>NW_022900923.1:8684421-8698188 GCF_012274545.1 Fukomys damarensis
TCCTTTTCCTTGTTTATTTTCTTGGATCCCTGAAGGAATCTGTGGGAGGATGTGAAACTGTCAGTAAAGAAAAGGTCGAGATTCTGCTAGGGCCAGTTGTTAAGAGCTGTTTTATACACAGGGAGAAAGAGGTTCAAACATAGGGACATAGCTAGTAAGTGACGGGGCTCTTATTTGAAGGGAATCCTGTCACAAATCTGAAAGTTCACTGGCAGCGCTGCTTCCTAAATGATAATTTCAGTTAGTGTTGTTTATGGAGTAACTTAAATTCTTTATAGATTCAGCTGCTGTTGCAGTATTTGAAGAATGATCCCAGGAAAGCAGTAAAGAGACTTGCTATTCAGGATCTGAAATTACTTGCCAGTAAAACACCGCACACTTGGAGTAGGGAGAATATTCAGGTATGTGGGACTTTGACCATGAATATTTCATATAGAAAAATAATATAACATGAATAATAAATCATAATAAGTTGTTTGGTATCACATTTTTATCTCTTTGTCATCTTCTCAATGGCCAAATACGAAATATGTCTAAAAGCATTGTTAATATTGTGGGAGAAGTTATTTTATCAGTGGCAAAATACATGAACTTGTCTTTCAGTGTTTAAGTTTGTTTTGGTGAATGGTCTTTTCTCAGTTTGTTTATTTTCCTGTAGCTGCACTGATGCTAATTCAAAGCTCAAGTAAGTTAGTCCAGTCTCCTTTAGTCCATTTTAGGGAGAACAGCTTAGATGCTAACTGATTTGGTGTAGAGCAGAGGCTGGGGGAGTAACATGGCAAAGTGTATTTATCCTTTTCATGGATTGAGATGGGGTCTTACTCCATAGCCCAGGTTGGCCTCCTACTAACCATCCTCCTGCCTCAGCCTCCTGAGTGTTGGAGTAACAGACATTAAAAGACATTCTTGAGTTTTCTTTCATAAACACAAAAGCAGATCTCGCTTCAGGCTGTTGAGGACACATCTTTCACAGCTTATATTCCTGTTTTATACTTAATTTTTCTCAGAATAGAACCCTATTTGTTTACCCATTACTGTTAACAGATGAACACTATTTTCTACAATTGATCTTAGGCAAAAGGCTGGGAAGTGTTCTATTTTCTAAATCCTATTTAAAGTGAAAGATTGTTAGAAGTTGACCTTTATTTTTATGGATTTAATTTTTGTCTCTTGGTAGCATCAAGACTGTAACTGTTAAAATCATTGTGGTGGTTCATGCCTATAATACCACTGAGGCTGAGGCAGGAGGCTCACTTGGAGTTTGAGGGCAACCTGGGCTATTTGCTAAGTTTGAAGCCAGCCTGAACTACATAGCACGACCCTGTCTCAAAAAGAAAAACAGAGAAAGGAAAGAAGAGAAGGGAAAGAAGGAAAGGAAGGAAGGAAGGAAGACTTTGAATTTGGGGTTATGAAAATTGAGCAGCTGTGTCTCATTTTTGTTTTGACATATTCTAAATGTGCTTTACTATATTATGATTTGATAGTTAAATATAGGCGATAAGGTTAATATTTGCATTTTAGTGATAAGCAGTTAGGGTTCAGAGGGATTTAATATGTTAAAGAAAGCTTAAGATAACTTAACAAAACATTAATAAAAGAAATTCTGTCCTCCGACCCCTTATCTAGTGATTTTTCTGCTGCTGTCTTTCTGAGAGTGTGCCAGATTACTTTAGTTATTTATAGGGATCTGCACAAAACCCAACTTAGTTATTTAGAAAGATCAATGAGGAGTACTGTTAGTCCTTCTCATTTTTTTCTTTTGAGACAGATTGTATGTACAGAAAAATACAGAGACTCAGCCATGTAGTTGAATTTTCTTCCCCTTGACAGCTTTATCGAATCCCATTATATGAATGTGCCCGTTTTTTTGTTCCTGATGGTTATTTCCAACCTGGCACTGTTGCAAGACAGTGGTGGCGAGCATTCTTTTATTTCTCTCCTGGTGTATATGTGCAGGAATTTCTTCAGAGGGTAGCCTGGGAACGACATTTGTGACTCCTACAGTGTGTGTATTTTCTTTCAGCTTGACCAGATAATGTCCTTTTCAGAGTGAATGAACCAGTTTGCATTCCTGCTGTGTATTAGAGCCCATTGATTTACATCCTTGTTAACATATAGAATTACCAGTGTTTAATTACAGAATTATCAGAATTTTAATTTTTGCCAGTTAAAAAAGTTTATAACTTCTTTATTACTTAAAAATGAGCCTCTATTTACTAGGTTTATTGGCTATTTGGATTCCTTTTTTTGTGACATGGCTATATAAGTCTCTTGCCTATTTTTCTGATGATTTGGAGATCCTCTTTATATATTTTTAGATGAACGTACTTTGGTAGTCCTCCCCAAGACTATTTTTTAAAAAAATGACAATTTGGAATTGCATGGAATGTAAAGATTAGTTTGTCTGAAATTGCTGTTAAGATGATAATAAGCCTTCCAATGCATGGATATATTGTATCTCTCTACTTATCTAGGTCTCTCTAATATATCTCTTGCCTTCAACTATTTTAATGTAGTTATTTTAGCATTCTCCTGGATATATTTTGTTATGACTGTGTGTAGATTTCCCCCCAAAGCCTCATGCCATCTTAGGTGGAGCTTTTCAGAAGTAGCTAGATGTAGAATCTGTGATGTTGGGATCAAGGGTGTGTGATTATTAAATTAGCCCACTGATTGGTTTGGCATAGTTCTAGGTAGGATTAAGGGTACCTCATTCTGGGTTTGAGTGCTACCTGCTTTTAAGTCCCTGGATAAAATATAAGGGACAGAAAGAGTGTCATTATTTTCCACTTGCTCACTGCTTGCTGCCTTCTGCCTGCCACAAACTTTGACCTCTGTGATGCCCCTCTGCCATGTCACCCTGCCTTGAGCCAGCAGCTATGAACTGAAACCTCTACAAACTGTGAGCCAAATAAACATTTCCTCCTCTGACTTTGGGGTCAGTGTTTTATCTTAGCAATGAGAAAAAGTAACTAAGACATATTTACATGGCAGATTGTCATAGTTTTACTTTGACTTCATGTATTTTTATATTTCTGCTATTTTTTTGTTTTGTTTTGGTTTTGGTTTGGGGGTTGTTTTTGTTTTTGTGGGGTTTGTTGTTGTTGTTGTTGTTGTTGTTGTTTTGGTTTTTGAGACTGACCTGGAACTCACTTATGTAGCCCAGGCTTGTTTTGAACTCACAGTGATCCTCCTGCCTCAGCCTCCCGAATACTGGGATTACAGGTGTGTGCTACCACGCCCGGCTTGCTATTTCTTATAATAGCATTTTATTGAATTAATTCTTCCTACCTAACTTTGTTATTTTCTAGTGGAGGCTTTGATTGATATATTACAGATACGAGTTAAAATCTGCTGTCATATTTTGTGCTTTGTGTATCTCTTCCATTCTTTACCCCTCTTTTGAGAGGGCTGCTTTCTGGACTGTTTTTATTATCTTACCATGTCAAGCTGCTTTTCAAAGTAAATGAACCTGCTGTGTATTAAGAGCTTTTTGATCTACATCCCTGCCAACATATAGAGTTACCAGTTTTTGATTATAGAGTTATCAGAATTTTTAATTTTTGCCAGTTTACAAATAGTTTATAATATAAACTAATTATGTTTATAAGTATTCTTACTTTGAATAATTTGGGAGTTTATAGTCTTTTTATATTTTAGTTGTTATCCTGGAAATGTTATCCCATGCATAGTTATGTTATGGAAGGAATCGGTAAGTGACACCGAGAGGCGACAGAATGGAAGTAAAATAACAAAAAGTTTTATTTGTCTACAAAGGTCGAGCACACATAAAATCAACCCCTGGATCGACAGTGCACTGGGTTACAACTCCTCCTTTTATAGGGTTTTATAGCCTTGACTTCATTTGGGTGGTTACATTTCATTCTCATAGTGTACACTGCTGATGTAGGAATCATGCTCACAAGACAGTTAAATTTCAACCCACATGTAATTAGAGGAGTTTACCTTTGCCAAGTTATCTATCATAGCCCATGGGAAGGGGGCATAGTTCACACTGCTGATGTAGGAATCATGCTCACAAGACAGTTAAATTTCAACCCACATGTAATTAGAGGAGTTTACCTTTGCCAAGTTATCTATCATAGCCCATGGGAAGGGGGCTGTTCAGGGTCAGGGGCGCAAATGTTAGCACTGGTCCTTTTCATCTTGACACTTTTATGATCATGTGGTTCCAGTCTCTTCTGAGCTCAAGGTTGTGATGTGCCCTGATATCTCAGGGTAAGACCAGATGTCTCATTCAGTAATTAATGCCTTCAATGTCTGTTAGTTCTGAACTAAACCAAACAAACTGCTGTTAGAGACAGCAGAAGCCATTCTATATTGTAACACTTTATAGGTTTTTGCTGTTTTTTTTTTTTCTCATTGTGTTTATTGGTACGTTTCAGATATACAGTATAGTTACATTCATTATTGGGATCTTGTACCTTTACATGACAGGTCTTGGAGGTTTTTGCTGTTTATAAAAGTTTTCCCCACCAGTTATTGTGAGGTCTATAAATAATTTTGCTACAAAGACCTTAGGACACGTTTTAACTCCATTTATATCTATATTAGTCCATTTTCTGTTGCTTCATAGTGCATAACACAGACTGGGTAAGTCCTAACAAAAGAAGTGTGGTATATTTCGGCTCCAGGGTTCTGGAGGCTTGAGGTCAGAGGTCTGCAGTGGCTGCCTCACAGACACCACAGGGTGTCATGTGGTAGGAGTCAGGGAGTGCACAAAAATGTGTGTCTCTTCTGCTCCCTCCTCTCCTAAAGCCACCAGGATCCCTCTTAGAGGCACCACCCAGTAGCCTCAGCTAATCCTAATCATTCCCAAAGGCTCAGCCTCTAAACACTTTAGTTGGATTAAGCTTCCACCCTCTTGATACCTCACAATGTTGATTAAATTTCCATACATGAAACCAAGGGGAACACATTCAAACTGTTTCTAAACCATAGCAGATCCCTCTAAACTTGTATGTATTGACCTCATGGGATTTAATTGTGTCATTTGTTATCATACAGTTTTGTCACTGTTTTATGACTGCAGTGTGCAGTGGAACCTTCCACTGTCTTCGCTCTTCTGTTCTCACTACATACTTCTCCTCTGTGATGCTTTCCTTCTGCTTCTGGAGGGTCCTTCAGTGAGGCTGTGGTGGGAACTCTCCCAATGCCTGTCTGTAATGTCTTCAGTCTTGAAAGGTACCTTCCCTGGGGATAGAATTCCTAGGGCATTAAAGATAGCATTCTGTTGTCTTCTGGTTTCCATTAACACTGCTGAGAAGTAGCTATACTCCTTTGAAAGCTTTGGTGGGTGTTTTTGTTTTTCCTGCTTTTAAATTTTTCTGTGATTTGGTGCTCTTTAGTTCCAGTGAAATGGCTGGTCATGAATGTAAGCCCTTTAAACTCTTTAGATTAGTTCATTTGGCTTCATGGATCAGAAGACTGGTGTCTTTAAACACTTCTGGGAAATTGTCAATCATAAATCCTTCAGATACTGCCAGTGTCTCTCATTTTCTCTTCTAATCTCCATTTAAAATTTATGTTAGCACTCTCCATTTATCTTCTACATTCCTTATTGTCTTATTTTTTGTATCTTTGAGCTGTGTTCTGGATAATTTCTTATATACCTTTAGTTACTAACAATCTCTTCAGCTTATCTAAAGTTTTTGCAGATGTCTTTCTACTGTTTCTATTTCTTTATTATGGTGCTGTTTTTTCTTGTGTATTTGGTTCCTTTTTTACTTTGCACTGCTCGTTTTTCTTGGAAAAATGTGTGTGGGAATTTTTTGCAGAGAATGAAAATATACTCCTCTAGAAAAGATGAGCATTTGCTTCTGCTGGGCAGAGAGGTCAAATGATAATAAAAGCTGTGAATAAAAATAAGAGAAGGGGGATTAGTGAGTATGGAAGACGGAAATTGCTATTTAAAAGTACAGTGGTTAGGGAAACCCTCGCTAAGAAGTCAACATTTGAGCAAGTACCTCAAGCAGAAAATGTCAGCCTATGGACCTTTAGGGAAGAGCAGTAGCAGCAGAGAACAGTAAAAAGGCCTTCCTGGGTGTGAGGTCAGCCTGACTGGAAACAAGATTAATTCTAGGAGATGCAGGTCGTTTAGCTCTGAGTCCTTTGAGTCTCAGGACCGTGTGAGGCAAACGCTCTACCACTGAGCTATGAGCCCTGGCCTCCCTTTTTTCTTGATTAGAGTGCCAGAAACTTGGCTTTCTCTTCCCTTCTGAAATGTTGATACGTTTAATTTTATTCTTTAATAATAAAAGCATTATAAAGCCATTAATTTTCCTGTTAATGCAGAGTGGCCGTGTTTCATAAATTATGTATTACAGTGTCTCACTGCCATTGGTTTGTGGGTGCATTTTTAAGTCAGTTTTATTGTGGCATAATTTGTTTTCAGAAAGCTTTCTAGATGTATGAGTTTTTACAAATCATACAGTTCTGTTGCTGCTTGGATAAATTGAGATATAGAACTTTTTTTTTCAGAACTGAGGTTTGAAGCCTGGACTTTTGCACTGAGCTATCCCTATCCTGGTTTTATTATTCATTTTGTAGTCACTGCTTCTCCCATCCCCTGTCAACTATCAGTCTGATACATGCTTCTATAATTTGTGGTTTTCCAGAATATAAATGAAATCATATAAATGGGATTATAAAGAAGGTAGCCTTTTGAAAATGCCTTCTTTCACTTAACCTAATGTTCTGATATCCACTTATGCTGTGCGTAGCAACAGTTCATTTCTTTTTATTGTTAAGTAGTATTTCTATGTATGGACTTGCAGTAATTTGTTTATTCATTTGTAAGTCAATAGATATTTCAGTTTCAAGTTTTTGCTATGATGAGTAGGCTGTTATCATATGTGTCTTTTTAGGTAAACACTGAGCCGTGGAATTGCTAGGTTGTGTGATAAGTGTGTGTTTAGTTTTGAAGGAAACTGCCTGTCTCAGTCCCTTTCATTGCTGGTATAATAGAATATCGTTTCTGACCAATTCATTGACCATAAAAGAAATTTGTTTTTCATGGTTTTAGATGCTAAGAAGTTCAAGATCAAGGGTCTGGATTCTGGTGAGGACCTTCTTCATGCATCATTGCATGGCGTAAGGACAAAAGACAAGAGAAAGAGGCAGAAGGGGGCCAAGCATGTTCTTTTGTGAGGCAGAGCCCTCGAGGTCTAATCACATCTTAAAGGTTCCGAACTAGAGAACTAGGAACTGGACTTTTGCACTGAGCTACTTCCCTGACTCTTTTTATTGTTTATTTTGACACAGGGTCTTGCTAAGTTACTAAGCTGCCCAAGCTGGGTTTGAATTTTTGAACCTCCTACCTCAGCTTCCCAAAGTGCCACCACACCCAGCATTTATTTAATACTATGAGAGTAGCAATTAAATTTTGGCCTGAGCGTGAGGGGACAAACAGCCAGATCATGACACCGCCACACTGTTTTCTAAAGTGGCTGTACCATCTTACACACATGCCAATAATATGTAAGAATTATAGTTCTGTATCTCTGCCTGTACTTTGTTTTGTATGGCTTTTGCAAGCCTTCCTAAGAGATGCATAGCAGTATCTCATCATTGTTTTACATTTCCCTGGTGACTAATGATCTTGAGCTTCTCACAGACTTGTTTGTCATTCATGGCTCCTCTTTGGTGAAGTGCCTATTATAATTGTTTATTTTTAGTTTGGTGTTTTGGGGTTTTTATTGGGGGGGTACCAGCAATCGATTTAATTCAGTGGTTCCACTGCCTGCCTCACAAGTGCAAGATCCTAAGTTTGATCTCTGGTACCAAAAAAACAACAACAACAAAATGGTTTTAGCTATTCTAGATCCTTTAAAATTTAGAATTAATTTGTCAATTTCTGCATTAAATGCCTCCTAGAATTTTGATTGGTCTTCACATCTATAGATAAATTTTAAGAAGAATAGACACCTTAATAGCATTGAATTCTCTGATCCATGAACATGGTATGTCTCTGTTTCATCAGTTTCTTATCAATATAAATTCGGTTTCTCAGCATGTAAATCTTGTACCTGTTTTGTTAGGTTTATTCTAAGTACTTGGGTGCATTTAGTGCTGGTATAAGTTTTTGGGTTTTGTTTTTTTTTAAAGCAATTTTTACTTCCTTTTTGACCTTGGAATTAGTTTAAATAATATTTTCTACTTTTTTTATGGCACTGGAGACTGAACACTCAGCCAGGTTCTGAGCCCTTATTACTTTTTACGTATTTATTTATTTATTTATTTATCTCATTAAATTTATTGGTACAGCTTACTACTATTTCTTCATTTTTATACATCTTATTGACATGTTTAATTCTGATTCATCTTTCTCATGACTTTTTTATTTGTTTTGTTGTTGTTGTTGTGGTTTTGTTTACCGGTACCAGGGATCGAACTCAAGTTCTTGCACTTACAAGGCAGGCGGTGGAACCACTGAGCTAAATCCTCGGCCCTCTTTGGTTATTTTTTACTGAATATATATTTTTTAAATGTTTGGTTTTCCCAGAAAGAATTTTTACCCTCTGGCTGAAATTCAAGTATATTGATTTTAATTAAATGAATTAGTCAAGTAATCATTTTTCAAAGCCAAAAATATAATTTTTACAATATCAAAATATATGAGAAGAAAACAAGCATAATGATTTAACCTTTGTAAGTAACTTGATTTTAAATTTGAGTTTTACTGTCAGTTATCAAAAGTAATTGTTCTGGGACTTCCTTCACTACTTCTTTCTTTTTCTGTCTTCCATTTGACTAATCTTACTGCTAAATTATTTTTTTGAGTTTTGATATTCCAAACTCAAATCGTGTATACACTACTTTTATTGGTTTACTGTTTAGGTTTTTAAATTCCACATTGATTCAGATATCCCATGCTATCACACTGAGTATTTTATTTATTTTTCCCCAGTTGAAAGACTTATTTAATGACAGCATTGATGTAAATAAGTACCCATATGTTTGAACAGGCTCAGATACAGTTCCAAAACTGGGAAAGATCAAACTCTCTGGCAGCGGATAGTGGGCAGAGGACATGGCGCAGGGGTGGGGTGATAAGTGATAGGGAATGATGAGCCCCCTTCCTGTCACAGGACAGAAAGAACTGGTGCTTGCTGGTCACCACTTATTTTGAAAGACAAATTAGCGTCACACTGAACAGTGTTTGGCTTTAAGGGACTGTCAAGGAACATCAGAAGTCTTACCCCTTATTTAAATGGAGGTTTGAGAAGCACTTTTTTTTGTTTTTGGTGCTAGGGATGGAACTTGGGGCCTCATGTATGCTAAGTACACACTATTGCTGACCTTCAGCTCCAGCTTTTGAAGCTGGTATGGGGAAGCAAAATCCCCTGAATCATAGTACACAAGTGGGTTTTTTTCTTTTTTCTTTTTGACACCAGGGATTGAACTCAGGACCTCGCACTTGGTACTCGCACTGTGCCCCTGAGCTAAATCCCCCGCTCCAATGCACAAGTAGTAGGAAGTCCATTAAGTTGCTTAGAGAAGGATTTTAAACGGCAGCCCAGGGAAGACCCCTTCTCTCTGGCTTTTCTGAGAGGTCCATGCCGCCATGCAGAACAGGTTCCAGCTAGTCAAACTGGAGAGGAGTTAGACTCATCCCTCAGGGAAGTTTGTAGAAAGCTGAAAACACTGGGTCTGTATGAAAGAGTCGGTTGCGCCTCCTTTCACTTGGCCGTGGTTCACAAGTCCTGTGGCGTCCCACATTCTGCTGCTTCCTTAGTCTTCAGGGGTTCCCCTTAGTATCACCTTTGTGATATTGATCAACAACAAATCCTTGCATTTCCAGTAAGGAAAGTCTCTCCACCAAAGTAGGTACAGTGCACATCAGCAACAAAAGCCACACAAAGCAACATCTTGAACTAATGGACAGTTTCAGAAATCCACTTCTGCAGTGAAAGCCAATGCAGGCAGAAGTTCAGAACAGACTCCCCAGGTAGAGAGTGACTTGCATTTAAAGGAGGTCGTTCCTCTGCCCATATTAGTAGGTTTATCATCGACGATGTTGAGTCATGTGCTGGTGGCCCAAGCCCATAACTTCACTCCCAGGAAGGTTCAGCCTTAATAGTGTTCCTGCTACTTCACCCACCTGAAGAAGCTTTTAACACTCCTGTCCAAAGTCCTCTGTGAATTTCTTCACTTTCAGGAGGTT
This sequence comes from Fukomys damarensis, assembly GCF_012274545.1. Lineage (NCBI taxonomy): Eukaryota > Metazoa > Chordata > Mammalia > Rodentia > Bathyergidae > Fukomys > Fukomys damarensis. Next base: position 8,694,608 of record NW_022900923.1, read on the forward strand.
GTCTGCATTCACCATGGACCGGGTGGTGGCCAAAGACCAGAGCATGTCGGACATGTAAACCACAGGCTCTAAGAATTTGTCACAAGGGACATCATCCAAGTCATCTCCACGGCCCCTGGGTCCCCTGGCAAGCATGGAGTCAGGAGGTCATCGATCATAATGCCTAGGGGTGGTCAGGAAGGGCCACAGACCTTCTTAAAGTGCGTTGCTGACTGGACTTTTCTGATGGGCTGCATGAGGGAGTCCTGCACAGTCATGCTGCACCCGAGTAGCCTTCTGTCTTCGGCAAGCTCATGGATGTAGGCATCTGTGAGGTTGTGGGGAGCGCTCCCCAAATGCAACCGGAACATCTGGGCGTGGGCAGCTTCCTCAGGCTATGGTATATAAATACGCTTTTCAAATCTCCTTCTCCTGGCTGAATCCAACACCCAGGGGATGTTTGTGGCCCCAGGAACCAGAGTCCCTTCGTTGTTGTTCCCTATCCCCTGCATCTGGACCAGGAATTCTGTTTTGATACTCCGGGCAGCCTCGCTGTCATTTTCATTTCGAGACCCACAGATGAAGATGATGGAGGGCTTGTGCTGCCTGGCCAGCTCAGAGAGGTTCTTCACGGGCTTCTTACTCTCCCCCAGCCACTTAGATATCAGATCAGAAGAGGACACGGAGAAGAAGGTGGAGTTGTTGGCCTCTGTTGCCACAGCTTTGGCCAGACAGGATTTCCCTGTGCCAGGGGGTCCGAAGAGCAGTCTCCCTCGCCAAGGGGCGCACTTGCCTGTGAACAAGTGTGGGAACTTAATTGGCAGAATGACGGCTTCTTTGAGAGTCTCGGTGGGCTCCAGCCCGGCCACGCATCCCACCGTACGTTGGGCTTCTCCATCACATCAGCGCCCTTCACATGCTCCTGCAGCTGCTTCTCTGGATTATCCTTTTCCGGTCACTGCCGTTGACCTCACTCTGATTCTCTTTCACTGACCTCTTGCCATGTTTCTCTTTGATTTTTAAATAATCCTTCAGCTTCTCTGCCCGGTCTAGGTACTGCACACACTTGGCACGAATGTGCTCCTTGGCCTTGTGGCTGTGAGCCTCATTCAATGGTGTGCAGGACGTACTCCGCAGCACGCTGGAACAGCCGCAGCACCTGCTGTTAGTTCTTGGCTCTTGTCACCAAGTCAGTGCTTTCTGGAGGGTTGACGCTGTCATTTCTCTCCTGGGTCCACTCCACACTCCGCGGTGCTGCTGGTGGTCCCGGTCCAGCCCCAGGGAGCCAAGGTACTGGTCGGCACTGGGTGCAGGCAGGGCTCGCACTGAGTATTTTAAAACCCTGAAGGAAGGTTTATTAAGACCCAAGTGTAGTGTATTATTATTAATATAATAACAATAATTTCATAGCAACTAAAATATTTTAAAGTGTTTATATTTCCTTTGGATGTTTTTCTGCCATATATAGTTAGTATTAATCTGTGAATAATTTCTGTCCTCTAGCATGTTATTCTTTTTTTTATGTAGCACATTATTCTGATACCAGAGCTGTCTTATCTGAATTATTTACAGTATTCTGCTATCAGAGCAGTCTTATCTGAATAAATAAATCTTACTTGATTTATACAACCTTTCTTACAAGGCAAAAGGTTATTTGTTCTAGATATCCTCAAAAGTATTTATTTGTCATTATCTCTCCTGGTAGCTTCTGATTTGTACCTTTCCAGATCCAAGAGGATGACAAGCCTGAGAATTAGTTGAGTAACCTTTGTCTTTGTAGTTATTATAGTGGAGACACAGAAAACCTGTAGGTATTGTGTCTCTGACAGGATACTTTGAGACTTAACATTCTTCTCGCTTTAAGGAATACAAGCAGTTGGGTGTGATGTTATGCACCTACAGTATAATCCCGGAACTCTGGGCCTGGGACAAGAGGATCATAAATTTGAGGTCAACCTGAGCAATTTAGTGACTTGGTAAGACTCTGTCTCAAAATCAAAAATAAAGGAGTAAAAAAATCTAGCTGGGACCGGGAATTTAGCTCAGTGGTTGTGGTTCGGTGGCCTGCCTCACAAGCACAAGGACCCAAGTTCAATCCCCGGTACCAAAAAAAAAAAAAAATCTAGCTAGTGCAAAGGTTTAGTCCTCAACACAATACAATAGAGAGAGGAAGGAAAAGAAGAGGAAGCGGGGGAGGGGAATGTGAGGGGGAGGGAAAGGGAACACACACACACACACACACACACACACACACACACAGAAAAAGCTTCTTTTTACCAGACTTTTCTGGAACACATCCCTGGTGGCCAGTCCCATTCCAAGGTAGAGAAGAAATCACTATTTAGAGACTGACCCAGATAACAGTAATTCAAGCTGGCGCCCCTGGTTGGACAGTGTGTTAGGCTAGCATAGAGGGAGAAATTCAGACCAATAGTCAAGGTCAAAGACATTAGTGGTAGTGAGAAGGGGGAATCCATTTGAAGAGAAAGTTTTTCCTCTTTGTTGATATGGAAAATGGTCCTGGTAAGAATAATCGTGTAATAGGTAATGTCCTTAAAACAGAAGTTGAACTAGATTCATGATTGAAATATGATTATGTGCTATATTTAGAGAACTTTGTGATTTTCTCTGTTGTGTTTACTTATTTGATCAATGAACCTTTACATCATTATGTACTTACTGAGGCCATTTTCGATACCCAATAATGTGCTTTCTACATGACAGAAATTAGAAGATAACATTGTAAATTATCATATAAGATTTCTAATATTTTAATTTTTAAAATGGTAAAATTACTTTTAAAAAACTATTCTCTTATTTTAAATGTCTCAAGTATTTGAATAAATCAAAACTATAGTATGAAGTAATCACTTCTTCATAAAGCGTTCTTTTGAACTTCGTAAAAAAGCATTTGTATGTCGGGCGTGGTGGTGCATGCCTGTAGTCCTAGCACTCGGGAGGCTAAGGCAAGAGGATCGCTGTGAGTTCGAGTCCAGCCTGCTGGGCAACATAGTGAGTTCCAGGTCAGACTCAACTACATAGTGAGATCCTGTCTCCAAAAAAAAAAAGGCATTTGTAACTTTGTATTTCCTTATCTAATCTTGCTTTTTAAAAATACATTTGCATTTATATCTGTTTTCTTATCAGATATATTGAGACCTTTAAAATGTTCCTAATGCTAAATCTATCTGCCTTTATCATCGTGGATTTTTTTTCTTAGGGTTTTTGGTTTTCTTGTTTTGTTTTACTTTGTTTGTGGGGGGGTTTGGTACGGGGGAATCAGACTTGGGTCCTTGAGCTTGCAGAGCAGGCAGGCGGCGGCACCGTCTTGGATCTTTGGCATTGACAGGCAGTTCCCCTCTTGTCCTTGGAGCTAAGTCCTTGGTCTCTGCTTTCTTTTCCTCACTCTGTCTTGTGGGTGCCTCTAAGTGCAGTGTGTGGAGCTTCTACATCTACCTGGTGTCTTGAGCTCACCCGCAGCATTCATTACTCTCTAGCGTAGTAGTTTGCTTACGTAGATTGCAAAGTGTTTTGACTGTCAGTGGCTGTGTAACAGATGTCACCCCGTTTCTTTCTTTTTCTTTTTTTTTTTTTTTTTTTTG
>NW_022900923.1:8698410-8707489 GCF_012274545.1 Fukomys damarensis
GACAGTGCTATAGAAAGGTACATTATAAAATACTTCTCACCTACTGTTCTACCATCCACACAGCTGCTTTAGCCAGTGCTGCTATCTAATATTTTGCATATTTTCCACAGATATTTCACATGGGAACTGTGGTTCTGTATAAATATTTACTCCCACTTTACAAAGAGGTTGAGACTTAAAGATCTCAGTGATTGGCTCAGATCACAGAGGTGGCAAATGGCAGAGTCAGAATTCTGATGTGAGTCTTCCAGCCAAAAATGTACTACATCTTGGATTTTGAATTACCTGATGGATATTTCTCCTTAGAGTTCACATCTCTCTATTTTCTGTCCTTCCTATAAAATTGGCTTAGCCCCCATAAAGTCTCAGTCTTCATAAATGGAACCAGCATTATCTAGTCACCGCATTAGAAATATAATAATCATTGAATCCTTAATATCCTTTCTGTCTTGTATAATCAGTCACTTTCAAAATATCTCTGACTGGGAACTAACTCGGTGTTAAGAACTCATGCATGAGGCCCTGGTTCAGCTCCAGCACTGCAAAGACAAAACACTAACACTCAGAATCTCTCTCCTACTCATCCTGTAATCTCCACTCCTGTCTGCAGGCTCTAGCTCTGGCCCTCTGCCTCTTACCTCCCCCCACTCGTTGCCATAGGCTATAGTTTGGCCTGTGCAACTGTCTTTGTTAGCTTACTTTGTTTACCATTGCCAGAATAACCTTCCTAATTCTTTGGGGAGTGTGTGTGTTTTGTGTGTCTGGTTTTGGTCTTTCTTTTTTTGTTTGTTTTTGTTTTTGTTTTTTTGTTTTGTTTCCTATGTTTTGATCTACTTTAATTTACTCTCTGCATTTTGATGAATATATTGTCCTCGTACTCATCATTTGGTACTCAACAGAACACTAGAACCTGCCAGTGTTGGTTGTCTTATGACTCGCTTCCCTTTCCAGGCCAGACAGTTGGAGCCAATTAAGGATGGAGGACCAAGATACCACTGTAGTTTGTGAACGTAATTTCCTAAAGGAGAGTTGCTGGGTCCAATAAATAACGTATTTTTTAAATTTTTGTGCATTAATGCCAGTTGCCTACCACTGAGGTTTATGCCATTTTACCCCTCTATCAACAACAGTGAGAGTACCTCTTTCCCTGTACTCTTCAGAATTTAGGTATTGATCTTGGGTGATCTGACTGCTGAAAAGCAACATTTCTTTGAGTTTAGATTTTTCAAATTATGAATGAGATTAAACATTTTAAGGGCATTTGTATAAATTATTTTGTGAACTACCTTTTTATTGGGTTTTTGCCTGTTTAGTATTAAGAACTGTTTATTAATGTTGCTCCTTTATTGATCTTACATCATGTGAGTTTTTTCAAGTTTTGTCAGTTTTTTGTTTCTCATGTTAACTCAGTACTTTATAGTTTTCAGTACTTTTTATAGTTCTGTTATTAACCATTAAAAAAAACAGATTTGGTTTTATTTTACTCAGATGACTAGCCAGTTATCCTTGTAAGCTTTTAAAAATTATACTGCTGATTTTAAATGCCATTATCATATATTAAATTTGGGTATATATATTTGAATCTGTTGCTTATCAGATTTTTTTGGGGGGGTTCTAATTCTTCCATGTGATCTTTGGAATCAGAGTATCTGAACCTTCCCAAAATTTTGCTGATATTTTTATTGAGATCTTAAATTTATTACTTAACTGTTTCCAGCATTTTCTTTATTGTTCCCTCAGACCTTAAGTTTTGTTCATTTTCTCCTCCCGCTTCCTCTTTGTAGAAGAATGTAATTAGTTTAACAAGACAGTTGCTTGACTATTTATATTACATGCAGTCCTGAGATGCAGAGTAATATCCACACAGACTGAAGCAAAGAGTCAGTGTGTTGTGAGCAAATACCCATAGGCCACTGCAAAGGAAGGAAAACTGGTACTTTGTTTGTGGTTAACACTGCAGACCACTATGAACAAAACTGAAGGGTAGCCCTGCTGACTTACAAGCTAGATAGAACACTACGCTGTATTATTTTAATGCAAATAATACAGAATTTCTGACACTGAAGTAAGTAAAATCTCTTGGAAGTTCTAGAACAGTTTCACATTAACAGAAACACTGAGAAAATAGTGTACATATGCCACACCCAATTTTCTGTTGATTTTTTTTTAGCAGTAATATGAAACATTTATTATAATTGAACAAATACTGGTATATTATTAGAGTATATATTTTATTCTACTTTCTTTAACCTTTTTTGTTCCAGGATACCACATTATATTTAGTATCATGTCTCCCTATGCTCCTTTAAGGAGTTTGGCAGTTAGACATAAGGTTTTTATCATGGAAAAAGGATCTTAATATGTCATTTTTCGAAAAGATAATTTCAATTTAAAAGTACATTGATGTCCTAAATTCTGTGTTCACTTCTCTTCTTCATTTTAGGCACTCTGTGAATGTGCCCTCCAAACACCTTATGACAGCTTAAAACTTGGGATGCTCTCTGTCCTCTCCACATTATCAGGGACCATCGCCATCAAGCATTACTTCAGCATAGCTCCAGGTAAGGACGAGATAATGTGCTGATTTCTTTATTCCCACTTATGTCTCAAGTAGTTTCTTTATAAAATTTTAAATCAGAGGAAGTTTCAATCTCATACACCATTGTATGCTAGTGACTTATTTGAAAACGAGTCAATGCTTAAAATAAAATCTTGTATTCTTGATCTTAACTGAGGATATTATTTTTCTGGTTTGTTCTTATTTGAATTTATGTTGGGTGAAAAGATTTTTGAGAATGTCTAGAATGGTTGGCTTGATTTTATAGCTCAGATTCAAAGTATCCTTTAAATTTAAGTACATTTCAAAGACCAAGTGGTGTGATTTTAAAAGCAAATGCTGTGTGCTTCCCCAGTTCAAGAATACTTTGCTAATTTCCTGTTCAAAATGATTAACTCTAAAATTCTTTAATTAACACATTGAGAAGTTTGCCTGCCTAACAGACTTGTATAGGTCAGCCTTCTTGTTGCTGGACAAAGTTCCTGACACTGGCGACTTAGAGGAGAGGGTTAGTTGGCTCATGGTTGCAGAGGATTCAGTTCGTGATCGGTTGGCTCCAGAGCAGAAACATCACGGCAGAAGGAAATGATGGAGCAAAAGCTGCTTAGTTCATGGCAACCAGGAGGCAGAATAAGGGAACAGCACCAGAGACAAAAGGGTCAGGGGCCAGACACTCTCTGAGGTCGGGCCTCCATAACCCAGCCAGACATATCAAACATGTGCTTTACTAATCCCCTAGGTGGCTCTCAAACCATTCAGTAATCCAGCCTTTAATAATCCAATTTAAGTGTCACAAAATTTAAGGCTAACTTTGTTGTTGTTTTATGGCAGTTTTGTGGAATCTTTATGGCTTTTTCTGAAAGTTGAAGAGCTATGGACTACGTTTATTTTTCCTTTTTGTCACTGCACAGCATGACTTCACTGGGTCGGGGAAATGACCTATCAAATAAGTCTTAACACATTCACAATGGGACCAGAATTCTTATGTCTCACTGCCAGATGGCCCTGAATCAGTTACATGCATGCCGATGAGGACATGGTAACAGGATGTTGAAAAGACCTGATACAGTACTTACAGCCAGGGTACACGTGTGTGGCTGGTTCAATTGATCATTTCCATATCACAGACTAAATTGGGAACCGATAACAAGAAGTGGGGATTGAGAGAATCTATTATAGTGATACAGAAATGAGCACACCACCATCCTGTTTCCAGAATACTCAGTAGCGGTGGGTTTTTGCCACATCTGGTACCTGAGATAGCTGTGTAATCCATGACATCAAGTAATCAGTAATAGGGGCCACAGCATCTTCATTACTCTAATTCTGTGCATGGCTTTTTGAACTGTGAATTGTCTCTGCCCTGGCCTCCCTTTTTTCGTGTTTTCTGACTTTAGCATTCTACCCTTTTGAATAATTCTGTTAAGTACTCTCTGTCAGGTATCTGTTACTCCATAAAAATCCTAAAACTTCAGTGGCTTAAAGCCATGGCCATTTTATTCTGCTCCTGTGAATCAGCGATTCTGACTGGGCTCAGCTAGGCAGTTCTGCTGGTCTCGTCTGAGGTCATTATGTGACTGCAGTATCTGGAACCTTGATCCAACTGGCTGGCCTCATTCACACTCTAGAAGTGAAAGGCTTTCAGCTGAGATATCTTAGTTCTCTGCGTGACTGTCGATGAGATAGCTGCTAGCTGAACCAAAAGAAAGCAAACCACCAACGTGTATCACTTTTCAACCTTCTGTTTGTGTCATACTTTCTTAGTCTTACTGGCCAGAGCAAGTCACGTGGCCAAGCCCAGATAGGTTGTGAAATAAATACCTCTTGGTATGAGAAATTAGAAAATCACGTGGCAGAGGGGCGTGCCCGCAAGGGACAGGATTTTCTCTATAAACAGTTGACCATATTCCCAATGTGTTTTCAGTGAATTCCTTTTCTGCATAAAGGAATCAGTCTGTTTTGTAACTTACAGTTAACATTCTTGACTAACAGGATACTCTGAAAGAGCTATGGTAGGCAAAGTCTTTTCTTAAAATTTCCAAGAGCCTTCACACATATCCTTTCAAGTGAGGCACATGCCGGCCAGGGATTTAGCTCAGCGGTTGTGTTGCCTGCCTTGCAATCGCAAATGCAAGGACCCAAGTTTGAGCCCAGTACCAAAAAAAAAAAGAACAAGTGAGGCACATGCAAGGCAGTTTTTAAATATTAAAACAGACTCACAGAGGTTCAAAGATAGATTCAGAGTCGCATACTGATGAGATGCTTCTGCCTATGCCTGGACACAAGGGTTCCTCCAACTTGGGAGTATTTTTTTTTAAATAACAAAAGATGGCTTTTTAAATTTTTTTTAATTCCAAAAATAGTTACAAATATTTGTGTCAGGTTAAGCACTTCTCAAGCTGGGTATTTATTCTTTCGTTGAAGTTTGCTAAAGTATAAAGTTGATATATGGAATTAAGCAAAAAGACTTAATTAAACCAGATAATCTTCATAAAAAGTAAAAGTCAAGGATTTTACAAAGTAAGATTATTTATAAAATAATAATAAATGTTTGTTTCAATCCATTAGATTTTTTTCTGTATAACCAGAAGTAATGTAAAAAATTTAAATTTAATATGTCTAAACTACCTCTAATAAATGGCTCTTATCCATATAAAATGTTTAATGTTATATACATCTAGGAAAATGAAAATTCAAACACAAATTTAATCCAAGAGATCAGCAAAGATTGAGATGTTTGATAACATGCTCTGTTGGCAAAGACATGGATAAATACCCACTCTTAGTTGCTAGTGTGAATGTAGATTATTGGTCCTCTTCACAGGCAAGTTGGAAATACTCAGTAAGCTACAGATGACCTAGAAATTCCACTTCTAAGAATTTATCCTACTTAAATAGTCACACATTAAGAAGTGATATATTGCGGGCCGGGGATGTAGCTCAGTGGTTCTGCCACCTGCCTCGCAAGCACGAGGTCCCTAGTGCAATACCTGGTACCCAAAAAAAAAGCAGTGATATATTTAGAAGATTATATTATAGCATGATTCTTTGTAATAAAATATCGTCCATCAGTAGAGGAAGTAATAGCACCATAAAACAGTCCATCAGTAGTTGCATTAAAGAAATTGTGATATATCACTGCACTAGAAATCAACTTATTAAAAGAATATGGCAATTTATTAAAGAATATATGTCATAGAATAATCTCCATGATTTAATATTCAAAGAGAAAAATACATGAGGTTCAGGATAATATGTAAAAAGAAAAAGAAACATGCTTGCAAACTTTAATCTCTGGAATGGTACCTAAGAAACTGATATCATTGGGTAGATGAGGGAGATTTTTATCTCACTAGCCTTTTGTCTTTTACTACGATTTGTTGTACCTTTGGAACCGTATGATTTTATGTTAGAAAACTGTTTCAAAGTAGATACAAGTAAAAATAATCTCATCCCTTAAAATTTTAACACAGGATAATACTCAAAAATGTTATATATTAAAAACAAAATACTGTAATGGCCAGTATCTACATATCCTAATTTATATTAATTTTTAAATTTTATTGGTATACATAAAGGGATTCTAAAAGAGTATTTCAAAAAATTACAGTAAGCTCATGCTGACTTTGGGGATTTAGGGAGAAGTTTTTGTTTTCTTTGAATTTTTCTGTTTTTTTGGTTTTTTTTTCACAAAGTTTCCCATGATGAGCCTTAGTAGGGGGAAAAACTCAGTGTTGTAAAACATACTTGCAAGTTTATAGATGAGTACACATTGTCTGCATCGCATAAGCAAGGTAAAAAAGGAAAAATACAGTTTCTTAATTTTGGGGAGAAAATGAATATATAGTTTCATCTTTGTTCTGGTTTTTTTGATGGGGGGCGGTACCGGGGATCAAACTCAGGACCTTGTGCCTGCAAGGCAGGCGGCAGAACCATTGAGCTAAATCCTCGGCCCTCGTCTTTGTAATATTTTGACTGTCTTGAAAACACTGAAGATAGTGGGTTTTTGTTTTTGTTTTTTTCTTAACAGAAATCAGTAAGATCTTATACTATCTGGTATAGGCTTGGTTTATTATGTCTGTTGTAATTAATAGTGTCCCCTTTGACCTCAAAAATACAATCATGCTTAGTATGAGAACCAATAGAAATCAATGTAAAAATTAGCAGAGGAAAGGGAGACAGGAGCGAGAAGTTCTGAAGAACTTCTGAGAAGTTGAACAAGTTTAAGTCTCCTGGTTCTTTGGAAGTTCACCTGATTATAACAGTTTCTCCTGTTATTCATAACATGGGACTGAGTTTATAGAATTTCATATGTGAATTTGAATAGCTACTGCAGTCTGCAGCATAGAACTTAAGATACTGTGTAAAGTGCAGAGGGCCTAACTAACAAGATTTATGACCTTGATAGCAGGATACTTAAAATCTTTTATTCTGTAAAAATAGGGATAATTTGCAAATGGGAACAATCAAATCAGATGATCTCAGAGTCTTCTCTAGCTGTATAATCACAAGGTCTCATGTAAACTTTTTGAGATATAAACATGTACCAGCAATTCAGGGTTGGAAAAAACACATAATTGTTTCTCTTTTATCTCTTCTCTTGAAGGAATGGTTTTATCTGAAAAGCCCATAGCAACAACCATTTTAATAAGAATCCATTAGAAATCCCAGGATACAGTCTGTGGTTATTTTGGCTTTTGCACTTTTTCTTAGTTGTGATTAAAATTTTTATGGAAAAGTCTTGTGTTGGTTTTAGATCCTTAGACATTACAAAACTGTTACCCATACCTATTTAAATACCTTGATAGGAGAAAGAGAAGTAGTGATATATACTGGTAATGAGGTTGTAGAAATTTTTATTATTAAAGTTTATTATTAGAGAATTTCTCATAAAACTAAGAATACTAAGCCTGTAAGCTGAACTCCTTTTTAACTATAGGAATCAATTCTAATCTATACTGCTTTTCTCTGCTTGTTTAGGAAATGTAGGTTCTTCCCTCAGATCCTCTGATTTAGTCAAGTTAGCCCAAGAATGCTGTTACCATAATAACAGGGGCATTGCGGCTCATGGAGCAAGAGTTCTAACTAATATAACTGTCTCTTGTCAAGAAAAAGGTAAGTTAGGAAAATAGAAATTCAATTTGACCTAACTATCCCCTTTCTAGGTGTCTTCCCAAAAGAGTTAAAGAAACCATATTACAGTGATAACATGCATAACCGTGTCTATAGCAGCACAGTTCATAACACCTAAGTCTTGGAAGTGGCCTGTGTCCATCAACAGATGAATGGATAAAGACAATGTTATATTTATACACAATGGAGTACTACTCTGTCATAAAGAAGGATATATTTGAATCATTTATAGGAAAATGGATGCATCTTTAGATAGTACTGTAAGTGAAATAAATTAGACACAAGCTGAAATGTCGAATGGTTTCTCTTACATGAAAAGCCCAAAATGTAAATAATTTAAAGACCAAAATACATGACAGATAAAGGGAAATAAGGAGGTAGATCTTTGCAGATGAGACTGGTACCAAGAGATGGGCGTAGGAGGCAAAAGGTTAAAGAAAACTAAGATGTGTTATATACACATACCAACTCCCCACCATGAATGTAATCGTTATATACTCCAAACATGGACTAATAAAATTTTTTTAAAAAGGTAAGTTTATTCAGGAATAGTATTATATGAACTTTGGATTGGAGCATGGACAGAATTCTGGGTGTGCTTGGTTTTCTGTTCACTTGTCTTTAGCCTATGTGCCTTGATCTATAGTTGCTTCCTTCTGAAGTGCTCTTGGAACCCACTTCTCAAGGCCACTTAATTCTTGTGAAGAGTAATAAAAATCTAAAGACCTTGGGACTGGCTGCAGTTGTACAGTGAGGGGTTTTATGGAGCGTTGCCCATTTCTTTGCCACTTCCCTCTGCCTGTGTGGTGTTGTGGATTGATAAGAGCTTGCTTAGGAAATCTGCCCCTGTGGTATAAAACAGTGTATTCGCTGATACAGAAACCTAGAAAACATCCTTGTTGATGATGCTTGAATGACAGGTTGTAGAGACAAGTGAATTCACAGAACAGTGTGCGTTACTTTTGACAAAATTCATCTCCTACATAAGTATAGCACTAAGCTGATTTGTATAATCCAGGAAGACATGCAAAGAAAATCATGCACATATTTTGTGGTCCTAATATCTTTTAACCTACAGACTTGAAAAATTCCATGCCTTTGTTCAAGAACAGAAAGTGCGTTTTGGACACTTTGATCGTTATGAAGGATCACAAGCCTAGTAGTCCTCCTTATCCTGGCCATCAGCACTGCTTGTTCCTAGTGTTGTCTTTTTCTGTACTCTGACCTTCACTAGTCTTAGAACTCACTGTCTTAAACTAACTCAGGAAGCATTGGTAAAGTTATATGTTGGATCTGATTTAAATAATTAAGCCTGTTTTATGCGGGGCATAGTAAAGAGTAATTTTGCTGTGTGTTTTTTTTTTTTTTTTTTTTTTTTTTTTTTTTGTG
>NW_022900923.1:8707920-8734475 GCF_012274545.1 Fukomys damarensis
GGGGGGTGGTTTGAGACAGGGCCTCACTATGTAGTTGAGAGTGACCTGGAACTCACTATGTAACCCAGGCTGGTTTCAAACTCACAGCAGTCCTCCTGCCTTAGCCTTCTGAGTGCTGGGATTACAGGCATGCGCCACCATGTCCGGCTTTTTGCCGTGTAATATTGAAAGCTACTGTGTATTCTTAACACTGACATATGTCAACCTAAATACATTTAACTAGGCCATTCATAGCTTTCTAGATCCCCCAGCGGAACTGTATCCCTATGGTAGTGAAAGGATGCTGTAGCGCTGCTGTTACAGGAAACATCCAAGTGTTCATTCCTTAAGGTCAGACTGAAAACACTGGCAAGATTTTGTGGAGTCTTCGTAACTGGGTGACTCTCATTCGAAGCGGAAGACTGTTTCATATTAGGTGAAAATAGGCCTGTATAATTTGTCTGATTGGGAAGATTAACACACACAGCATATTTTTCTGTCCTTAACACTTTCCTAGTTAAGTTGGTGATGCTGTTTTCAATTTAGCTTTCATTATAGCTTTAATGTGTATATTTTTGTAGTCTACATCAAGCAGTAGAAATAAGTTTGATGATAGGTCTTTGCATGTTAGAAATAATGCTGCATAGACTTTTTCAAGAAAGGGTAAAGTGTTTCTTAGGTCTTATACTTGATGCTTTTCCCTATGTAAGTGCGGTGTGTATGCACACATTCCCGTACTTAATCCTCTGCTGATCACCCTAAAACTCTGTGCTTTTCTTCTAGATCTCTTGGCACTGGAACAAGATGCTGTCTTTGGCCTGGAATCCCTTCTGGTGCTTTGTAGTCAGGATGATAGTCCTGGTGCTCAGGCCACTTTAAAGGTAAAATATCACCGCCTAACATGATGCCCATCTTCATTGCCTACACTAGGGCCTGGCCGTCTTTCTGTAAAGGCTCAGACTGTAAATATTTTAACTTGCCCACACAAACACTGCATTACAGCTACTGGCTGCCACAGTTGCAGGGCAAGAGCAGCTGTGGACAGAATGTTCAAGGTGAGAGGGAGAGGAAGTCTGTGTTCCAGTTAAATTCCATTCACGAAAATAGGCAAGGGGCTAGATTTGGACAGGAGGCAATAGCTCCTAGCTTAAAAAACATTTTCCCTTGATGTCACTTTGAAGACAAGCTCTTTGATAGTATCCCACAAGGTAGAGTAGAACTATGAATCAGCCCATTTTGCCACCAGCTGCGAGTGTTTTAAGTTGCAGTGAACAGATATAATTCTATACAATATAAATAGGTAGAACTCTCATAGTAGTTTTAGTCTGAGATAATAATTAACAGCCACAAAAAAAATGCTGAAATTAGTCTGGGGATTTAGCTCAGTGGTTCCACCACCTGCCTCAAGTTCAAGGTCCCAAGTTCAATCCCGGTACCCAAAAAAAAACCTGCTGAAATGACTGTATCCAAACTCATTAATATGTAAGTATTCATTAGTTGCTTGAATGTAGAAGCCTTAGTTTACAAACCAAGGGAGGAATTACTGTTAAGAATTTTCACTTTCAGTTAAGTATAGAAACTGTCTGTCTTATTATTTCTTGTTGCTAAGACAAAATACCTGACACTCAAAGTTGAAGGGGGAAAGGTGTATTTGGCTTACAGTTCCTAAAGGTTTCAGTCCATAATTGGCTGTCTCCGAGGCAAAGTGGCACATGGCAGAGGGGCAACAGTTTACGGTGGTGGAAGGCAGCAAAAGCCACAAGGGACCGTGACAGTGTCTTCCTGCCCCTTTTGTCTTACTCAGACTGTTTAGGGCAGGTAGCACCCACTTCCTTAATCCTAGTGCCCTTGGTCCTAGCGCAACTGAGTCAGTCACACACTCCAGATTCAGCCACCTCTGTCTTAGGTATATTTAAGATTTTTTAAATGTAAGATGAGACTTATTGGAATGAAACGTGAAATGTAATATGTGATGATGCAAAATTAATAAAAGTGTTTTAATAATAAAATGCTATTAGATATACATTGAGGAATGTGAAAACTTCATTATCGTCAGTATGGTTCAAAAGAAATCATGTCTCGTTTGCATGTTAAGAAAAGGTATTCCATCATAAGATGGTAACATGATTAATGAAAGTGTGGAGGTGACAGAAGGAAGTAGACAACACACGTTTGGTAGTGCATCCTGAGAGGGCCTCAGAATCCCGTTAGAACCACAGTACCTTTAAATTTAAAAATGCAATAAAGCAAAAACAAATCCTTTTGCTAGTAATCAAAGATTTTTTATAACACTGGACTTGGCTCAGGGGGACACGGGTGGATAATGATGAATGCTCCTGTGTTAACGGGGCTTTCTGTCAGGAGTAGGGGATGGACATTCATATAAGAAAACCAAGCAGAATGCAGTGCATTCTCTGCAGTATAAATGAAGGTGCAGTTCTGATGAGTGGATAGAGCTGGGAGAGAGTGATGTGAGTGAAGGATCTTAGGGAAGATTCAATGAGTGGATGTCTCGAGTGGAACCTTGACAGATGGATGAGAATTTCAGTAAAGTCGGAAAGAACGTCGAAGCTCAGAAGACTTGGAAGCAGAAACAGTGAGTGGACCACTGTGGGTGGAGACATAGTAGGAGATTGAAAAGTACTGTACAGCTGGATTATGGGGCATGTCGGACATGCCAGGGAACATGCACATTCTATAGGTAGTGAGGAAATACTCGAATTTTAAAATAATAAACATGCTCCAACTTTTTTATAATTTGTTAGTGTGTGTTAATGTGCTAACCTATTAAACCCTTGTACATATAACTTCTTCAAAGCCATATCACTAATAAAGGGCACTTTTTGTCCATCAGATTGAAGTTTATTATGAGCCCCAGACACCACACGGATAGCTAAATGGTTGTAGTAGAAAGGATGGATTGATGTGCGCATCTTTTCAAGAGATTAGAATTAGGGAGAGACTTCAATTATATTGGAAAAATGGAGCTAACAGTGCATGTTAGAGACTTGACAGAAGAATCAGTTAGGTATGAAAGTGAAAAGATTTCCATGCTTCTAGTTTTATTGGTGGGAAATATTGACTATCTCATTACCTGAGCCTGAGAAGGAAAAGCTCTTAAGTCAGCTGGTTTTAGATTTCAGCTGAGAAATATGAGAAAAGTAGAAACTTGTCCCCACTTCAGTGTGCTTAGAATCACCAAGGACCTCGACAACTGAATTCTCAGAAACCTCAGTACACACGCACATAAAAGTTAATTCATGAGTTTGGGATGTGAGGGGGCAGGAAACTCACCAGCCAGATATATTCTGGCATAGTTCATAAAGCACATTTTAGAAGCAGTCCTTGAAAAGTAGTGAAAGTACATTTGATTTGGCGTCTATTTGCTTCAGCATTATACCTTATAGTTTTGTCTCATCTTTTTAAAAAAATAGTCTTAGCTTGAAATGAATGGTTGATGTTTTGATGTGTAGCTGTGACTTGTTACCTCAAACATAGTACTTCACAGGCCTCGTGTGGGGTGGGGTTCAGGATGTCACGTGTGTCTTATGAAGAAAAATGTGATGCCTACAAAAACTTCCCTCAGTTTTTTTCCGTAATTTATATAAAGCTCATTTCTTTCAAACTGAAATTCCTTCAGAGTGTAACTAGTGTGTTTTCTCTGTGGCGTGCAGATTGCTCTCAACTGCATGGTGAAGCTGGCCAAGGGCAGGCCCCACCTTAGCCAGTCGGTGGTGGAGACCTTGCTGACTCAGTTGCACAGTGCCCAGGATGCCGCGCGGATCCTGATGTGCCATTGCCTGGCAGCCATTGCCATGCAGCTGCCGGTGCTGGGCGATGGGATGCTTGGCGACCTCATGGAGCTCTACAAGGTGATCGGACGCTCGGCCACGGACAAGCAACAGGAACTTCTGGTAAAGAGCGGCTGTCTCCATCTGCTGCGAGGCCAGGACATGGTCTTGGGGAAGCATTTGAGGAAGTCACCACTACTGTTTGACTTTGATTAAAAGTAGAATAAAGTGAATAACTGGTTAAAGCAGTTATCTGAATCCAGGAGCATGATGACGCGAAACAAAATTGACATTGTGAGATTTTTACACTACACGTTGAGCACCCCTAACCCAAAAATCTAGAATCTGGACTCAGAAATCTAAAACTTACACATTTTCAGATTTCAGAGCATTTCCAGTTCAGCGAATAAATTCTGCCCTGGATTTGGTATCTGTGATCCCCATGCCTGTTACATTTTTATGATCTCAATGTATATTCCTAAGTAATATGCAGTATTCATTTAGGTATTTTTATTTTACATAGTTATACTGTTAGTAGTCAGTTTCAGTTTCCCTGTTTTGTTAATCATCTGTATTGATAAGTATATCTAGTTTATCCTGTTCAGTTATCTGTTTAGTATCTCGTTGTGAGATTACATCATTAATTTATGGGCGTTGTTTCTAATTTGATTTTATAAACAGTGCTCTGTGTCAGTGGAATGCTCAGAAATTTCTCAAAATTAGAAATAAATGTTAATGAAAAACAAGTTTTGTACTTTTAAATGAACCATAATTGATTTTTCTCCCTTTTGAGTCAGTTATATTTGTCATTGGGTACAATTACATGATGTTCTTGTTTTCCTTACTTGTTCACGGTTAGGTGAGTCTAGCTACGGTGATTTTCGTAGCCAGCCAGAAAGCATTGTCTGCCGAAGTCAAGGCCGTGATTAAGCAGCAGCTTGAAAGCGTCTCCAACGGATGGACCGTGTACCGCATTGCCAGGCAGGCCTCCAGGATGGTACGCGGTGCCCCTCTGGGTACTGGGTTGGTGGGAGTCATGTGCCCTGGGTTCGGTGGTTATTATTACTCAGAGTCAGAACTGACAATGAAGAGGGGAGTGCTTTTTCCTCCTGGGGTCTGGGTAAGTGAAGGAAGGGACATAACTAACTGTTAGCCTTTCTCATAAATGAGGCGTTTGTGTTGCTGTGTGTGTCGGTGTCGTGCGGAAGCTGAAGTCCAAGCTCTTTCTGACTGGAGGTTGTTAGTGCACTTTCACCTCGTCCTGTGTTGTCCGGACCCAGGCCACATCACCACTGTTTTTGTCCTTGATCAATGTACCATGCTGTGCTTCTCTTTCTGTCCCCAACCTTCTGATCATTAAGTAGAACCAGGGAGGTTTTAGTATACTGCACTTGTCTCAGCCATACAGAAACCCGAACAATTTTACTGCCTTTCTTTGGGAAGAAATCCGAAGCCTGGATTGTACAGAAATCGTGTGGGGATAAGTGAGAACGAAGTTTGAGAGCACTCCTGTGGGTGGTCAGTGCTCGTGTTCTCAGTGGTGCACTAGAACAGCCTTGCGTTACAACAGCAAACTTCCCTGAGCGCTGGAGCATCCCTGGCCCCTGGCATTAAGCAGTGCTCATGTTTCCCCCAACAGCAACCCCCCACCCCGTGGTCCCCTCAACACTGCTGGTTCGTCCAGCGTGACACACGCCACATGTGATCTTGCTTTCTACAGTTTAGCCTAATATTCTAAACTTGAGTTATAGTTCATTTTATTTACCTTCTCTTTAGAACTGTTTTGGTAAAGAACTTTAGGCATTGTGTTACATAAAAGCAGCTCAGCATATTTTCTCAAAGAATTATGTAATGTGAGAAATGATTATCCAAGCTTATCCAGAGCTTGGGTTTGTCCTTGACCTGCTGCATCAACTCTTTCAAATGTGAGAACCTCACTATCTGCTCCTTCAGCTTTTTCTTTCTTTCCTTTGTTTTGATTTCTTCCCTTTTTAGGGTAATCATGATATGGCCAGAGAGCTGTACCAGAGCTTGCTGACTCAGGTTGCCTCGGAACACTTCTACTTCTGGCTGAACAGTTTGAAGGAGTTCTCACATGCAGAGCAGTGTCTCACGGGGCTGCAGGAAGAGAATTACAGTTCAGCACTGTCTTGCATTGCCGAGTCTTTAAAATATTACCATAAAGGGATTGCTTCCTTGACAGTAAGTCCTCCTAATTCTTCCTTGGGGACACTGATTCACTGGCGAGTTCTCTCCCTCCTCTTTTTGGATTTTCCTATTTTAACTATTTGAGAAACTTGCTAGTATGTATATTTAGCAACATGAAGGTAATTGAATAGGTCATGGAAATAAACCTTAGACCCTTCCCTTTCTTAACATTCATAGATAATGAAAGTTGATGTTTGTTTTTATAAAGTACTGGGTGCCGTGTGGGTGTGTGTGTGTGTGTGTGTGTGTTTGTGTGTGTGTAAAGAGGATCCTTAGTAAGACGCTAACCAGGGCCACCGTCAAATGTTCCTGAGTAAGAATGAAATAAACATTTTCTGCATTCATCAAAGGGCTTTTCTCTAGAGACTGTATAATCGACATGAAACGTTTTAAAAGTATTGTCACACAATTTTAAAAAGGCATATATTGAGGTAAAGCCATAAAACTTTTAGTGTCTGTTTATATCACTTTGTACTATATCTAAAAACATTTTTTTTTTTTTGAAACGGGGGTCTCACTGTACAGTTCAGGCTGTCTGAACTCAGTGATCCTCCTGCCTTGGCCTCCCAAGCTCTGGTGATTATAGGTGTGTACCACTATGCCTTGCCTTAAAATATCTTTAATTGTGGACCACCACAAAAGAAGTGCTTCAAAGGAAATAAATGTATGTATCACAAGAGAGACGGTGTTAGGGCTACTGTGGAGCACATTTTTTTTAAAGTACAGTTTTTTATTTTTTGGCTAGAATTGATTGATGGCTACTTAAAAATACAGAAAGATTCCCTTCTTCCTTGCCTCTTCCCTCCCTCCCTCTATTTCCTTCTTTCTTTTTATTTTTGGTGGTGCTGGGAATGGAACTCAGGGCCTTGCCCATGCTAAATAAGCTCATGCTCCACCCCAGCCTCCTCTCCATTGTAAAGGGCAACGCTGACAGCCATGATTTTTTCCTCTTGATTATTCCGGGAAAAAATTATTGTTTTATAAGTCAGGTTAATAAATGCCACAGAAAATTTAAAGGTATAATTATTGTTTCAAGTCAATAAAATTACTTTATTTTCTAGTTTAGGTGGAGTAGAAAATGGTTAATCAGTGTAGTAAATGGTAAAAAAAATAACTGAGGCAGGGTCACAAAAACAGAGTGAGTTTTATGAAAAATTCTGTTGAATATTTAATGCTCACAGTGGTCTGTAGTGTGTGAATTTAATGAGGCTTGGTAATAATTAAGGACTGAATTGTAACATAGGTAGAAAGCACTTAATTAACAGACAGCATATCCTTGACTTAGTCTCAGTCCTACCACCAACTCAGTATGACCTGAGAGAGGTTATTGGGCCTTAAAATTTCTTCTTTCAAATTGAAGTTGTTTTATTCCGTAGATTTTAAGAACTTGTAATGTAGCAGACACTGTGCTTTGAGGATTAAAAAGAATAATAAATAAATATATTTTACATACCTGAAGACCTAGATCTCCAGGAGGCTGAGGTGGGAGGACCTCTTGAGCCCAGGAGTTTAAGTCCAGTGTGGGCAGCAAGAGACCCTCTCTTAAAAACAAGGAAATTGTCCTCTACTTGAGTGTTGTCTAGAGGAGTTGAAGCATGATCCTTAGGGCTCTTGGAAACTTCGCACATTTCTGGTTGCATTATTCTGTCAGTTTTTTGATACATAGACTGACCTTGGCTTTCTAACAAAAATGACCCCAGCCTGAGATTGTACAGCTCTGAAGACCATGTCTATCAGTTAGGCTTCACTAGAGGAAAGATTTAATATTATAAAGCTCTGTCTGTGCACTGGAGAGCCAGATGATCCAGGTAAAAGTGAAAGACCTGCAGCTCGCTCACCGCAGAGTCCTGTGCAGGCAGGTCTGCGTTGGGAGGCCAAAGGAGGGCTGAAGAGTCTGAGCTGGAAACCTCGACACGGACGTCTGAGTCGATGGCAGGACTGCACTCCTCCAAAGAGGCAGAAGTGAGCTTCCTCCTCCTTTCCTGTTTTATTCCACCCAGGCTACAAGCCTGTTGGTTGGTGCCACCCACGTCCAGGGTGTGTCTTCTCTCTTAGTAAGTCCACTCAGCCACACCCAGAACTATGCTAGGCCCATCAGTTGGGCATTTCCTACTCAAATTGACACCACGTTAGCTGTCACGCTATGCTTTCCACCTGCTCAGCCAAACTGTGCTTCATTTAATTAATTAGGCCAACATTAATGTCCCAGTATAAGTGACGTGTAATACCTTGTCCTGCCTCTTAAAAATAAAATTGTAAAAAGTGTTTAGGAGTAGGGGGTATGGCTCGGTGGCAAATTGCTGGCCTGGTATGTATGCAGCTGGGGGTTCAATTCTCAGCACAGCAGAAACTAAAAACAAAAACACCAAAAAAATTTTTTAAGTAGATCCATAGCAACAGAAAATAGAATGGTAATTGCTTGCCAGGAACTTAGTAGGGGAAAAAGAGTATAGGTTTCAGTTCTGCAGGATGAAAAAGTTCAAGATCCCTTTCACAACGTGATATACCTACCACAACTAAATTTATACTTAAAAAGTTAGGATGGCAATTTTGTTATGTATTTTTTACATATATTTTTTAATGTGCTTATCAAGTTGCTTTCTTTTTAGCCTCATTGGTTTCTTTAGCTAGGTCTCCTTACAAAATAGGTACTACAAGTCAGAAATTCAGTGAATAATTTTATATTCATGTTTAACTCAACTTTATATGTTTGACCCAAAAAAAGGAAAAAAGACAAGAAAAATAACTTTAGTAATAGAGAAGGAAAACAGCAAGCACTGTAAATAGGGGGTCATTTCTGTTAGCCGTTCAGCTCAGTCCGGAGAGGGAGCGTTAGAAGTCTGATGTTCAGACCCCAGGCCAGGTTGGACTAACCAGAAATAATGCCTTCTTGAAGAATGTCTAGGGCCATTCTGACTGTACCTCATAGTCCTTTT
Organism: Fukomys damarensis; assembly: GCF_012274545.1. Classification (NCBI taxonomy): domain Eukaryota; kingdom Metazoa; phylum Chordata; class Mammalia; order Rodentia; family Bathyergidae; genus Fukomys; species Fukomys damarensis. The sequence continues at coordinate 8,716,835 of NW_022900923.1, forward strand.
GTCTGCTGACCTTATAACCCACCTGCTATGTAAGTGTGAGCCCCAGTGTGAAGAAAAGGAAACATGCCTTGTATTTCTCTTTCCTGTAGTTGTAGGTGTTATTTCCTAAACATCTCCCATCTTTCTTGGATAATATTACCTTCTAAAGTCTTTGACCAAAACTAAGTTTTCTGTGTTCCTTTTGAACATTTCCTTCAGTATTAAAATGATCCAAGACAGCACAATCATTTTCAAGGTCATTGTCTTATATCATCAATCAAATATTTCTTCTTAGTCAAAAATAAATCAGAGTGGCAGCAAATCTTTCTCATTATAACTACATCAGCCTTCTCTTTCAGCTTTATTATGCATGTTAGAACAAGACTGCCAGTATTTTTTGTCAAGTAGGATGGTCTGTATTGTATTTATAAAACAGTATCATATATACTTATGTATACCCCATCCCTTGTGAAGTTATGGACAAGCAGTGAATTAAAAACAGCGCATAGCAGGGCCAGGGATTTAGCTCAGTGGTTCTATGGCCTGCCTTGGAAGCACAAGGACCCGAGTTCAATCTCAAAACCAGCTCATAGCAGCTAAAGAAGCAAAGAGGACAGAGGGAATTTATCTTCCTACAAGAGCAAATTAGATCTCATCTAAGAAATTAAAAACATTGAAAATGGTCTCTTTAATACCATGCTATGTACTGTTTAATAATTAGAACAAAATATTTCAAAGTTTGAAAGCCACACATGAACATTAAGTACAGTTTCTACCTCTACAGTACATAAACTATTTGGTCACAGGCCTTTGCAGTTGGAGAGGGATCTTTATTAGACAAGTGTGCATTTTTATAAAGGACATGGGGAAGAGCATAATACTTTGTATAGGAAAATGGGGATACTACTACAAAATATCTTTTATTCCAGGCTGCCAGTACCCCACTGAATCCTTTAAGTTTTCAGTGTGAATTTGTGAAACTCAGGATTGACCTTCTACAAGCCTTCTCACAACTCATCTGTACCTGTAATAGCCTAAAGACAAGCCCTCCACCGGCCATTGCCACTACAATTGCCATGACCCTAGGAAATGACCTCCAGAGGTGTGGGCGCATCTCCAATCAGGCATGTCTGTCTTTCATCTCATTGTAGTTTTTATTTACCCTTTAGAGGTGTTTGAAATTAGGTGTGCAGTTGAAAGTTCTGAGAGTTAAAATCAGTAGTTTAATTCAGATGTTGTGTCAGATGTGTAAATCACCAAGCATAGGCTGATCTGGTGAAGGCCTAGGTGGGTCTATAGTTTATTTGGAGAGAATAGAATTAGATATTAAAGAAACTTGGGGATGCTTATGACTGTAGTGATTATTTTAGTGGAACTTGAAACTTAAAATGCAAAAGGTTTTTGTCTATATACAACATAGAAATTGTTTCAATCTTAGGAACGTTTGTGTCAGTTGCTGTCTTTGCTGACTGTATTTAACAAAGTTTAGGAAAATGCATGGAATGACAAGAGTTTAGTGCTTCTTTGAATTTTTGTTTGGATTTTTTTTTAATGTTTTTGTGTTGTTTATGCAGTAACAATAGCATGTTGTGACCATTGATGTTTTTCCTTCTTTATAGATGAAACAGTCCATGGAAGAATTCAGAAGTCTTGCTTCCCGATATGGAGATCTTTATCAAGCGTCTTTTGACGCTGACTCAGCCACATTGAGGAACGTAGAACTATATCCTAAGCTTGCCTCAGTACTTTTTCTTCTTGGGGAAGTACTCTTTTGTTTTGTTTTGTTGGTACCAGGAATTGAACTCAGGACCTTGTGCTTGCAAGGCAGGTGGTGGCACCGCTGAACTAAATCACCGGCCCTCTTGGGAAGTACTCTTAAATGTAGATTAAGTAATTCAGATCTGTTTAACTCAGATTATGTATTAAATAACCCTCAAATTTATTATAATCAATAGTTTCCCCTTTGAAATTTAGTATGAGCAGAATAATTCTACTTTTAAACCTGTCTTGCTTTAAAAAAAAAACAAAAGTGATGACTCATTGGTGGCCATTCCCTGCCTCTAGGAAGAGCATCCAAAGCCCCAGGCCTAGGCACAGTGGCTCACACCTACATTTCAACTCTGCAGGAGGCAGAGGATGGCTGAGGCCCAGGAGATCCAGGCCAGCCTGGGCAGTGAAGCAAGAATGCATCTCAAAACAGACGAGCAGAAACAAAGGCTGAATCCTGCTGGTGTAGAGTGTGGCGTATCTTGTGCTCATTTGAGCCAAGACAGGCAGCACAGTAGAATTTCCACCAGAAAGTGTTTCGCCCCAGCTTTCTTCCTTCATGACTAACAACTCTACTTCTCATCACCTTTATTGATTTTTGAGAGCTTAGTTGTCAGTTTTGATCCCTAAGCCCCTTTTAAGTTCTTCATATTTTCCTATAGCAACTTCAGATCTTTTTTGGGAAGAGGAAAGATACCAGTTATTTGGAAGTAGTTGTAGGACTTGCCAGCCAATAGTTCTTGGCATTTTGGCTTACTGATTAAAACTTGATGAATGCTATGGATCCTTTGCACTACAAAATGCATATCTGATCTACATCCCAAAATTTGTACACCCTTTCAAGGGAATTGACACACCTCTTGAGCCCCAGTTTAGGAATCATGGAGGAAAAGTTTCCATAGACACTGGCTTTTTTTTTCTTCTTTTTTAAGAAGTGTCATCAGTAAAACTTTTGTTGTTGTTTTCTTGTTTGTTTCAAACTCTTTCGAAGAGCTCCTAGATCTCAGACAGATAAAAATGGAGTTGCTCTACATAAATCAGGCCTCTTGACTAGTTCCCCCTTCCCTCAATAGGTGGCCTCTGAAAGACTTTTCCTGATACAGTTTGAGGATCCCTAGGAAAGACAATGTATATCCTTTAGAAGGAAAAGCTAGCACCCAAGACCATTTGAGTGGGTAACATGATTACTTCTGCTAAGAGTTCAGCCCTCATTTTGACTTATTTAGTATCCAGATAATGTAAGATCTGTGGTGAATTTCTTCTATTTATGTATAACCTTAACATTAGTGTAGACAGCAGCAGAGCTGCTTACTGATATCTCACACAATAGAAGCCCTGATTTTGGATCCAGAATCAGCAAGGTAAGAGTTAACATACCAAACACTTTTACACTTGATCTTAGCCAAAAGGCTGAGAAGCAATACAGAACACTTTTAAGTATGACGTTTTTCCTAAACCTCACAACAGTGTTTTTGAAAATAAATTATAGAAAGGAAAAAAAAAGAAAGCTCTTCCAAACATTTGTCCAGAGTTACATAACTAGTGAGAAAACAAATTCTCTCTCTCCATTGTTTACTTGCCTCTTGCCTCCTGTTTTCAAACTATTGAATTGGAAAATAACTTCCTTTTGTTTGAATATGAACAGCTTCTTACATAACTAAATTTCATGGGAAATACTGAGTTAATAATACAGTTAAGCTTGAGCTTGAAAACTCTATTCACTGATTTCCCAAACCAAAATGTATTTCTGATATTGCTTTGTTAAAATTGTTCTTTCCTGCCCAGTAACCAGTTATCAAAATGATTAAATAAACACTGCATTTGTTTTTCCAATGAGTATTCTGCAGGCACTCTTCATTTAACAACCTAGTTCCATTCCTGTGACTAGGTTATTAACGGATCACTAGATGAGGAATGGTATCTCTTATGTACATTACAATATTCAGAACAAAGAAATGGTCGAAGGAGACTCCAGCTTGATGACTTTACTTTCTGTTTGCGTAACTCTTACATGCAGTAGTACTCTACTGCATAACAACATAAAACTACAGTGCAGTACAGTCAGCAAAAATTACAGGTGTATAATCGGTGTGCTCCACAAAAAGAGATATTGAGCCTGTATAAACAAGATGTGCAGAACTGTACAAAATTTTTAAAAGACAGATCGTAAGTTTAAGAAGTCATTAACCAGGTAGGTTGTTGAACAAGGAATGTCTATTTTGAATATGCATTTCACTGTCAATAATTCTAATCTAACAAGGCATGAGATTCCACGAATAGCTTTCTCAAAGAGAATGCTGTCCACAGAACTCTTTCAGTTTCTCCCTGCTACAGCATTGGCTCACCATTCTGCTTTAGGTTATTGCTAAGACTTTTGCCATCTGCTTAAAAGTGCTATCTGTTCTCAGACTAGACCACTTGGCTCTTTTATTTTTCTCCTTATCTGATCCATTTTAATAATTTAATTTCTTGCCCTAGTGGAACTTAAATTATGGTGCAGAGCAGGGAACAGAACTTCGGAGCCAGGCAGATGTGATCACCGATTCCCTTACCACTCAGGGCTGCTGTAGCGCTGTGGATACGTTTGATCTCATTGAGCCACACCTGCATAAACTCTAGGTAGAGAATGATTCCTGTTTCTGAGAAGAGCTGTGAAGAGCAAATGGAAAGATCTGTGTAAATTGCCCAGCTGAAGAGCCATGCAAATCGAAGGCCTTAAATAGATACAAGGGAATAATAGTGTTAATGTCCAGCACATTTAAATTACCTACAATGCATTTTAAATAACCATGAAAAGTTTAGGATGCAAAAATTTTGCTTTCTTATTTCTTTAGAAATATTTTCAGAAATCTAAGGGTTGGAAACAGGAGAAAGAAAGAAATCTAGGTTCAAGTTTTCCCAGAAAGGAAGAAATCTAGGTTCAAGTTTTCCCAGAATGCTCTGTTTGCCAGCACACCCCTGCACATTCCTATACATGCTGATAATTACCTTTGCAGATATCTTATGTCTCTACCTCATGGCAGCAGCAAGTACAGGTACTTTCATACTACCTAACAATGTGGGTAAGGGTCACCATCGTCTAAGCTAGTAATCCCAGTTGCTCCTGCGGTTGAGGCAGAAAAATCACAAGTTTGAGCCCAGTCTAGGCAACTTGGCAATACCTCATCTCAAAAAGGGCTGGGGATGAAGCTGGTGGTAGAGCACTTACCCTAGAGTCTGCAGAGGTCTGGGTTCTGTCCCCATCCGAAAAATTACATCATCTGAAGTCAGGTCTGAGTTTTAAGTTCTAGCTTGCCACTTAGTAGTTTTGAGTGTAGGCAAATAAACTTCTCCATGCCTCAGGTTCCTTATCTGTAAATGGAAATAAATCCATTACTTGGAAAATTAAGTGAGAATGTATGGAAAATGCTTGACACATTTGAAAAGTAAAAGGATTAAGGAATTAACTGATGCTGATCTGTGCTTCAGTTTGCAGGAGTACGGGTCTTCGGGAGCAGCCCATGCCGACAGCGAGTACGAGCGGAGGATGACGGCTGTGTACGGTCACGTCCTGGAAGAGGTGGAATCCCTCAGCCGGAAGTACACCCCCGTCTCCTACATGGCAAGTGGGCTGCTGCCCTTTACCTTTCTGTGCCCTTCGCTTGCCCGGAGAACAGAGTCACTGCAGTACCGACCACGTGGCACTATTGTGCAATCAAATGGAGTTGGAGTGGCTCTCAGCCCTGGCCACAAAGTAGAATCACCTTGGGAGCTTTTTAAAACAAATCAATATCCAGGCCCCACTCCAGACCGCGAACTCCGCATCTCTGGAAATGATGGCCTGGCATTAGGATGTACAGCGGGTCAACTCACAGCCTTTCGGTGATGTGAAAGCATGTTCAACAGCGAGTCCACACCCCCTTATTTTCACTTTCAGCATACTATTAACAGCGACCTGAGATAGTCCTCCTCACATTGTGAAGGAATCTTTGTGTTAGGAGATTCTGTCCAAATGTGGGCTAAGTATTCCAGACACTTTTATGGTAGGCTAGGCTAAATTATATCTGATATTTGTCAGTCAGGGGTGTGTGTGTGTGTGTGTGTGTGTGTGTGTGTGTGTGTGTGTGTATAATATATTAAAAAATTACATATATACATATATATATATATATATATGTATATATGAAATGTATTTTGACAGGTTATTTTCAACTTAGGATGGGTTTCTCAGAACTTAGTCCCATCACAAGTCAAGGGCATCTATTTTTAGAAGCTTCAAGGTGATTGTCGTGTTGCCAGTGGCCAGTTGAAGCAGACTAGAGCGGGGTTTGTCACCTGACTGGCAGTACAGAAGTCCTTCGCAGCAGGGGCATGAATGTCTTCATATACAGTAGACCTTCGCGTTACAGCCAGCCTGACATACAAACAACTTGAGTTACAACCAGAATTTTAGTTTTAATTTACTAACAAAGTCTTGAGTTAGCACCCGAATGCCGGCTGGTTGTGCTTCCAGGTGGTCTCATACAGGAAGGAACACGGCAGCATCCTTTATTGTGTGGTGTTAAATGAGAGATCCTGGGCCAGTGTCTCTGTCAGGATACCAAGATCTGCCTATGTATAGGAGAGAGACTTTGAGGGCCGTGTAGAGGAGCCTCAGCCTTCAATTGAGCAACTTGAGTTACAGCCGGTCCTCAAGAACTAATTGAGTTCATAACTCAAGGGTCCACTGTACTGTATGTTCTTTTCCATCTTTAGCCTACTGAGTCTCTGCTGCCTTTGAAACTATTGAGCTCTTGCTATATTGAACCTACTTCCCTGACTTCCCAGTTACAAGATGGACTGATGTTTGTACAGCTTCTCTCCTGCTCTGACCATTCCCTGGTGTCTTGGCTCAGACTAGGTGGCTTTACACATTCACAGCAGGGCTGTGATTTGTGTGTCTCCCTGCCAGGCACCTCTGACTTGAATTCTGTCATTCCTGCTGGCTTGACTGTCCTGTACCACCCAAGGGGACAGTCAGACATGCACCACCAGTAGTTTAAGCCATAACACATTCAAATCAGTGCCACCTGGCAGCGAGACATGAGTCATGGCTCCATGGTGAACGTGTCAAAGATCAGACGTTTACGTCTCACACTTCTGGAGGCTGGGAAGTCTAGGCTGAAGGTGCCAGCAGATTGGGTTCCCAGTGAGGGTTCTTTCCCTGGCTTGCAGTTGGCCATATACTGGCTCTGTCTTCGTGTGGCAGGAAGAAAGACAGCACTCTGATCTCTTTTCCTCTACTTATAGGACACTGATCCCATCTTGGCAGCCCCTCCTCCAGCTGCTGTCCTATTGGAGGTGAGAGCTTCAACATGTAAATTTGAAGAGACACAGACCTTGAATCCATAGCAGCCAGTCTCTGAACTTGGCACCTTGAGGAGTTTCTCTTCCCCTGCTGTAATAGTCACTTCCTCATAGCTGGAACAAAATACCCAACCTCCAGAACTTGAAGGAGGGGAGGTGTATGCGGGCTCGGATTTTATCGGTCTCAGCCCATGCCTGCTCACTCCAACACAGAAGCACCATGGTAGAAGGGCCTGCCGTGAAGGAAAGATGCTCGGGTCTTAACTGCTGGGAAGCAGCAGGTGAAGGGAGGAGCAGGAGGGAGCCACAGCCTCTGGGCCTCGCCCCAGTGACCGCTGCTAAGCAGGCCCAGCTCCCAGCAGCACTTTGAGCTGCTGAACTCTTAGTGGATGAATCCACTGATGAGCACAGTGCCCCTTGATCCCACCTGCTTCCCAGAGCCCCTCCTCTGAGCACAGGAGAGTTTGGGGGACACTGGATCTGAACCATCGCAGGGCTTTCACATATGAATTCAGGAGGCACAGACACTGAGTCCATAGCAGTCAGCCCCTGAACTTTGCACTGGGGTTTCTCTTCTGCTCCTGCTGGCAGGAGACACTGGCAGTCCCTGTAGCTGTCTCCTGGCTTCTGCTCTTCTCATTTTATACTCTCGCCCTTTGTCAGGTACTTTAGAAGAAATCAGAGGATGTAAGGGTGGATACTTTCTGTGGCATACTGCTGCCCACGTCATACTCATACAGCTTTTGACACAGATTGGTTGCAAAGGGAGATTGTAAAGACTGGCAGTGACTGTCTTCACATCCCTCTAAGGGCCACCCTGAGAAATTAAATAGATAGCAAACAATAACTGCACTGATGGTGGTGAATCCCCTGAATATAATGGAGGAAATGAGAAGGGTCGGCCCAGGAGACACAGTGTGCAGAAAAGACCCCTAGATTCGTTCAGAACTAGGTTTAAACACCTGCTCTGCCGACAGCAGATCTGCAGCTTCAGAGAAGTTATTTAATGTCTCTATATGAAATGCAAAATTGCCTACCTTGTAAGATTACTATGAAGTTTAATGAAATAATGCATATTTTCTAGCATAATTCCTAGCCAGTAAGGAGTAGTTAATAAATGTTAGTTTCCCTTTCTCTTCTTCCAAATTATATTTCATAGATTTGGTACTTTGTGAGCACCCAGAGGATGTTCAGACATTTATTGGATCTTAGGAATAGAAAAGGGACAAGACACAACACCTTCCATATAACAGGGAAAGATTTTATGAACAACACGACACAGTACATGTACAGGAAGAGAGTTCTGCACAAGAGAGTGATAATAGGGGCTGGGGATTTAGCTCAGTGGTGCTGCTACCTGCCTCGCAAGCGCAAGGTTCTGAGTTCAATTCCCGGTACAAAAAGAGCGAGAGAGAGAACAGGCAATGTAGCACAGATGGGAGACTGAGCTCAACTAGGACATGCAAGGCGCTGGGTTCGATCCCCAGCACCACTAAAAAGTCTGGGTAGGTAGGGGGTCCAAAGTTTGAACCCTGCATGGACGACTTGGTAAGGCCCTGTTTCCAAAACATATTTAAAAAGATTAAGAGTATAGCTCGTGCAAAGGCCATTGATTCAATCCCCAGGGCCACTGTAAACAAAGAAATTCATGTCAAAAAAAAATTGGTAAAGTCAGGTGGGGTACAATTTAGAGGAGACAGTTTTGCCTCTGAGTTTTCCAGACATATAAGGCAGGGTAAGACCATTGGGCAGAGAACATTTTCAACAGCAGCTGCAGTGTGGCATGGCTTGGTGTCTTCAGGGAGCAGTGGGGCTGCCGCAGTGTGTGCCCAGGCCAAACACGAGAGAGATCAGCATAAAGAGGGGGCAGAGCAGGTGACAGAAGATCTCAACACGGTATTGGACTTACCCCAGAGGCACTGGAGAGCTTTCTAGGAATTTTAAATGGGTGAGGGAAATACATAGGTAAGACACAATGGGCATAATGTCTTCAAGGGCATGGAATTAGAGGAAGAAAGCAGTTGAAATACTTTTATTGTAATCCCGAGTAAGGCCAAATTAATAAAATGGCAGTAGGAATGAAAAAGGATGCATGCAGAAGATACTTAGGGGTTGGGGCACTTTTTCAGGGCTTGGTCTTTAGTTTTGTGTTTTAGTTAGATGTGAGGCTGAAGACATGACTTCCAGTTTCCAGCTTGAGCCCTGTGTGTACAGCTGGCTGGCCCTTCACTGAGGTAGGACACACAGGGCAACAGGAGATGCTGGAGATCTCTCCTGCAAACCTTTGGCCATCCTGGGACAGCCAGGGAAGAATTAAGCCTGGGACGGAAGACAGAAATGGGCCAGGCCGCCACATGAGCCCTTCCGAGCGTCCTGTGGGGAAAGCATTGCCTGTGGAGAACCCAGCGATTGAGAAGAGAAGACCGAGGGCAGCCGAGGAGAAGGCTGAGAGAAGGCTGTCAGGGAGAGAGGGCAGAGAGGAGAAGAATTAGAAAAACGTGGGCATCCGGCTTATTAAAACTTCCTGGAAGAAGAGCATACTGGGTGCTACAAAAATGTCAGAACATACAAAGACTGGATTTAGCAAGAGCATTCGTCTGCTGCTGTACTATCATGATAGGCAGTTGGCCACCTTCAGAGTGCTACTTAATAGTGACTGCTCCTATAGAGGTGTGCCCAAGCGGCCAATAGTCTCGGGGACGGTCCGCACATCACAGTGGAGCATGCAGATCTGCAGCCATTCCTGATTTAAAAGGCAAAACGGTGGCTTTCTTTAGAGAAAGAGCTGAGAGCAGTGGTGGCAAACCTATGGCATACGTGCCGCAGTGGGCTGTTTATATCACTGAAAGCTCTGAAAGGTTCGCCATCACTGGCCACCAGTCATTTGTGGTCCATTCAGTCCACCCTGTTAAGGTGTTTCTCTCCTTCGGCACGGTTGTGGCACCAGAGGCCCAGCCCCAGACAGGATGTTCCCACAAGTGCCTGGCACGCTTCCTGGTGCAGGAAGGCGGGTAGTGCTGCCTTTAGTGCTTAAAGCTGGAGAGAGAGGATGGGGCCTTCAAGTCTGTGTTGTGCTTATCTCACGTCACAGACCTGGTATCTGAACTGAGTCCCTTGGGCACAAAATGTTTACCTACCTGAATGAATTTTTTCTGGCTTTTGGCTTTCGGCTTTCATGCCCAACTTTGTAAAGCTAAGTTTAAGCTGTGTGTAGTGGTGCATACCTGTAAGTCCCAGCACTCTAGAGGCTGAGGCAGGAGGATCACCAGGAGTTGGAGGACAGACCAAACTACATAGCGAGACCCTGTCTCCAAAAAATAAAATACATGCATACATATATACATTAAAAAATTTTTTTAAAAGCCCCCTGTGTTTAGAGCCTGGGAGAAAAGGTGGCATTCTGCCCTGAAGCAGGAGCTTGGAATGGCGGGCAGCCTTCCTTGTAGTGCAGCGTTGTCTTCAGGGCATGGAGACAGAAAAGACTGCAGGAACAGTCTCATTCATCCGAGGGTACGTGTTTGACAGTGCATTAGTGATTTCTGTTTAGTTTGTAAATCACTAGTAAAATACAACAAAATCACTAGGGAGTTAGGCATCATAGGCTCTGGTCCCATCTTGTCCGATGTCTGTGTGTGGCCTGTGTCTTCAGCACAATTTAAAATTAGCCCAGGTAATTTTTAAAATGTCTTAGAACTCTTAAACTCTGACACCTGTCACTAAGACTCAAAGGATTCTCTGTTGTGTTTGTTTCTCTGAAGTTGGGCTGGCGTTTTCAAAACTCAGTTAAATGTGTGAAATAGATTTTAGAGGTAAAGTATCTTATTAAAGTTTCAGAATTCCATGAAGGCAGGCTACTGTAGTCATCCTTATTCTGAGTCCTGGTGAGTTCCCACTGTTGCCCACTCTGGGGACCCGTGGACGTCACAACAAAGGAGGAGGAGGAGTAGGAAAAGAATAAGCCATGTCGGAGCCGAGGTTCCACTGGGGTCTGTGTGAGGCTCAGGGCGTCTGTACTGCTCTGGCTTCCTTCCTGCTCTTTGTCATACCCTGCCGTGTGATATTACTCTGCCTTTCAGCATCTGCAGTGATGATGTACTAATGTGTCTGGTAGCTCCACAGTCTATAAAGTGTGAAATTTGCCCGGGGAGGAATGTGGATTTTCTCCCTTCTCCTATTTCTTATTGAATATAGTTCAAGATAAAGTAAGGTACTCCTTGGCCTGAATCATGGAGTAGATATGCCCAGTTCCTGGAGATTGTGCCTGTTTCCTGGCTGGTGTGTGGTTTTGCAATGATCTATTTGAGTTTGTAACCCTAATCATTATTTGTTGATGAAACCTGGAAACTTACTTTCAGTTGATTTTTCTTCCCTCAGCACACAGCTTGCCTCTGCAATGCCATCATTGCTTTGCTCAAAGTTCCCCTGTCGTTCCAGAGATATTTTTTCCAGAAACTGCAGTCTACCAGCATCAAGGTAAGTTAGGAAGAATACTGAGGTTGGTGCAGTTTTTGAAACTGGCTGGTTTTGGAGATTAAATGGGACCCACCCTGCACTGTAGAATCTTAACTTTGGTTTTGTTAAAAATCTATAACCTTTCATTTTATGCCTTTCCTTCCTTTTTTAAGAGATTTGGTGAAAGAAATGGGATAAGAGTTAGACCTTCTTCTCCCTTTTCAACTGTCAGGGCCAAGTGCAGCGAGCTGGCATCTGAGTAACTGGCATCTGCCCTTTGTCTCCTGCTGGCAGGCGTGAGTTAGTGGTTTTATCTTAGTGCCCTGCAAGGATTGAGAGCTGCGTCTTGGCTGAGCGGCCGTTTCAGACCCTACTGAGACTTAATCAGGGCCAGGAAAGTGTCACCAGTCTGACCTGCAGCACACGTTTGCCTTTGAATAACAAGTTTTGGGGAACTGGCCAATGAGTATAGTTAGTATTCTGAAATATTCGGACCACTCAAAATTCAAAAGCTATTTTTGGCTCAAATAATAGAATTTTTTGGTTGGTAAAATACTACCACTTCTGAGATATTTCCTGGATTATCCCTGTCAATATCTTCACTGAACTTTTACATCCACTCAAATGCGTTTGCTTGCAGAGCGAAGAGCATTCTGTTTCAAAATGACTTAAATAATCAGGAAAATTGATTACCCAAGAAAAAGCCCACAGGCCAGAGGTCTCCAGGGTTGACTAGTTTCACAGTTTAGCATTATTAGGAAACTCCAGTTTCTTCCATCTTTTCATTTAGCAAGGCTTGAACTTTCCGTAATTGAAGCATGACTGGGGTTTTAATAGCTTTTTAAAGAACTACTCTAAGCAAAGGTTAAATGGTATTCGGTTAGCATACACAGAGCTCTGGGTTCAGTCCCCAGCACTAGAAAAGAAAAACAGTTATTTGGTTCATTTATGGAATTTTTATATCATAATGACTTCACTGTGTAAAGAAGCCTAGGCTTTTACAATTACTTCCACTTAAATTTAGTAACTTACCCAAGAGCAAAGAGACAATATCTGAACATGAAAATGTACACAGTGCCTCTCCCTACCGGAAGTGGTTCATTGTCCAAACCACAGCCCACCACGAACAACTGGCAGACAGTGCCGTTACTGTTTTCTGCCCTTTGTTCCCCTTAAAGCCGAGGTCTGGGATGAAAATGCAGGGTACTTAAAGGAGGCCTTCGGGAGAAGGAAGCTTGGCTCTGAAGCTGCCTCTGCCCAGTGTCCCGCGGTCAGGGCCTGGGGGAAAGGGTCGCGCCAGTGAACACAGCCGTCTGTGGCAGTGATTCGCACAGGTCTGTGAGAAGAAAGCTGCCCATGGCTGTTGGCATTCATTGGAGTGTTTGCCTTGCAGCTTGCTCTGTCGCCTTCCCCCCGGAACCCTGCGGAGCCCATTGCTGTCCAAAATAACCAGCAGCTGGCGCTGAAGGTGGAGGGAGTGGTTCAGCATGGATCGAAACCAGGACTCTTCCGCAAAATCCAGACTGTCTGCCTGAATGTTTCTTCCACACTCCAAAGTAAATCTGGACAAGACTACAAGGTGATTGAGTGGAGAGGCAGAATTGTGATGGACATTTTCCATTGTTTTTCCTGGTTAAGCTGATTGCAGTTACATAAATTACATGCACATATTGAGATCTGAGGAGACCATTAACACTTTTTTTTTCCTGTCTGAATTAGTTAATAGACAGCATCCAGGCAGAGGTCAGAATAGGAGTTTAAGCTGTGGGGAAACCCAGCTCAGGTGCCTAGCAGCTGGAATTTCCTCACCAGTGCCTCTGGTTGAGTTTTCCAGCCCAGCCTCAGCCAGTGCACAGGAGGGAGCTTCCCTTGCAGCCTCCTGGCAGGGAGGAGTGCCCTTGTGCCCAAAGAAGGGGAAGCCCAGCTCTCCAGGCCAGTTCCTGCCTGGAAATTAGCAGTCAGTAAGACCACCCCCTCCACTAGGAGTGCTCTATATGTGCGTAGCATTCACATTCAGTGGTCAGATAAAGTAAAACCTTCCCTGAAGGCTGTAACTCTAGGAATTCACTCTCGAGAAGTCCAGAGGTAGGTACGAACCAGAATCAGGTATATGGTGTCAGCTGGAGGTAGGGTGGTGAGTATGTGCCCATGAAAGACCAGTGTTACTTTTTTAGACATCGCTCCAGTTCTTTAGCGATTTATCCACAGTAAGAGAGCAGAGAACAAGTTCACACTTGTGCTTGCAAAGCTGTTCAGATTCCCAGAGTGGCTGTGTCCAGGCTTTTGTGACATGTTTGAACTAATAGCTCATGGTAAGGAGGAGGGTTATCAGTGAAGACACAAAAAACAAATTTCATTTCTTTCAGCAGTTTCAGCTAAGAAGCCCAGCGAAGGACTGCTTTACGCCATCATGGCTGTCACCTTTGGACTTCCTCTGTGGGGCTCTTCTTTATCTATTTTGTGACAAGGCTCCGCCTTGGCTCTCTTCTCTTCTTTTGATTTGTGGCACAGGCATGGTGCCTTATGTAGCTACTCAGTAAATATTTGGTGCGTGTTGAAAAAAGCTCGGTACTATGTGAGCTGTAAAGTACATCTATTAGGGTTGAGTAATCTCAGATGTCACAGAAAATAATAATAAGAATTTGTGTGGTTTATCCCAGTTTGCAGCTTTCTCTCCCAATTTTGAATTTGAAATAACAACCATGAATCTCTTTGTTCTTTGTATATAATAATTTCCTCTGTTAAGAAAAAAGCTACTCAACCCTAGACACGTTGCTTGTTGACTTACCTCTCAGAGGAACCGATTAAAGGCCAGAAGCTGGCCCCGTGGCTGTGCAGTGCTAATGGCAAATGAGCTTCACCTCAGAATGCGACCGTCCACTGAGGTTAATCAGACTGCCCATGCCTGTCCGGTCCTTTTAAGGAAGTTCTCCTTTGGTGGTCCTGTTTTTAGGGAAAGAATAACCCTACAAAGCTGGATGTGAAGAGAAAAAAAGCACCCGTACCATAAGTAGCTCTTAAGATCTCAAATTGGTTGGTGACTTCATAAATGTTATAAGGAAGCGCATCTGGAAAACCGACCCCAGGATAACTGCTCGAGCCGCAAAGCTGCAGGTGCCGTTAAACACAATTGCACTACACAAGCACACCTGTAAACAGAGCCATCTTGCCAAATATCCAGTGAGATTCCAGTTAATTGGTTCCCAGAGTGCCTGGGGTGGGGATGAGGACACCAGATTTTATCCTGAATGTCTGGTTATATGAGTGCATCAGCACATCCGTGTTTTGTAACATTGTACTACAGTCTGAACAAGACTTTGCATGAGCAGTGTACAGGTTCTAGCGTTAACTCATTAAGGAAGAAGCAGTCGCTGCCCTTTAGTAATAGGAAATGAGGGTAACGAAGGGGCAGGGACCTAACTCAACTCACCGTCGTGTTCTTCTTCAGTCTCTCAGATTTGAGAGCCTCATAATAACTGAAGCAGGTGGTTGGATCCTCTTTCTTCAGAACAGCTCTCTGCAGATTAAAGAAAGTGGCTTTGGAGCAGGGGTGGGGTCGGCATGGGAGAGGGGCAGCCTGTGAGGGGCGCTGAAGGCCTGTGAGCGGCTTCCCCTCAGAGAGCGAGGCAGGGCGCCTACCAGTGAGAGGTCGCTCTGGCGCCGGCTGCCAGAATTCACGCTCCAGCTCTGCCCTCATTAACCTTGTGAAGGTGGGAGCCTGTATTCCCTTCCTGCCCCAGCCTCCTCACCATAAAACAAGAACGGTATGGGACCTAGCGCTCCGAATGGGGCCTGGCTCGTAGTAAGCGCAGAATAAATGTAGCTGCTACAGGTGTTTAACAATCTTTCATTGCAGATTCCCCTTGACAACATGACCAACGAGATGGAGCAGAGGGTCGAGCCTCATAACGATTACTTCAGCACGCAGTTTCTGCTGAACTTCGCCATCCTCGGGACGCACAACATCACAGTGGAGTCCTCGGTGAAGGATGCTAATGGGATCGTGTGGAAGACCGGCCCTAGAACTACCATATTCGTGAAGTCCCTGGAAGACCCCTATTCCCAGCAGATTCGCCTACAGCAGCAACAGGCCCAGCAGCCATTGCAGCAGCAGCAGCAGCAGCGCAACGCCTACACGCGGTTCTGACCTGCCACGCGTGCCCTGCACACTTGCACACAGTCCGTCTAAGAGGCAGAGATCGCTTGCCTTCTTTGTGGCTTATGAAGGTTACGTTGATTTCTGTAATGTAACGTTCTGGAAAATGGTGGGCTTATTTTCCCCCCTCAAATTTTTTTTTAAATTTTAGGTTCAGAAATAATTTGAGTTCCTAGCCAGAGAGATTTTTTTTTTTCTTGTTTCTTCCCAAACAGAGTCCTTTCTTATATTTAAGTTTTGTTGTTTTATTGTTTTTCTGTTGCGGAGCTGCTGCTACTTCTTTCGGGAATAGTCATCCTTTGGGATGGTGGAATTAGTAAATTTGACTGTTTCTCTGCCAGAGCACATCATGCTGTCCGACACAGAAGAGAATCTGAGCAGGGAGGGCATTGGGGAGCTCCCTGGTCAGTGCGGCTTCATCTGTGGCCACTTGAAGCCAAATCGTCCTGAGATGGGCTCCGAGGTGTCTGCCACATCCCGGCCCAGGGTCTGCGGTCTCACAGAGACGGCACATCTGCTACTGCGTTCCTTCAGCCACTTCTCTGTTTCCTGTGCTGAAGCAGTCTTAATTTACTGTTCTGGTATTTAATTCACCCAAAAAGCAGCTAGCAGTTAACAAAAATTGGAGATTAAAAATGTGTTGTTTTTTCCAGTGTGTGTGTGTGTGTGTGTGTGTGTGTGTGTGTGTGACTATATAGACACTTTACACTGTTTCCAAAAATGATTAAGTCACTCACATTTTATCTCTCTCTCTCTTTTTCTTTCTTTCTTTCTCTTTCTTTCTCTTTCTTTCTTTCTTTCTTTCTTTCTTTCTTTCTTTCTTTCTTTCTCTCCCTCTCTCCCTGCCTCCCTGCCTCCCTCCCTTCCTTCCTCCCTTCCTCCCTTCCTCCCTTCCTCCCTTCCTTCCTTCCTTCCTTCCTTCCTTAGGGTACTGGAATCAAACTCAACCTTATACTTGCCAGGCAGGTACAATGCCACCAAGCCACATCCCGAGCCCTCACACTTAACATCTTAATGTTTTAAGTTTAAGGGGGCAGACCTTTTCCTTTGACTGGCTTAGTTTCACCTGACAAGCTACGTAATGCTAGACTTGATAGAGTGTTTTCCTCGTAACAGGACCTCAGTTGGAATGCTCAGGGAACAGCTTTCTGGTTAGCCAGGAAACCCCTGTTTTTCTTTTTCAGCACTGGTTGGAAACCACATACTAATGTACTTTTTTTGTCCTAACACAGTACACTCGTTAGAACTTCACTCTCTCTCCAGTGGAGATCACAGTGCTTTGGGTGAAGAGGCCGAGGCAGCAGGGCTGCTCATTGGCTCTCCGGCCCTGACCAGTCAGCCCGGCTGGGCACAGCCTCGAGCATGAAGCAGGGCACAACCCTGGCATTGTCCTTCTTAAGTAAATATCTCGATTTCGTTGTGCTTTATTTTTCTCTTCAAAGTTACTTTAATTCAAAGAAGGGCTAGGCTTTAAGATCTTCTGTTGTTCTTTTTTAAAGGCTTTTGCGTGTTGGTATTGTCACATAGCCTTTGGGAATGAGACCTGATTGGCAACTCCGGCCCCTGCAAGATCACTTGGCTTCAGGAGCTTTTGCCCATCGTAACACACTCTGCTCCAACAGCCAGGCACTGTCACAGCTGTGTATGTGTGGTGGCTGCCAAGCGACCTCCCTCCAGGACGCACAGGTGGACACAGTGAAGGGTCAGCGCCGTTGTGGTTGTGTCAGCATCTGGGAACGTATGCTTTGGGGGAAGTTGCCACTGCTGTGAGGAGCACAGTCCAGAGCCTCTGGTCCTTCTGCCTGGTGAGGAAAGAGCTGAATCAAGGCATGGGTTCCACTTTGGGCTCTGATGAATTAGTGAGCTCTGTGATCTGGGGCAAGTCACCTTCTCTGGACCTCTGTTGCTTTGTAAAGCGACTAAATTAGGTTAGAATTTTTTTTTTTTTTTTTTTTTTTTTGT
>NW_022900923.1:8734763-8757053 GCF_012274545.1 Fukomys damarensis
TTTTTTTTTTTTTTTTTTTCTGTCTAGAGTTTTATCCATTCACTGAAAGACCAACAACAAAATATTGAGGAAAATCTTTTGGCTTGGTTAGGTTTGGTGCTGGGCATGGAGCCCAGGGCCTCATGCATGCTGAGCACCCAGTCTTCCGCTCAGCTATGCCGTACCCTGAACCCCAGAAAAACCTTTCTCACCTACTTTTTAGCTAACTAATGCTACCGTATGACTTTTGGGTTTCCTGTACTATTTTAAGGTAGAATTGTCCAAAAGAGGAATAAATTAGCTACCAATTTGGAAAGGTCCCTGTGACAACCTCCCAGATTTTTTTGTTCTTGAAAGATAGGCTTTTGGTGGTTAAAATTATGAACTCTTGAACTTGTACTGTGGAACCTTTGGTACAAACATGGAGAGGAATTAGTAAAATAAAGATAAATCCAAGTAGCTCAGAGTATGAAAATAATTACAAAGAAAAATAATTTTATTTTAATATGTCCATTAGACCCAGGTTTAGAGTTCCGATTTTTTGTACATACAGTAGTACCTACTGCATTTCTTTGTATCAACTATTAACTAAGTATTGTGGAGTAGAGCTGTGTTTATACTTTCAGAACTACACTAATGAACAAAAAGAAAAAAATACTCAA
This sequence comes from Fukomys damarensis, assembly GCF_012274545.1. Lineage (NCBI taxonomy): Eukaryota > Metazoa > Chordata > Mammalia > Rodentia > Bathyergidae > Fukomys > Fukomys damarensis. The sequence continues at coordinate 8,735,405 of NW_022900923.1, forward strand.
GGAAAGCCACAGAGAAGGTGTACATGCTAATTATAAAGTGAGCTTGTCCCCAGAATTTAGAATAAAGATAGTAGAGTATTGGCTGCTTGAATCTAGGCAGGCAGGACTAGTTTTCCTCAGAGCTTGGTGGCATTGCAGTGTGGCCTTGTGATAGGGGCACAGCCTTTGGAGCCACGTGCCTGGGTGCAAATCTTGGTGCTCCCTAACTGATCTTGCACAAATGGTTTCTCTATGTTTCCTAGAATAGAGAAACATGGCAGTGCTTCATGGGTAGACTGGAGGATTGAGTAAAAACAGCGTTAATATGCGGAAAGCCCTTAGGACATGCCTGTCACAACAGGTACACATGTTTGCTGTTGTTGTTATTGCTACTGTTATACTCCCTAGTATAATTTTCCCAGTGTTAGATCATTTCTTAAGCGTGGCATTTTATTTCTTCAAAGTAAAAAGTTGGCCTTTTCTCTGCTGTTAAACCCATTCAACCTTCCTTCACGCTCAGTTTGGGTACATCGAATAATAAGATAACAGTGTTGTCTTAAATGTGTCACTTAATGCATAACTTTAATAATTTTTGCCTATTGCAATTTTGTAAATCATTGAAATATTTAAAGACGAACATAGAAAATTAGGTGAACTACTTTCTGCCAGTTACCTCCAGTGGTGATGGCAGAACCATAGTGTACCATAGGAATCAGGTGCGGTTGTCTTCCGACTTAACACTGAGGTCTCCTGATGTGACCCCAAGGCGGCAGGGTATTTGTGGCTCTGTGCTGCGTAAGTGACACTTCACGTTAAGGCACAGTCCAGAGAAGGACAGACCAAGCAACATCTGCAGGCTAGGCCCCCGGAGAGGTTGGTTAAATTGTTCCTAAGGCTCGTTTGTCATGGATCCTTACATAGGCCTCTACATTTCTGTGCCAGTATCTGCCCACAGAATATTGAGAATAAAGTGAACTGCCCCTTAGTATGTACGGTGTAAGCAGCACTGACAGTAGAATTCTCATCCTAAAAATGTTCTCTTCAGTCTGCATTTATGCTGTACCCATCAGCCACACGTAGCCACTCAGTACTTAAAATACGGCTAGCGTGACAGGAAAACTGACTCATTTTTAATTCATTTAAATTTAAATAGCCTCAAGTAACTACTCCCTGCAGAACTAGACAGTGCAGAGTGAAAAATGAAACGAGGTCTCACTATTGCCAAGACACAGGCTGACAGATCAGGAAATGAAGTGTGCGTTGGGATTCTCTGAGGCACAGAAGAGTGTCGACAAAGTTACTTAGCGTTTGTGCATTTGCTTTGCTTCTGGTTGTGCACTGCTGTCGCTGCACAAACCCTATTCTTTGCACAGTGCTGCCTAGGATTTAGGTCCACCGGTCTCACAACATGGAGTATGATGGGACACCATGCTCAGCCCAGAAGTCGGGTGAGCCTACCAGCAGTGCTCCCGCGGGAGGCCTCCATCTCTTCCATTTTTTGCCCAGGAACACAGACTTTTCACACTGTAGACTGGATTTTATTGGTTCAGTCTAATGTCCTAAGCAACTGAATTTTGAATTGTAATTGGGATTGAAACCAGAAGTCTTATTTTTCTTAACACTAGACCTGGAACCATTGATTGCACATTTTAATAAAAAATGCTAGGTATGGTAAATAGTTTTTTTGAAACATCTATAGTTAGAAAACTTTTCAGTCCGTATCTTTCCCTTTATCCTCCTGCCTTTGTGTGCTAATCTCCCCTAGGGCAGTTCTCTCCTACACAGCCAAGTTTGTTGTGCAAGATATAATTATCCTCTTTGTTTTTTAGGTCTCATTAAAAGATTCAGAATAGGTAGAATAAGTTTGAGGAATGTTTTGCTCACAGGGCATGTCTCCAGCCTAGCCTTTGTATACCTTGCTGGAAAACCCAAGACTAAAAATCATTTTGTTGTTGTGTCCAGTAGTTTGTTTTCGTTTTAGTAAAATTATAAAGGTGGCATCATATCAGATGAATTAGAAGAATGAGGAGATAAGCATCCACCAAATGCCCGCCGAGGTCGGGATGTTTGCAAAGAAAGTGGTACGCAGAGAAGAAAGCTTTACTTCGGCTCTTTGGTTTCCTCCGAGGTTTTGTTTGAGTTTTGGTGAAGCTTATTGTGACAATGGCTCAAGTGTTTACGGCAGGGCATGCGGCCTAAATCAGTCAGAGGAATTCTGAGAAGATGCCGGAGTCCAGCTCTCCTGTTTCCTAAGCCGGGGCAGGTGGAGACTGGCCATGCTGCCTGCACTGCCAACCCCCACCGCCAGTGGCCGCGGTGGCGCTGTGAGGCTTTCTGTTTGTGTCACCTCCACTGATGTGGAATGGGTGAGCTGAGCGGAGATCAGAATCACTGATGCCCCAGTTTCTCTTCCATCCCCTCCCACCAGCTCGGCAGTTGCCATGTGACAGGAGGGGCACAGGAGAAGACAACCACTGGGGAAATGTAGATGCCCCTGCTGCAAGCCCCACATGTTAGCCTGCCCCTGCGGGAAGACCAAAGAAACAGGAAGCTCTCAAGGCTGTGGACTCATCTGGCAGAAAAAGGATCTATTTTTAGCATTACAAGGGCTTTCTAAAAGCCACTGACAAAGCCCAAAAGTATGCCGTTTAAAAAATTATTTTGTTTTTCTTTTCAGTTTTGAAATTCTTAATAGTGTGCCCTGGTGTGGCAGTCAGGGGGATGACAGGTATTTAGGAAACTGGCCGTCGTTTGGCATTTGTCCTTTCCTGACCCCTTGACATCACAGACAAATTGGATGTCTGCTACTTGCAAGCCAGTGGGGAAAAGGCATCTGGAAGAGACACCGTAAATAACCTCCAGGACACGGGAGCTTACACTCAGATATTTTCTCCTGATTCAGGTATTGCTGCTCTGTCAACTGCTGGGTGACTCAAGAGTCCAGGGTCACATTCCAGGGTAGCAGGGCGTTTGGGAGAAGTGACAGCTTGCAATCACTCCACATCAGCTCTCACCTGCCCTGGGAGGCTGGCACATCATTAGCCTGGGCTAGGATTGCTCCCGGGGAGGGGAGTGACCAGGCTGTCCTTGAGAGCCCTTGGTGGCAGGAGAGGCCCCGGGTCTGTCCCGAGCGCTCTCCTCAAAGCCCGGCTGACAGCCCTTTTCCCTCTTCTGGAACACTGGCTGCGCTCACATCGCAGGCACTGCAGCTCTGGGCAGTGTTTGTGCAGCAGGAGTCTGAACTTGGACAGTTTCCAGGTCTGTGCGGAAGGCACCAAGGCCAGAGAGTTTGGAATTCACTCTCCAAGTGTTTTGGGGACACATGCCGTGCACCAGGCCCCAGGAGATGCAGTGATGGCGAGGTCCCCGGGTCCACAGCCATGTGGCGCCATCTTCCCCAGGGCCCAGCGCTGTCAGCAGTGCTGACCCCATCTCTGGGAAGGGATGGGAGGGGTCTGTCCGGTTCCTGTCCGGGCAGAGCAGCTGCTGTTCCCTGGGTGCCAGGAGGGCCCGCAGAACAGCGCACTGAGCCCCTGCTCTTTCTGTCCAGCCCTACACTCTCACTGCAAGTTCAGGCCTGCTTCAGGGCTGTGTCTGAGGGAGACAGGAAACAGACTCTGTCTCTCCTGACCCTAGCTCTTCCTGGGCACAGGCGCCCCCTCTCCCTGACCGCTCCCTCCAGACCCCGGCAGCTCTTAGATCGACATCAGCCGGAGTGCAGTGAGCTGCCTGGTCAGATGTGCACGGTGGCGGCTGTCACCATGTCCTGTTCATGGGAACAACAGCTCCCTCCAGTGCCCTGGAGCCTGTGTCAGCCTCCTGGCTGTGCCCTGGATCTCCACTTCCGTCACATCTCTGAGCGGTGGCTTCATCTGTGAGAGGAGCCAGTCCCGCCCCGCTGAAGCTCTGTGGAGGGGAAATGTGATGACATGCACTGAGTCTGGTGCCTGGTAGGTGTCCCCGAGTGCTGTCACCTTCCTCAGTGGTCGGGGGGCCCGCAGAGCAGCCAGGACACACATACTGGCCTCACAACGCAGTGGCATCGCAGGTTGGCCTTTCCTCTAAGAAGGATGTTCCAGGTCATCTGAGAACAAAAGCCTTAGACCCCAAAGGAATTTCCACCTGTGTTCCCTTCCTGGAGCCAGAAGAAATCGGAAAAGGGTCCCTAGAGTAGTGAGCCACCCCAGAGCTCTGTCTTCTGTTGTCTTTTCTTCTGTACCCCACCCCATCCCCTGGTTCCAAGGATCGAACTAGGACTTTGCTCTTGTGAGGCAGGTGCAGTGCCACTGAGCTAAATCCCTGGCCCCTGTTGTTGGCTTTTGAGACAGTGCTTTGCTGTGTATCCCAGGCTGCCTTGAACTTCCTGTGTAGTTCAGGCTGGCCTTGAACTCACAATCCCCCTGCCTCAGCCTCCTGAGGCTTTTCTCTGTCATTCTTTCTGAGACTGGTTTAGTCAACAGCATAGTAAGTAGGCCAATGTCCAACGTTAGGAGGCACCATCAAATCTACTGGACGTGAGCCCTATAAGTCGATGGCTCTTCATAGCTAACTGATCAGAACTCGCTGCTGTAGGTTTTTGGAGCCCCCAAGGCTATGGCCCCCAAGGAAATGAGGAGGCTTAGAACGGCAGTAAGAAGCACAGGCTGTGTATAAGGGGCTGTGAAACTTAACCACATACAGAAGGAAGGAGACATTTGGGCAGTGAGGGCTTCTTAGGGCCTTAGGATGGGAGGGTGTCCAGCCACAGGGGTTTCTGGCCAAGCTGGGGTGGGGTCCTTGCAACCTCGTGGCCCCACTGTCAGCAGGAGCTTGTGGAGGCCTTGGCTGCTGGCTGGAACCAGGGCTTTGCCGGGAAGGTGGGGTGTGGCCCCGCTCCCCACCAGACACGTGTCCTGCAGACAAAGGGCCCCGCTGCAGCTGCAGATATAAATAACCCTGTGTGACAGCCCTTGCAGCAAGTGCCCCTGCCGTGTCTAGAATCCCATAGCAGGGGCCAGAAGGCCAGGCCACGCCTGGGTGAGCCATGCGTCCACACAGGGAGAGGAGCTGTCCTGCTAAGGGGGTGCTGTCCTCCCCACTGCTGTCGCCATGTGCCTTCCTAAGCTGCCCCTCTCTGGCTCCTGAGTAAACTTTACCGCTGCTTCCCAGATCACTGCTTAAAATCGATTCACAGCCACTGGCTTCCTGCTCTCTGTGCACCCAGCTGTGGCAGAACAGGCTTCCTGGGCTCTCCCTGGATCGGTGCACTCATCCTCACCTCTGCTGTTCTCCTTTTCCTTCCACCCAAAGACCCGACAAGCCGCCCACCTGGTGACTCTGTTTCTCCAGTGCTCCGCCACCTCCCAGTCGCATGTGGCTGAAACAGGCTGCCTTGGCTAGTGGTGGTGAAGGTCACCCTACCCTGTCCCCAGCAGCCCGGCGGCTCGGGCTCCAGCCCTGGCTCTCATCTGGCTGCCAGGTACCCACGATTACCAGCAACAGAGGTCGGGAGCAAGCTTTCCGGATCTCTAAGCACCGTGCCGTCAAGGCCGGAGCGGGACACAGGACTCGGGCTCAGAGCGGTCCAAGCGCAGCTGCTGCTCCCACCTGGGGCCTAATGCAGGAAGGTGGACCAGTGGTTGAGACATGCAAGAAAACGTTTTTGTAACCACGTCCATCGTTTCCCGTATGGCCTCACCCTTCTCCATAACAGCCTCCTGTGGGTCAGAAGCTGGTGACGGTTTCAGTATCCAGCCAGGTCTCCCTCTGTCCACTCCCCTCCTTCCCCTTCTGTCTCCCTGACTTCCTTTCTCATGGACCGATGGGTGCCTGCCGTATGCAGGGCATCCGTGTTGCATGGCACACGCAGAGGCCCCCAACACCGTCATGCACATCCGGTGAGCCAAGGGTGCTCATCCAGGCTGCTGAGGTCGAGCAACGGTGACACAGGCACACTGAGGGGCCTTGAGAAGGACGCCATTGCCTGGGAGGTGTCCGAAGCACTGGCCAGAGACCATATAAGAAGCGGAGCAGGCCCGACAAGATGCCAGGAGAGAAGAAGAGCAGGAGAGGAAGGCAGAGGTGGCTTTCAGTCTCCCCAGAGCCAGCTATGCACCCAACTCCTCGGGCTCAAATCTGAGGCCTTCACTGCCACATTGGGCACTGACGGGGCCGCTGGGCCGTTCATGTTTCCCCTCGCACCCCAGCCCCCACCGGCTGTCCCTGCAGCTCCTGCGGGGCTGTGGGCTTGGGCCTCCCTCTGGGTGGCTGCATGGCAGCACGTAACCTTGGGAGCGTGCAAGGCCAGGTTTTCCACTATCAGAAGACAAAGGCAGAAAGGCGAGCTGAGTTCCTTCCAGGATTCGCTGAGCTGCCCGTGTCCTTGTGAGGAAGCCCGGTGTTCGTCTTGCTGCTCTTCTTCAGGATACTCCCTGGTACGTGAGCCTGCCCTGGTCGTGGGATCCTTGACGCCATGGGGAGAAGTGGAGGGTTAAAGCAATGAGACAAAGACCAGAAAAAAAAAACAAGCCTTTTAACATCCAAAATAAGGCACCGCATAAAAGGGGTAGATTTGGGCTATAAAAATAGACGCGAAAGAACAAAATAATAACCATGGCCTTTGGACCTCTTGAACTTTCCATCATTTCCTAGAGCCCGGGAGCCTGCGCACCTCTGAGCTTCGTCCGTGCTGGCACCTGTGTGCGTCTCTTCCTTTGCCCAGCAGGCCCAGCCCCTCGCCCCGCTGTCAGCTCCACAGCTGTCCCCAGGAGCCTGCCCTACCGTGCCACCCCAGCTTCTGTTCTTGATTCAAGCCCTTAGCTTCTTACAAGCCCCAGCTTACATATCTTCTCCCGTTCCAGATTCGAGTTCCAGGAGAGCACTGAGAAGTTCACATTTGCCTTCTCGGTGTCCAGCACCCTGCCCGGCACACAGTGGACAACTGAAGAAGTTAAACCACTGATTGCAGAATCCATGGCCTTTCTGGTCTCCAGAGCCTGGCTGCTGAGAACTGATTGTAAACACAGGGCCATTGCTCCACCAAATCCAGAGCATTGCTCCTCTCAGTCCAGCAGGCAGGTGGCCCTAAGCTGTCCTGCAGAGGCCCAGTGTCCCCTGCCACACAGTCTGCCGTCACTGCTAGAGAAGCAATGTGACCGGGCCCTGTAGCTCCAGGAGGAGCCAGATCTGCACTTGTCTCCTCTGTGAGCAGCTTTATCCTTCCTGTCTCTGAGCCTGGTTCCTCTCTCTGTCCTGAGGTCGTAATTAGAAAGCTCTTAGAGATTCCTGAAAGGATTGTTACTGTAGGGCGGTACAAAGGGGATTGTGTCACAGTGGTGTAAGAGCAAGGCAATTACTGTGAACTAGGAAATAATAAGGGCCCTTATTCCCAGAAGCACATTGATCCAAACCACAAAAGCTCCTTGGAACGGGCTTGAGAATTGTAAAAGCCTGAGCAATCAGCAGCTCCTGAGGGAGGGGAGCCCATGCCAGGTGACGGCTGGAGAGCTCGTCCGGTGGCTCTTGGCCAGCTTCATCCCTCAGGTGTTGTCACTTTGGTGAAACAGCCCTGCTGTAATGAGCCCGGCCTACCTGCCGGGTTCTAGGGAGAGTGATCAGACCTTCCGCATCCTGTGCATAAGAACCAAAGAATTCACTTTTCATTCTCTGTGTGATGAAAACAGGTCTGCAGATAATAGAAACTTCACCTCCACTTCTGCTTCTAAAATCTGCAGAGAGAAATATGATCCAAGCCCTATGTTGGCCCCAGCCTTGCTACTGCTGGTCAGCAGGCTGGGAAAATCACCCAGGTACTCTTTGTCTGTGGAAAGTTAAAGTTTCCTTAACAAATAGGTCTTCCTGGAGTGGGAAAGGGTGTTTGAGCTTGGCTCCGACACTAACTCCATAAAACAGTGCTATGAGGCTGTTCAGATATGTGTACATCTATTGGTTGCCATGGAAATATGTTTATATTTTTGAGTAAAAAAATAAGCTTACAAAACGTGGATATGGCATCATCTCATGTTTTTAATACTATATATATATTTTTTCTTTTTTTTTTAATTGAGGTAGGGTTTCACTGTGCAGTTCAGGCTGGCCTCGAACTCACTATGTAGCCCAACTTCTTGAGTGCCTCAGCCTCCCAAGTGCTGGGATTACAAGCATGCACCACCATTCCCAGCTATGACACTATATTTTTTTTATATGCAGTGCATATAGAAGAATCTGCAAGGCCTATCAAAATATTGATAAGGCGGCTCTTAATGCACACGTTACATTAAAAAAGTCAAGATTTACTTTTACTAGCAGTAGGAAAAATAGACTACACTAGGGAAAAAACAATTCACCTGGTCCATCTGCTTCCCAAGATGTGTCACAGGCACAGGAAAAGAATGGAACGTTTTCTCATCACACAAAGGGAAGCCCCGAGAGCAAGGCCCTTTACACGGCACGCAGTGGTTAATGTAGCACAGAGGCAAACACAGGTCTACAAACAAATGAAATCTTTTTAATCCGGTCCCATCCCCCTGTCCAGCCACCTTCTGAGACTGTGCCAGGAGGGAGGCATCTGCCAGCCAGCTGCAGCCATGGCCCTGGGCCAGGTGGCGGGACACAGGCCCCAGACACTGCCCTCCCTGCTGTGACCGAGCCCAGCCTGTTGTCCTGACTCTGCCTCCCTGATCTCCGAGCAGCACCCAGACCTTTGCAGTGCTTTTTGGTGATAAGTGGTGTGATCGGTAGGTCACCAGGGAAGCTTCGGACAGGAGGCTGCTCACCTCCCTGCAGTCGCTGACGGGCTCCTGAAAGGGCACCTGAGCGTTGGCTGTCACCTCCCTGGCCACTGGAGCAGGTTTTCTAGCCCCCAGGCTGCTCCCTGAGCCCTGTCACTGTCCATATCCCTCACACAGTGGGCGCTGGGCCTGGCAAGGGTCTGCCCAGCGTGTTGGTCCGGGAAGGCAGCCTCTGATGGCACCCACGTCCCCACAGAGCCTTGGTCCAGAGCTGGCAGCGAATCACTGAAGAGAGCGGACAGCAGGAGACGGGCTCGACAAGGGCTTGAGACAGGAATGGGGACGTCCCCCAGGACTTAACTTTTAACTCTTAGTGTTCGTGCGCGTGTGGGTGTGGGTGTGTGTGTGCGCGCGTGCATGCATGCTGAGGGTAGAACTCAGGGCCTTGCACAAGCCGGGCAAACTCTTCATCACTAAGCTACATCCCCAGCCCTTTTTGTCCTTCTTAAAATGTTATTTATTCATAGTGGCGGGGTTTGTTTGTGACACAGGCCTTTTATTTTCTATTTTGAGACAGGGTTTGCTCAGTCGCCAAGTAGCCCAGGCTGGGCTCAGACTTGCATCTTCCTGTCTCAGCCTCAAGGACTGGGATCATAAGCACGTGCCACCACCATTCTCATGTCAGTTCTAGAATCAGGTTTTAAAATTCAGCAAAAGAGTGGGAAGCCAGGCGTGGTGGTGCATGCCTGTAATCCCAGCACTTGGGAGGCTGAGGCAGGAGGATCGCTGTGAGTTCGAGACCAGCCTGGGCTACACAGTGAGTTCCAGGTCACTCTCACTACATAGTGAGGCCCTGTCTCAACAAAACCAAAAAAAGAAAAAATGGGAGGTTTTTTTTCGTAGTTAATGTTTAAACTGTGTATAAATTTGGAGATTATTGCCATATTTTGAATGTTTAGGCCTCTAAACCATGACACATTATAGCTTTCATTCATTTAGACTTTACTTTTTAAAAGACAGGGTCTCTCTATGTAACCCAGGCTGGCCTTTAACTCATGATCTTCCTGCCTCAGCCTCCTGAGTCCTGGGATAACAGGTGTATTACCACCACACCTGGCTTTTTGCCCATCTTTAAAAAATAACAACCCAGGCACTTACCTAACAGCTGTGTGTCTCCCGAGTCGTAACATAATCTCTGGGTTCCTATAAAGATTAAATGTGATTATAGTTTGAGTATCCTTTTACCCCAACGATGTGCAAGCTCACTGTTTCTGTCAGTGTTGTTTGTGCCAGTGAACATCTGCAGGCTGCGGCAGGACTTTGTCACCCAGCCCTGCCCTCCAGGGGGCACTGAGGACAGATGTGAGATAGGTGTGAGCCATAGCAGAACCAAGTAAGTCTCATCGAGCCAACCCCAAGTCCGGGCCTCCGCTGCCTGGCTTCGCTGGGCAGAACACCTAGCCTTGGCTTCTGTGGCCTGGCAGGATCCACGCAGCCCCAGTGGCCAGCAGGCTCTGTAACGGGGAAATGTCCGCAGCCAGCGAGGGGAGGGGTGCGAGCCACAGGGCCTGCCGGAGGGCAAGAGAAGTTCCCTGCTTACGGAAAATCCTCTCCATCGGTAGGAGTGGGAGGCACAGGGTCGTGCACGGAGAGGGAGCAGAGGTCTCGGTCACTCCGAATTGTCTGGAATCCCGAATCTGCCCACCTACAACTGCACAACGTGAGGATTTCACCCAAGGGCACTAGACAAAGTGCCCTGGTCTGTACACTGCACAAGACCATACGGCCGCCATGAGGATTAAACGTTAGCACAGACAGAAACTGCACAGAGCATGCTGAACACCTAAGTGTGGAAGCTGCCTGCTTCATCCTTACTGGTGATAAGTTTTTGGGTGTGTTTTGAGATCGCCAGTCCTCACCTACCAATGGCTCTGCTCCGATATTCATGTCACATGTCGTCGTGGGCGGTAAAGTCCTTTCTAAAGTTAGGGGCCCTAAGGGCTGGGGATTTAGCTCAGTGGTTCCTCCGCCTACCTCAAAAGCACAAGGTCCCAAGTTCAATCCCTGGTACAGAAAGAAAAAGAAAGGGGGAGAGAGAGAGAGGGAGAGGGAGGGAGGGAGGGAGGGAAAGTTAGTTTAGGAGTCCTGCTATGAGGAGTTCTGCTATGAGACACTGGTCCCGGCTCTCGGACAGGGGCCTGGCCGTCCCAGCATTGCCTTCAGAGATGGGGCAGTGGGTGTGACCACAAGACCCCAGCTAAGGGACAGGCCAAGTGAAGCCAGAGGGTGAGACAGAGATAAACAAGACCAGTTTCCTTAATCAGGGATGACCTGTAAGGTTGCCTGCAAACCTAAGACTCTCTGATTTAAAAGTTATTCGTGGGCCAGGGATTTAGCTCAGTGGTGCTGCCGCCTGCCTCACAAACATAAGGACCTGAGTTCGATCCCTGGTACCAAAACAGAACAAAACAAAAAACAAAGTTATTCTTGGCCAGGCATGCTGGCACACACCTATAGTCCCAGCACTAGGGAGGCTGAAGCAGGAGAATCACTCCAAGTTCAAGGCCAGCCTGGGCTACATTGTGATGCCCAGTCTCAAAAAACAACAAAAAGTCATCCTGTTTGTTTCAATGATCCAGATAGCCAAGCCGGGCCTGGAGAGGCCGTCGACTCAGACAACGACTTGAGCCACAGCTGGGCTGGGGTCAGCTGTTGTGGCCTCTGAGCTGTTGTCACCGAGCTGGAAAAGACCCTGAGACCCTCAAGAGTACAGTGGCGATTTCAGAGCCACGCATGCAGGCTCTAAAGGCCAACAATGTACCACGCTGCTTTAAAAGACCCTTGATAATGTACATTAATAGTCTAGACTCTGTTACTTCATTTAGTAAAATATTTATGTGGCGTCTATCCCAGGCAACGTGCGGCAGTTCATGAGTTCTCATCCAGAGCACATCTCCTCCCAGAGCAAACCCTTCCTGACAGGAGATCACAAGTGCGAAGCTCTGCACTGGGCACCCCGGGGGCTGGGCTGTGTGACACCTTCGGGCCTCTTGCTAGGCGCGGGCCTGGAGAGGGGAACGGGAGCAGGAGGCAGCGTGCACAGGCAGAGGCCCAAGAACAGGGCGCTTGGGACGCACATGGCAAGCGCTCAGCCCGTCCCTGCAACAGCCTGAAGGATGGAAGGAGGAGACTCGGTGGCCAGGGAGAGGGGAGGACAGGGCGTGAGCAGGAAGTGAGGAGGACGCAGAAGCAGCCTCGGCAGGGGTCGCCAGGCCAGCTGTGTGGGGCAGGCCCGACCCTGGAGTGAGGACGTGGTCGGGAGACTCGGGTCTCACACGAGTAGGCAGGCTGGGGAAGCAAAGACCGGAGAAGAGGAGCTGGGATCGAGACCTGCTAGCCGACGGGCCGAGTTCTTGACTCTCAGTAACCAAAGAATGCACAAGGAGGTTAGGAGTAGGAAAAGTCTATGGAGAGAAAGCTCCAGAGACACAAGAGGGGCCTCCACAGTGGTCCCTTCTCTGGGGGTTTTACACGTGAGCATGACCACATCTCAGCCCACCCCGGACCATGCTGAAGCCAACCTGATCCAACAGGGAAGCAAAAGGACGTGGACTCTTGGTGGCATCTGGGGACGCATGAGGGGTCAACATTGGTCAGCAGGGCCGGTGGTCACAGGGCAGGGAAGGTGAGGACAAACACTTCACTGCCACCATAACTTGCTGTATCACCCCGGGTCTCCAAGAAGCCACTCGGGGAAGGAAACTGGGAAATGTAGCTCCCAACGTAACCAAGGTGACAAGAGAACAGCCCTATGCTCATCAGGGAAAGATGGGGTAGCTTCCATTCTTAGACACATAGGGCTTCAATTAAAAAAAAAAAATGCATGTGGAGAAGAGGGAAGCTGCTGGGATGTTCCGTCCTCAGGACTCTGGTTTGCAAGAGAGAAATGTGAAACCTGCACACAGGCATGGTGTGGTGGCACATGCCTGTGATCTCAGCACCCTGGGAGGCTGAGGCAGGAGAATCACATGTTTGAGGCCAGCTTAGGCAACACAGTGACTTAGCAAGATTAAGTCTCAAAGTAAAACATGAAAAAGAAAGAAGTGGGGCTGTACCTCAGGGCAAAGGCCTTGGATTCTACCCCTGGGTGGGGTGGGGGGGACCACCCTGGCTTACATGAAAAAGAGACTTTTGAGGCAAATCCTAGGAAAGCTCAGAGAATCACAAAGGCTCTGAAACACTCAGGACAGTCAGACCTGGGAACACGATTCTCTGAGCTGCAGAGCCCGATCGTTCCTGCTCCTTCTCGCTGTTGCCTTTCTCCCTCCTTCTGGGTGGTGGCCGCATCTGCCCCCACCCGTCATGGGGCAGCTCCCAGGGTCATGTTCATGCAGCTCTGTGACCAGAAATACAGACGGCCGCCCCCAGCTTCTATTTACAAAAATGCTCGATAGTTTGTTTGTTCTTTTTGTTTCTTTGGTTCTGGCCCTTGGGTGACTTCCCACACCTACGGCAAGCCTGGGTCACACGTCATGTGTCCACCCCCATGGCCCAGACCACGGGAACTTTGATCAGCAGCCTCCAGAGAAGCTGTGGGGGGAGAAAGAAGCCCCGCCGAGAAAGGAGGAGCCACCCCAGAAGGGGGAGGAGGCTGAGGCAGGCAGGACTGCTGCTCACCTTGGCGTCCCCGGAGCCGGATGAAGTCCTTCAGTTCCTGCTTCTCTCTCTCTGACCTGTGTGCTTCCATGTCACGGCCACCGCAGCATTTCCGGTGGCACCCGGCCCTGCGATTGCAAGGAGAAGTGCTGTGTTCCAGAGGGCAGCGATCAGTGACAATCACCTAGGTCCTCGAGGGTGGGGGCGTCTGCTGGGGGCCACTCAGTCGCCACAGAGAAGTGGGGCTCCCAGAGGCTGTCCCCAAGGACTGGCCTGCATCACGTACCACCCTGGAGACCTGCGCCAGACCCCATTACAGTGTTCCCTGGACCAGAACAGGCTAGGGCCAGAGAGAGCACTTAGAGCAGTGGTGGCGAACCTATGGCACGCGTGCCACAGCAGGCTGTTTGTATCATTGAAAGCTCTAAAAGGTTCGCCATCCCTGACTTAGAGGATAAAGCACAAAAGACATGACTTAGAAGCTAAGAAAAACTTCAGCACACAGATAAATAGAGATGATTTATAGTGTGTGTCCATATGTATTGCTAAAGAAGAGAAATAATATCATTGAAATAATAAATATCTGTCCTGGGAGAAGGAAATGCATTGGATTGGGGTTGTGGATGCCTTGAAAAGTGTAAGCAATTTATTTCACTGTGCCTTAGTTTGGCCACTCTGTATCGAGTTTAAAATGTTCAGATAATCTGAAGTCCTTTTTAGCTAACAGTAACTTATTTCTCCTCTCCCATTTGTCTTTTATCCTTTGTCAGAGGTCTCCATACTTGGCCGTGCATCCAAGTGCCCTGTGGAGTTTACACAGTGATCCATTCCTTCCCCTCACCCCAGTCACACACAATCCCAGTGCCCGGATGGGGTGGGTGGAAAGGGCTCCTTGTCACCCAGACTGAGCCACTGAGAGGGTTTAGGGGCCTTGCCATGCCCAGCTCCCCACAGCTTGTAGAAGCAAGGCCAGGCTGGGAAAATAAGGATTCAGCAGTTAAATGGTGCCTAGGGTCAGCCAGCTCATTACTGGGGGATTCAGATGGACTTGATCATGCATTACAACAGACCCTCAAGTTATGACTTTCAAACAACTTGGGTTACAACCAGCATTTTAGTCTTAACTTACAGATAGTCTTGAGTTACGACCCAAATGCTGGCTTGTGCTTGCAAATGAAGCTTATGCTTCAGATACAGATTTAACCCCTAAAGGTTCTGGAAGGAACCTAACAGCATCCTTTCCTGTGTGGGGTCAACTGAGAAATCGTGGACCAGTGTCTAAGGACACTGAAATCTGCCTGTGTACAGGAGAGAGAGACTGAAGGCTGTGGAGAGGAGCCTGAGCCTCCAGTTGACCAGCCTGAGTTACAACCAGCCCTTGGGAATGAACTGAGTTTGTAAATCAAGGGTCCACTGTATCTTGCTCATAATCCAATCAAATGGCCCCTAGGACTGGTCTTGACCCACTGTGGACAAATAGCAGGTAAAGGCAGGCAGACTAATAATAGGTTCAAGCCTGTAATCCCAGCTACTCAAGGTGAGAGGATCCCAAGTTCAAGGCCAGCCTGGGATACACAGAGATCCTGTCTCAAAAAAATAGGTGAGCTTTTATGAATAATTGATCAAGGTGGTACTCTCAGGCAGCACTCAGAAATCAGTACCTCCCACAGGCAGAGTCCTTCCTAACACTCTTTCCTTGTTGGAAGTGCCTTCCTTTCCTGTTGTGTGACCTTTGAAAGGCTTCTTGACCCCACTGTTCCCTGGTTTCCTTATCAGTGTGATCAGATTGTTGGACTTGGGTCCTTTCTGTTCCTAGGTGAGTTGCTACATCTGTTCAGCGATAAGCACTTGGCCAGGATGTGACCATAAAGGCTGGAAAAGAACCCTCAGCTTTCTTAATCTATGCCTTGTCCGTGGGACAAAGTGTTTTATGTTGCAATTGTCTGAGAAAAAGCTTAAGCCTTGTGTGGTGCCGCACAGCAGTAACCCAGCACTTGGGAAGCTGAAGCAGGAAGCTCACTTTGAGTTTGAGGCCAGCACAAGCTATATAGTGAGACCCTGTCTCAATCAGTCAATCAATAGAAATAAATCAATCAAAATTGAAAGTGTGATGATTCCTGGAAAGGTACATGATGATTCAGTCTTATTCAAATAAAACATGAAAATGATTGACCCTGGCCAGAAGAGCTGGGGAGGACCTGGAAGCTGAGAAGGGAACACAAAGAGAGGTGCAAACAAAGGACAGGGTCAGGAAGGCTAAAGTCCTCCAGACATCCCTGAAAACATGACAGGGCAAGACCAACAGCCACTGTTCATGGAAAAGCGAGAAGATGGGCCAGCCCTACGGCCTGGGACACAAGGTAGTGAACTAGTGGCAGCCTCGTGCTTGAGAGGCTGAGGCAGGAGGATCTCTTGTGAGTTCAAAGCCAGCCAGCGAGTACAAAGCAAGACCCTGTCCCAAAAAACCAACCCACACACAAGTGACAGAGAGACAGAGGAGGCATCAAGCTCCGAAGTGCTTGCCCTCTTTCCACGACAGGAGAACAGGCGTGCCTTGGAATCTCCAGGCTGAGCTCCCGGCCAGGCACATAGTGGGGGGAAACGATGGCTTATCCAGTGAACAAAGTAGGAGTAGTGGGAGCATGCAAAGGGGAAGGCTCTGCAGGCCTGAGATGGTCGAGGCCCCGAGAGGAGAGCCTGTGCAGGGCGGGTCTCCAGGAAACAGCTGTGCAGAGCACTGTGCAGGCTCGTCCTTGGGATCTCACCTAGGAAGCAGGAAGGAAGTAGTAACAGGCAGAGAGGGAGGAAGTGAACCGGGAGATGGAAGCCACAAAGGTCCCAGGCCAGCCCCACAGGATGGCTCTGCAGAATGGCTCCCTGGAGTCCAACCCTGGCCCAGGGCCACATGCCTGGAGGTGACACAAACTTCCTCCTCCCCACCTGTCAGCAGCCAGCAGCCCAATCTCAGAGCAGGAAGGCACAGCATCCACTACAGTCCTGAGTCCCGCACCTCACATTTCAGAAGAAGTCCAGGGAGGGAACAATGTAGCCAGCTATGTATGACAGGAGCCAGCGACTCTCAGCTGAGCGCCCAAGGTCTCTCCTAGCCCTGGCAGACTTGGAATTGGACCTGGATTTGATGGAGCTGTCGGTGTGGACTAGGAGGAGAAATGTCAATTAGCAGAGGTGCCCACCTGTTACCGGAATCACTCAGAAGGCGCTAAATAAGGCCTGAGAATCTGGGCTTTTTGATAAGTGCAAATGTTATCCTTTTGTGGGGACCCAGTGGCTAAGACAATACAGCACCAAGCAGACTATAGCTTTCCAGAAGTCTGTACTGAAAGAGTACTACACACACCTATAATCCTAGCAATAAGGGAGGCTGAGGTAGGATGGTGGCAAGTTCAAGTCCCTCTTGGGTGACTTAGTGACTGAGGCAGAGGCAGGAGGATCACAAATTCGAGGCCAGCTTGGTCAACTTAGTGAGACCTTATCTCAAAGTAAAAATGTATAAAGGGCTGTGAGTGCAGCTTGGTGGTAGAATGCTTGTCTAGCATCCATGAAGCCCTGAGTTCAATACCCAGTAGGACTAAGTAAATAAATATAAACAAATGAAATAAACAAAATAAATATTGCCAAACGATGTTAACCTGGAAGGGGATACTAGATGGGTCCAGTGGAGCTTGCTCTTGAGCTCTGTTCTTTTCACAACTTTTATCAACATCTTAAAAACTTAGAAGCATTAATGGGCTCTATCCAGTGAAGCTAATCCCAAAGTGGGAGGGGATTGCTAACACTTCAGGTGCTCAAATCAAGATTTCATAGCCTTCAGCATGTACCTTGCTGCTGTAGGTGGACCCTTATCGACAGTGAAAGTTGTTCATGGTGCTGTAAGTGACTGAAAGCGGCAGAATCAGCGGAGGATGAGGGTCCGGAGCCCAGGCTGGATGCCCATGAACTGCCTCGGCTCAAATCCCAGTACTATCACTTGGTCACTGCATGACTTGGGCAAATCCCTCCTCCCTGCATCTCCTGCTCCTCACCTGTCAAAGGAGGACCCTAACACACGGTCATGGTACTGACTTCACAGGGCACTGCTAGGGCTACATGATTCAGTATGTAAGCAAAATTCCTAACTGTACTAGCAGCACCATACATGCAGTTAGGCATGGTAATGCTGGCTATCCGTTGCCGCTGTGACCAACTGTCCTAAAATCAGGTGGCTTAAAATTCTGTGCATTGCTCTGCATCCCTCAGTACCAACTGGGTCTCCAGCACAGCTGGAAGGTCCAGAAGAGCCTCACCCACACGGTTGTGTTCGGGAGGGGTCACCATGGGCGTGCTCTGTGGGGTCCTCAGATCCCACGTACCTGGGGAGGCCCCTAATGGGACGCGGAACAAGAAGAACCTCCCCAGGGTGGAAGGCAGAAGCTGAGATGTTGAAGGTCCCGCCCTGGAAGGTGAACTTGGAGATTCAGGGCCGGGGATTTAGCTCAGTGGTTTCGTCGCCTGCCTTGAACTCAGAGATTCACAAAGGGAACAGAAACACACGGGAAGCAGGACATACCGGAAGCGGACACACCGGAAGCGGAACAAGAAGCTTCTGCGAACCGCTTCCCACGGAGAAGAACTGAGAGACCCTTGGTTTAGAGCGTGGATGTGACGTAAGCAGCGTGGGGAAGAGGCCTTCATGCCGCTCCTGTGGGACGGGGCCGTGCACAGCGCGACACAGGGCGACTTGAGAGCCTTCTTTGTACGACGAAGTCTGTAAATGTTGAGTGAAGGAGGCTGGGGCAAGCTTCCAGGAAGGCCACAGGCTCCCTGTTCAGCTGGAGAACAGAGCCCACATCTGGGGGTCCCGGAGAACAGAGCCCAGCCTTGGGTAGGTGCGTAGACCCTGCTAGCCTCTTCCAAACCCCAGGCTTACCTGGGGTTGGCTTACGTGGGAGGAGAAATACATTTCACGGCCATTTATTTGAGAAGCTTAGAAAACTTCATCCTGGCTAAAAGCAATGACCCAAAACAAATGAGTTCTTAACCTTCCTTTCATGAACCCACTAATGGAACTGTCTTGACTATGAAATCATGAAGTCGAGAACTATCAGGTGCACACGGTAATGTCCACGTCTTGGAGGGCCCCAGAGCCCCCAGTCTCCTGATTTGAGAGCACAGATGTATAATCGCTGTAAACGAAATGCTCCTACATTCAATCACTGCGGAGAGGATCTGTCGGTGTGGCAAAGCTCCAAAGAGTAACTAAAGGATTGATTGCACTACCCAGCAAAGCTGGCTCCAACATAGCATGAGAGTTTCAGGTGTAACTAAGAGATGAGAGACGAGAGGGAAGGGTTAGGGGAAGGGAGGCCTTACCTCGTGCCTCCTTGTTTCTGGGCTTTGTTTTGCTCTGTAGTACTGGGGATTGAATCCGGAAGTGCTCCACCACTGAGCTACACACCCCTATCCATTATTATTTTTTATTTTGAGACAAGATATCTTTAATTTGGCCAGGTTGGGATTGAATTTGTGATCCTCTTGCCTCAGCCTCCCAAGTAGCTGGGATTACAGGCATGTTCCACTGCACCTAACACATTTCCACATTAATGTGGATGAGTTTGCTGGGAAAAAGTGGGCTGCATGACAGTCTCTTGAGTTGAGCTTTCCTAGAAATAGTTATTACCTCTGCATCAACTGCTAGAATAATTATATTCGCCTCCGTGGATCAAGAGCCTCCTAAGATATTGCTCTGCATATATTAACTCATCAAATGAGGCTTCACGTGGATGGGAGCTGGAGAGGAAACAGCATGGACAGCATGTTCTGCTGTGGTGAGACATGAGGGAGACAGTGGAGAGGGGACCATGGGCAGAGGAGCCCAGACGAAGAGGGCACCGGGCTCCAAGGGCACAGGTGCCCACTTCCCGGCACTAGGGTCTGGCACCTCTGGTACTAGGGACAGCCCTGTGTCTTTATGTGAAATCCATCCTGTTTACCGAGGCTGGCTTGACCCCTAGGACTTGCAGCCAGGTCACCCTTACCGGTGCCAGGTGTTTCGCCCCTCTCTGAGAAGGAGCTGGGCTCCACCTCAGTGCCTGCATGCAGAGGACTCTGTCAGCGCTCTTCGCCTTCCTGTGTGCCCCAGGTCAGCAGCAGGAGGGTAACACTTCCTAAAGGGAGCTGTGGTGAGGCAGCCTGCTCTTTGCTTCCTCCAGGTGGGTCCTGCCCCCAGCCTGGACTATGGGCATGGAGCAGCTCAGCTGAGCCCTCCCCTCAACACCTGCTCGCGACATCTTCTCTCCAGCTCTGCGGCTTTCCAGGGCTTCATGATTTCAGAAGCTCCTCCCCCAGCAGCTCAGGCTTCAGGACTTTGGCAGCAGCCCCAGCCCCAGCGCCTGTGCCTCCCCTCCTGGGCCTCTCCTCTTGGCCTCTGCCACAGACTCGCCACATGGTCAGCCCTGCCGTGAACCTTGGCCCTATGTCTGTGACAGTCCTGATGGCCCCTCCCTGCTTGTTTGTTTAACTGCCTGTGTGCCACTGTTGGTAGGAGCCCCCAGAGGGCAAGGTCTGTGTCCTGTTTGGCTTGGTGACTCTGGTCCCTGTTGCAATGGATGGCGCATAGTAGTGCCCCACCGTTGCTTTTTTCAGAGACAGGATCTCCCCATGTAGCCCAGGCTGAGCTCGAAATCACAGTAGCCTCCTGCCTCAGCCTCCTGAGCTCTGGGGTTACAGGTGTCCGCCACCATGTCTGAGTAATTGGTAACTAATAAAATATCTATGGAGTAAATAATTGAATGGATGAGTAGTTATTAAAACCAACTCTTTTCTTTCCCAGTTTCATTCGCTGTCTTTCCACTTCCACATACACAAACGCTTTTTCTTTGCTGATGTTTCCTTAAGGTAACGCTGTCTTCCCCATTTTACTTTGTCCACCTGAAAGGCTATACCTGGCCTTCCCTCCCCCTTCCCTTTCATACTAGCTTCAGGCTTTAGATACAAGTGAGGTCCATTCAGAGGTTCGTGTGTTTGTGTTTGTTTTTTGTTTTACAGAAATTATGCTTTTGCAGGGAATTTCTCAGACGGCGATTTCTTTCCTGTCTGGCCCTTGTAGCTGGTCACCTCTCAACAGTGGACATAGCTCACCACAAGGCTGTAGATGCAACACGAGTGACTTTCAGCTTAAGCAATCCAGGTAGGAGTTCCTGAGGAGAATATCTGTTTATTTGTCCTGCATGAACTTAGGAAAATCTATCACATCCTCTTCTGCACTTTCCCATTTGCCAGAGCAGCACAAACCAGAATGGAGCTGGCTGCTGGGACTTCGCCGTGCCGCACCAGTCAGGAGGCAGCTGCAGGTGGTGCAATGGACGACACCCCCGGGATGCCCGCCCCACCTCTGCTCCCCTCTGTGGTGGCTGTCAGGGCCGAGTTTCCTTCCTGCTCCAGGTAAGGTGAGTGGCCACGTGTCTGTGTGATGAGGTGGCGGGGGAGAGGGATGAGGAGAGCAGAAGCAGCCAGGAGAGGCTGCGCCGAGCCCTGAGGGAGGAGGCTGTGCCGGGCTCCATCATCTCAAGAGCATGTGGGACCCTGCGCCTCAGGGTTGCCAGGCAACCGTGGATGCTGAGATGCTGCTGCCGCCGCCTTTGCTCTCAAGGCTGTGGGCTCTGGGCAATAGCAGCTCCCTCTGCTATCCTGGATTGAATCTTGGATCGAGCCAGTCGGTCGGTCCCTGGAGGGGAATAAATATGCTGAAAGGGAATTCGTAGCGAGAGGAACTGACATTTCAGTGTCTACTTCGGGCCAGGAGCAGTGCCAGGCCTGCCTGTGTTCTCCTTCCTTTTCCCTTAATTCCTCTCTTTTTCCTTCCTTCTTGCTTTTTTCTTCCTTCCTTTTATTTCTTACTAAAAATTACATAAACACGCAATTTTCTGTATCTTAGATTCATAATAATGGGCCTCACACAATTAATTTCCTTTTTCATTTCTTGCTAAAGATTAATATCTCTCTTCCACCATTTCAGCAAGATGTGTGAAATTGTCAAACTATTACTTAAACTTAAAAAGAAAAAATACAGTCACTTGCAAAGACATGGATAAAGCTGGGGGACATTGTGCTATAAATATAAAGTAAGCCAGACATCAAAAGACAAATATCGAATGATCACGCTTATATGTGAGATCTAAACAAAAGGCAGACAGTTCTAAGGATTTAGCTCAGTGGTTCTGCCGCCTGCCTGGCAAGCAAAAGGTCCCGAGTTCGATTTTTCTTTACTAAAAAAAAAAAAAAAAAAAAAAAAAAAAACAAAACAACAC
>NW_022900923.1:8757308-8784090 GCF_012274545.1 Fukomys damarensis
AAAAAAAAAAAAAAAAAAAAAAAAAGTCAGACACACAGAACCAGAGAGCAGAAGTTGGTTATAATGGATTGTGATGTGGTAGAAATGAGTAGATGCTGATCAAAGAGTACTAACTTGGAGTTACAAGATGACTAATACAGCAGTCACCATGGTTAATAATAAGGTAAAGTATACTCGGACTGTGCTAAGATAGCAGATCCTTCCTAAGTGTTCTCACCACACACACACACACACATACACACACACAGAAGTACCTACGTGGGGCGATGGAGTGTTAATTATTAGCCTGGCTATGCACATGCATCAAAACATGCAGGGTGCCTTGAATACATATAATTCCTATTTGTCAGTTAGATCTCGAGTGACAAATGATGAACCTCTCAGAAGGAAAAGCAAAAGCAGGAGGGGAAGTGGAATTAAAGCCAAATCCTTCATTTCATATCGAATTGATGGATAATAAACGCATAGCTAGTTCTGAAAATTGGAAAATAAAAAAATATATATTGCCTTCATTGTTCCAAAAAATTGCAATATTGCATGACTTTTTAAGTAAATAAAATACATGACAGTGGAATTGCTCTCATTTCTGGCCTACATAATGCTGACTTTTTGTTAGGAAACCTGAGTCTCATTCTGTTCTCAGAGATGCAAAATAAGTTGAAAGCTTGAGGTTAAAATTTTGCTATTCTTCCTTTTCTCTCCCTCTCCCTCCCCCTCCCAAAAAATTGCAATATTGCATGACTTTTTAAGTAAATAAAATACATGACAGTGGAATTGCTCTCATTTCTGGCCTACATAATGCTGACTTTTTGTTAGGAAACCTGAGTCTCATTCTGTTCTCAGAGATGCAAAATAAGTTGAAAGCTTGAGGTTAAAATTTTGCTATTCTTCCTTTTCTCTCCCTCTCCCTCCCCCTCTCCAAGGTGATGTAGCTCTAATTGTTCACCAAAATCTGTTCTCTTTATCTCAGTCACATATCCCAGACTTCCTCAGACAGTCCGTGCAGCCAAATGGCTCAATCCCCTCCCAAGGAATGTGAGCAAACATCAGTGCTGTGAGCCACTTCTGGGCCTTTATCTTAAGAAAGACCCGGATGTGTAAGTCTCTTCTTCCTCCCCACACTGGGACCCAGACACGGTAATGGCACAGCCTTGACTTTGCAGGCATCGAGGCCTGGGGGATGGAAGAGCAACAAGACGGGAGGAACTTGGATCCTTGAATGATAGATCAGGTGGAATAGAGACACCCAGTGCCTGGAAGGCTCACCCCATCCCTTCCCAGGAGAAAGAAGTGTCTGTCTTGGTATGGGATTGTTGATGGGTGTCTTTATTGGGGTGGCAGAAGTTACCCTAACTAATATAGAGATCGATTTGGAAATGGTGTTGCTATTGTAAGGACCTAAAATGTGTGGTCTTGTCTCAGCAATTGGGAGATAAGAAAATTGATTTTGAGACTGAAAAGCTGGTGTCCTTTTTATGCTGAGGCAGCCAGTGTTTGGCAAGAGAGTCATCTGCAATCATCTGAGGCCAGCCCACTCATCCATGGAGTCCTTGGCTTTCAGAAGCTGTTACATAAAACCACATGTTCTGTGCGTCAGCTGCTCCTTCCTGCTCTCTGGCAAAGTAGTACCAGAAAGAGCTCCGGTGAAAACTGGCCAGTTTGCAGTGTCCAGAAAATGTGCAATCATGGGTCTTTGCTGAGTTGGAAGTCAATTGCTTGTGTACCTGAAGCAAGAAGGGCTTGACTATGTGGCTCAGAGCATTTCTCAAAGGCCCGTTTTAATTTCTCAGCCAGTCTAGGAGCCAGGCATGAGGCAAAAATGAGAGTAAGGACCTCGGGGATTGTGCTGAGGCCTATTGTGCCAGATTCCAGGCTGTCACTAAACGAGAGGCTCATTGGTCGGTCCAAGAAACAGAAGTAAAGGAGCGCTAAGAATCTCATCTCAGAAGGGCCTTCGGGAGTGGAGAATGGCTCACGGAGCTGACAGCAGCCTTCGGTTTTCAGGGGGTTGCAGTGCCGTAGCTGTGGGCCCTAACATCCGTATGTATCACCCCAAAACAGACTGAGGTCTGCACAGCTCCCCAGATGGCTTGATCAGAGCTCACCATGGGTGCTCAAGAGAGGAGAGTGGGTCATGAACCCTTCAGAAGGCAAAGCCACCAGCGTGAAGCGCAATAGACAAACCTCTTGCAGACTCCCACTTCTGCCGTGTCCTTCCATGTAGTATTGGTTGCTTGTTTTCAGTACTCAATAGTATTCCACCACAGGAGCATATAAGAATTTGTTTATACATCATATCACTGGTACATATTTAGGTTGTTTCTAGGTTGTTGTGGTTGTGGTGGGTTTTTTTGGTATTGTGCTATGAACATTCTTGTGGCTGTTTCTTGGTGCACAGGAGCACAGGTTTCTCTGGTGTATATTCCTAGGAGCACAACTGGTGAGTCGTAGGGAACTTTACTCAAAATGCCAAACTCAAAGTAGTGGTACCAGTTATACTTCTCATTTTTTTTCTTTTTGTGTTCCTTTTGTTTCCTAACCTTGTCTGTATTTACCTTCAGATGTTGTCATTTTGCCAGTTTTGTGAATGTTTACCAATCTGTTCCTTTGGTAAACAAAGCACTAAAATTTAATGCTGTTGAATTTATCAACCTTTGTATCCCTCAGTCTTTATTCCTTTCTATCTATGGTTCACATTCAACTAATTTCTGAACATTGTTCTAATTGATTGGCTGGGCAGGGTATAGGGTGATATTCTCATACTGGGCCATTTTCTAGGGCCTAGGATAGAGGTGGCAAAACTACAATACATGTGCCACAGAGGCTTTTGTGTCATTTAAAGCTCTAAATGGTTCGCCATCATGGGCTTAGGCCTTCCACGATGTCTGCCTTTAGGGCCAGTGCCACACTCTGGTCACATTAGCTGAATGTAAGATAGGGGATAATGTTTAAAGCAATAAATGGGGAAGCAGGAGGACATCAGACAAAGCATACAACATCCAAGCCAAGAAATATTACTCTGGGATACATAAAATATAGTCTAAATACACAATGGGAATTTATTCTATGTTCTTTAAAAAGAAGGAAATTTTAGAATTTGCAACAACATGGATGAAGCTGGAGGATATTGTGTTAAAGTGATATAAACCAAGACACAGAAAGGCAAATAGCACACTGTTGGGTTAAATAGGAAGTGTCTACCAAGTAGTTTGTCACAGTGATGGAAGCTGACTAACACACATTCTCTCACTTGTCTATAGAGGGTAAACCAATTCGTAACAGCAGAAAACAAAATGGTGCTTATCAGAGGCAAGGGTAGAAGATTGAGGAGATGTTAGACAAAGGACACACATTTTAGTGACAAAGAGGGATAGCTCTGTTGTGTACGATGAGACTATAGCTAATACCGATATATTGTATATGTGAAGATGGCAACCAAAAGCAAAAGAAGAAATTGTACTCACTACCAAGAATGCTGTCAGTCCACATCCAAAGATGAAGAGAGTAATTAACAGGAAACTTCTTGGAAATTATATAACTGTGGATTTAAAACTCAAAGAGTTGTTGATCGAATACTTAACAGCACTGAACCATGCTAACATATGACTTGCACAGTTTCTCAGTTAGGTTAAGGTGATTTCAAATTTATCACCAGGAAATAATAAGCTTAAAAATTTTAAAGTCTGTTGAAATGATAACTACACTGGCAAGCTAAAGGGTGGCAGCCCAAAGTTTAGAGAAAGGAGAGTCAGAGTTGAGATCTGCCAGTACTCACAAAGGAATTTCCAAGAGAGAGTTGGACTGAGTAGACTTGAACATTCCTGTCCCTTCAGGAAGTTCTGTTCCTGTTTCTGAAAATGAGAACCTACTCCTACCAGGAGCCTCAAGCTCAGATGAGAAGAGGAGCAGATGGGAACTTGCGTGGGGAAGATTGCAAACAGGAAAACTTCAGGGAAGAGCAGAGAGCCAGAAAGGAGCTGCACCAGAATCATGGGCTCACCCACCCCAATAAGCATGTATTGAATGCCTGCCATGTGGCGGATCTGTGGCAGGATCCCCGTATCACTTAGAACTCTTCGTGTTGCAAGTTAGAGAGAACTTGGCTTCAACTCACTAAGAAAATTTTTTGGCTCACATATATGAGAGTTCAGAAGTAGGGCAGGTTTAGGATTGGACTAGTTCAGTGGCTCCTGGGTCATCTTCCCTCTGTGTACTGGTCTCATCTTCAAGCTAGCTTCCTTCATGGAGCCAAATCAGTCCTGCAGACACTAGGGTTTTCAAAAAAGAGCAGAGTTCTTATGGAGGTTCACTTTTAAAAGCAATGTCAGGAACACCTAGCAGAGATTGCCTTCTTTTTCCTTGGTCCGAATTGGGTGCTATTGTTTAGTGTGGATGTGATTTGTTACTCAAGGATTCATGGGCTGGAGCCTGCTTCCCAATGTGATGGTATTAAGAGGTGGTCTTTAGGAGGGAGGGCTTAGTGGAAAATGGTTAGGTCGTTAGGGGAATCACTCTAGGAAGGGATTAATGTAATTTTCATGAGAGTGGGTTGTTATTAAAGTAAAATTCAAGAGTGGCTCTCCCCTGCTCAGGCTTCCTGTCTCACCACACTTCGTTCTCACAAGAGTCCTGCCATCATGATATCCACCCTGTTGTGATGTAGCCAGACCTGAGAAGAAGCAGCTCTTGGATTCCAGAATTATGTTCTGAGTAAACCTATTTTCTTTATACATTACCCACCCTCAGATATTTCATTGTAGCCCCAGAAATGGACTAATATACTAGAGAAAATCTGGGGCCAGGCAGGACTGGAGAGGAAACATTGGAAGCCATTGGCATAAGGGAAATGAACAACTACTTATTAAATACCATGTATATACCAAATTTACTCTAGGTATTTTATTGATAGTATTCCTTTTAGCTCTCATAACTCAGTATAATACTCATATCTCAATTTTATGAAAAAGAAAATTGACATTCAAAAGTAACTTGCCAAGGCCACCAATGATTGAGTAGGATTCAAATCTGGAACTCACGAGTCTGAGTTGTTGGAGCTAAGGACATGGATGAGGTTATTCAAGAATGGAAGAAAATGTATTTCCAGTCTTTATCTTCAAAATGCAGCAATCCTCAATCTTATGTGAGTGCTTTTCTATTAATATATTCACTTGGAATTCTCCTGTTATGTAAGGTTCTCCCCTCCCCGCCATATGATCTAGGATTCTTTTGACCACAAGTACCCAGGAGCACTAACTCAGCAGGCCAAAGCAAGAGAGAAAAGTATTATCCCACAAGAGGTCAGAAAGTGGGCAGCCCAGGGTTGATGAACCCAGTGTCACCAAGAACGCTGGTCCTTTGCATTCATTCCACATCTTCGGTGTATCGCATAGGTCTGTAAGCTGACTCCCGGCTGGACAAGAGGTGACTTCCAGAGTCCAAGTCACTGCATTGAGAACTGACAACACCATGGGGGAAGTTATGCCATCTTTGTGATATGGCTTTTTTTGTAATTCATGAAGAAACCTTTCCCCAAAGCTTTCTGGAAGATCTGCCCTCACATCTTGTTTCCAGGAATGTTGTACTTGATTCCTAGTCAACCACTAGCAAAGGGAAGAGAATTGCCTAGTTGGTTTCTTCATGACCGTGTGGAAGATGGTAGATTAACAACAGCTACAAACTCAGGGTAGGCTGGGAGTGGGGGAATGGAGTAGGTAGGAGGTGGGAAGATGACAGTCATGGTAACAGGGACTCTGGGTAGGCCACCGACCAGCAAGTCTGCTACATTTTCATCTACATCATGCATTCTCCATGACCATGATATTCCCCTAAGAGGACAAAAACAAAAAAAATCAGTTGGGGGATGAATTTATACTTTATATTTAGAACACAGAATCACAGCATCTCTATAGTGTTGAAATTTCCTAGGGAAGGTATTTAGGGGAAAAAATGTCTAAACAGGTTCCTGGTGCAAAGAAGCAGTAGTAGAAACACTGATTGACATGAATTTGTCTCTACAGGGAAGTGGAGGATCCTAGCGAAAATGGGCTGGGCTGAAACAAGGACTGTGCTGTGCAGTGCTCAAGGTGATATTTTAGGAACAAGTGCTGACAGGAGTAGCTGAGAGGTGTCCATCGGTATCCAGGGTGGCGATTAATTATACAACTTTCGGATATTCTCTGTGATACAGAATATCTTATCTCCCTCTGGTTCAGAGCTAGAAATATGGTAGCAGCTAATAGTCATTAAATGTTTTATTTATATCATTCACTCTGCTGAGTACTTGACAGATACAACTTTTTAAAAGTTTACAAGTGAAAAGGTTGCAGTTATTATCTTCATATGGCAGGTGAGGAGCTGCAGCACAGGAGGGTTGAAAAATGCTTGTAAGAAAGTGGTTGAATTAGGATTAGGGGAAAAAGTCAACTATGTAGTTTGACATGTTTGTTTGTTTGTTTGCGAGGCAGGCGGTGGCACCAGTGAGCTCAATCCCCGACCCTAGTTTGACATTTTTAAATACTGGCAGTCTTCACTTTGTGCAGTTGTCCCAAGCTGTGACAGTAGCTATTCAAGCAGAAGCCACGATCATTGATAGGATAGATTACAATTGTTTTGTGACCTTTCATATTTTTTAATCACACAAAACATTCTTTTACTTCTGGTTGTAAATGTAAAGGGAAATGAAAATGACAGTAAAACCAATATTTATTGAGCCCACTATAATGTAAAACATTGGGAACACTGAAAATGTTTTAAATGTTTGCTTATCTTATAAAAGAAACTTACAAAGTCATTGGAATGGTGCTCACCTTCTTGTTGTTCAATCTTTGATGTGGGGGAGTGCTCGGTGCTCTTCTACGAATTGGTGATTTGTTGTACTCCTTAATCAGGATCAGGTGCTAACATTTCAGCCTTTGAACTTTCGGTGTTGTGAAATATCACCTGGAACTCCTTCATCCTCTTTGTCAGAACTTCGTTTCCTGATGAAGTCAGTGCGTTGCCTTCTCTGGGATCCCCCGAAGCACTGGTGGAGCCCTGAAAGTTGGCATTCCCATGGTCGTGAGAGTCAGGCTTGAATTTCACCTCCACGGTTACCACTTTTTGTTCCTTTAGCCTTTTCTTTCTTTTTTCTTCTCTTCCTTTCTTTCCAGCCCCCACCCCGCCTCCTCCTGGCTAATCCCCTCTTCCAATCGTCCATTTTTGTAGAACCTCATGGGTTTATCCTGAGGAGACAGGCGGCAGCACAGTCCACTTCCTGTCTGTGTGTGAACTGAACAACAGATGGGCAGTGACAAGTTACCCACCGAGAGGCTTTGAAAGGAGTGACACGAGGGACCACGACAGTGACAAGTGTCTTATTCACACAGTGGTCTGTGGGCTGAGAGCCTGCAGCATACCTTGCACTTTGTGTGATTACGTGCAGTTAATACGCAGTGTTAATTGCTGTCTGAAGTCCGGAGGGTGGCTGGTGTCGTTTAACCCATGAGATCATGCATATCAGAGCCATGGAAATAGAGGACCAGCTGTATACAGAAGGTAGTCAGATTAGTATAACAAACCTCCACGCACCCAATACCTGGTTTCAACCACTGCCGACCCTTGACGGATCTTATTTCTTCAATACCTCCACCTATTCTTACCTTTTTATCATATCCCTGACGTCTCATCATTTTATGCATAAATATCTCTATTCTTGCTGCAAAAATATGGATTTGAACCCAACTGTGTTAAATTCCAGAGTCTAACCTCAAACTCTTCAGCTTTGTAGAGGAGCCATAGACAACCGCATAGCACATTGCTAGGTCTTTGCCCCTTTCACCCTGACAGTGACCCTGGGAAGTATTATAGACCTCATGTTTTTTAGACGAAGAAACTGAGGCACAGAGGGCCTGAGCAACTTGTCCATGGCCACACAGTGGGTAAGGAGCTAAGTCAGTCTTTAGTCAGCTCTCCCGACCCCACATGCCATGTCTTTCTATACATCACAGCTGCCCAGAGGGGTCCTTCATTACCATGGACTTTCTCCTGTGCTCACCCTCTTACACGAAGCAGAATGTAGGGGTCTCTGGATATTTCACCTCCAGCCTGGCAGGAATATGCTTTTAATGGAAAATATTGAAAAGGGCTGTGTGACAGTTATGCTTAACTGCCCACCTGATGGGCTTGGTAGCTGCCTAGGGGATTACTAAAGCACACTTCTAGGTGTATCTGAGTGAGTCATGGAGGTGCAACCTTGGGGTCCATATCTGGTCCCTAATTTCCTCCTGTCTGGTGCTGTTTCCCAGCTCTGCTTCCCTGCTGCCATGAACTAAGCAGCTTTGCCCTGCCACACCCTTCCTCTAGGATGTTTTTGCATTGGAAGTAGGTAGTCATGGACTGTACCCTCTGAAACCATGAGCCAAAAACAAACTTTCCTCTTGGAAGTTTTGAGTGTCAGATAGTTTGTCCAAGGGGCGGGAAAGCTGACTAGTACAGACTCAGTACCAATCCTTTCTTCTTATCCTGAGAGAGGTGGATCCTACTGGCATGCTGAGGAGGGTGCAAACCCACCCTGGTCTATCAGCACCTCCCTCTCACCAAGGTATCCTCTCCACCACTGACTTAGGAAACAGTTCCTAGAGCAGGCTGCTGGATTGGAACTTGCAGGGATGAGTGCCTCTAGGGCTAGGTCAGATGTGTCTGGCTCTTGCTTAAGCCCCCCAGCTCTGCACTGTGGCTTCCTGGGGCTGAACCCCTGGCCTGGGAAGGTACGTTGCCAATAGGGAGCCCGTGTTGTGACACTGGGGAGAAGAGAAGGTGGAGGGATGGGGAGCACCTCTCTGAACACTGCCACAGATTCTACTGAGATGTGCTGTGCCCCATACCCTGAGTGCTCAAGTACTAAGAGAATGGCCCCGGGACAGCTTCTCGGTGGTCTCGTCTTTCTTTTCTAATGATCTTCCTGTGGATCTTCCTTCTGTTCTAGAAGGAAAGCATGTTTTCTCTTTTGATTCTGAAAGGAGTCAAGGCAAGGAAGATCCTATCAGCCCTATCAGCAAACTTTGGCTGAGGTTTCCCAACAGCCTCCCAAGTGGCTTCAGGTGTGCTAGGGCATCTAAAGAAGGAGATATATTGGAGCAGTAGAACAGGGGGATTGGAGGTTGTCCAAAGAAGAAATAAGTGACCCAGTTTACTGCTGATCTAGATCCCAGGCCCTCTAGCTTTACAAAACGCATCCCATCAACTGAAAAGGAGAGGCATGGGGTGCGATGTAGCTCAGTGGATGAGTGCTGGCCTAGCATATGCCAGGACCTGAGTTCAATCACCAGTGCAAAAGAAAAAAGAAAAGGATAGTCACTATTTTGTCTGCCCAAATCCACCTTCACCCTCAAATCTTTATTTCTGGTAATAGCATTGACACACACACTTTCTTCTGGGAGATTTCCTCTACCACCCTAAATGATTCTGGTGTGACCAGTCACCAAACCCTCCTCCCCTCTCACACAGCCAGGGCTGGCCAATCAGAGCCTTCCTTGGGCTGTATGTATGGAGGCTCTTGCCAAGCAGAAATTAAATAAAACTGAAACAGTTAGCAACCAGTGATACCCCTTATGTGAAGGAAGCTCACTGTAGGAGGAGAAAAAGAAAGAAGCAATGTTGATGCTGTTTATGTTGGAGTGGTGGGGGAGACAGAATCTGTCTGTCTAGACCTGACAACTTTAGTCTCTGGATTAAATCATAATATAAACTAGCAGTACTTCTGTGAACCAATTTGTGTGTGTGTGTGTGTATAAGCCTAAGATGAACTTTTCAATACTTGGAACAGAGAGAATCCTGATAGACTCCTTTAGTCTTCACAATAGTCCTACGGAGTAGTTGAGGCTCAGAAAGCACCTTGTCCAAAAAGTCATGCAGGCAGAGCTGGGGAGCCAGGGCTCACACCACATCTCTCGGATCCCCCAGATCTGCAGCTAGCACTCTGCCAAGCTGCTCCCCAGAGATGGGATGAACCTGGCCCTGCCCCCAAGAAGCAAACACTGCTAGAAAAGTTAGACACTTACCCAACTACAAAGCAAAACAAAACATAAAGCAATAACAGGTACAAATGAAATTCTGCAGGGCCACAGGGAGAAAGTATTTAAGACCAACTTGTGTGTCGAGTCAGCCCAACCCTGCAGTTGGGGGATTCCTGACTGCATAGGTGCCCAAGGGAACCCCAAAGCAGTTGGTCTCCCCAAGTCATCTCAGGTTTTCTGGGCACTGGCCTTTTATTGACAAGCAAACAGCAGCTTTCACAACCCAAGCAGAGACTAGTTACTGCCAACTGTGGCCACTGTTTGCAGGGCTTGGTGTTGTTTGTGACTGTCACTCACATTTGCAGTTGCCCTGAAACCTTTGCTCCAAAAAGCCCCGCCTCACCCCCATTTCTAATCACTGCTCTGTTACTTGGTCTGTGGGCCTCCATTACTTCCTACTACAGCCACAGTGCGCCCGCAGCTGAGTAGGAGTTGGGAAAAAGGCATGGATATTTATTTCCCCGGCATCCACCAAGAGACATGAATTTACTTTTTTGGGGGGGATTCCAGGGATTGAACTCAGGACCTTGTGCTTAAAAGACATGAATTTGCATGTGCCATTTGCAAGCTATCCTGTGGAGTGTGCAGCAGTTCAGTTATTTAATCCTAGAGTCTATGAACAGGGTTTTCAACCTTTTCTTTTTCCTACTGTAGCCTATGTTAGACTGGGCAAAATAATGCACGGTCTGCCTGCTCCATACTCTCATGTCCAAGTAGGAAGATAACTAAGGATACCACTGAGACTCATGTAGAGCACATTTGAGATTATGTGTGCTTGTGCTTTAGCATTCAAGACCCAAATGACTCACAGTCAAACTGCAATGCGTAATTGTCTTGAGGTGTAATTACTAGCAAGTTAAAGGCCAAAAGTACAGTTGAAATTAGTATGTATCATTAGTCACTCCAGGTTCAAGGAAGCCCCAATGACTTTCATAACGATGGAACTAATAGTAAGTTGTAATTAAAAGCAAGCAGCAGTCGGAGACCTTAACCCACACATGACAGTGCTGAGGGTGGCCTTATGGATGAGGAAGCAGCTGAACAGATGATGTGGGGACAGGCGAGACTCCCCTGTGCTCTGTGTCCAGCCACGTTTTCCCCAGAAGCCATATTTCCGGGTGGAACGCTGAAGTGGAACGCTCAACATTTGGTAGCTTGGTGACTTTTGTTTATGAATCCCAAATTGGGTTAACTTGCAATAATTCATTTAGCAAACTATGAGTAGTCAACACCCTCCATTAAAATGAGAGTGTCTAGGGTGGGGATATAGATCAATGGTTCCGGTGCCTGCCTTGCAAGCAGCAAGGGCCTGAGTTCGATCCCCAGCACCAAGAAAAAAAGAGGGTGTCTGGATTTGTAAATACTTTCCTCAAAAATTTAAGCGAAGGCTTGTTTTGGGGGGTCAGTTTTAAGGTCAGATGGGTATTGGGTAGAATTTAAGAACCCTGGGCTGGAAAGCCCCGAATACAGCTAAATTTTATTCTTGGGACTTTTAGCACCAAAACACAAGACCTGAGAAGTAGACATTTCTTCCAACCCTCTGACTTTCTGCAAGAGCAGTTACACCAGGACCTCAGGTGAACGCTAAACATTCCACCTTGACCCCCTAGGTAGTAGTGCACAGATTAATGTGTCTTGGAAGTTTTTCCACACTTGCTAATTTTTTAAAAAGTTACCTGCTCAGAGAAATGAAGACAGACATTGGCAATTCATAGAAGGATTATATTTTATTCGTGGCTTAAAATTAGTTAAAAGCAAGACTAGGGAGCGATCTGCTAGAACACCTAACAGTACTGGTCTTAAAAGAACACAGTGCTGGAGTATTTCTACCTTAGAAAACTAGCACATTCTGATTACATAACACTTTAACCCTCTCAAACACATTTGCATGTATGACTGCAATCCTGAGGAAGCAGGTGTAAGTTTTTAGGTGACCTGAGGTAATTCACAACTCTCTGACCTCTTTTTCCTTCTTTTCTCAACCCTTCCTTCCTTCTCCTAGGGTCCACGTACCTCCTTGCTTTTTCCTTTCTCGCTTGTTTTTGTTTGGTTTCTTAGTCCCTGCTTGAATAGCTTGCTCACCTTTTGTTCACCCTTGAACAAGCCCACAGGACTTTTCAGAGTTACTCAGACTTCAAGAGGTGGCTGATCCCAAAAGTCTAATTTAACCTAGATTTGTTGAGTCCTTTTAAAGAAAAAAATCAGAGTGGCTAGGGGTGGTGGCCCATACCTGTGATTACAGCATCCAGGAGGCTGAGGAAAGAGAATTACTGTAAGTTCGAGGCCAGCCTGGGCTACATAGAGAGACTCCGTCTCAAAAATATAAATAAATAGGGCCAGAGATTTAGCTCAGTGGTGCCATCACCTGCCTCACAAGTGTAAGGTACTGAGTTCAGTTCCCAGCACCAAACAAACAAAATACCCAGGTATTTGGCTTTCCGTATGAATCTGGTAGGTGTTTCCACATAAAGGCCGTTTGCTTCTGGATAGCTTGAGGTTTTGTAGGTCTTGTTCAGCCATCCCGTTTCTCTGCCAGCGCACACTGTGAAGCCTGAAGTTCAAAGCAGTATGGATACTGCTGTACTTCCCTGTATCCTCTCCTTCCCTGGGTTCACATGTTAAAGTTCCAAACCCCGGGACCTCATTTGGAGACAGGGTGTTTACAAAGGTAACTGAATTAAAATGAAGTCCTAAGAGTAAGCCTAATTCAATGTGACTGGTGTCCTTAGGAGAGGAAACTCAAGACACAGACACATAAAGAGCAGGGACCATGGGAAGACAGAGGGAGAAAATGGCAGCCACCCGCTGTCAAAGGAGCCTGGACAAGTCCTCAGCTCACAAACCTCAGAAGTATAACTCTACCCATGTTTTGATCTTGGCCATCTGGCTTCCAGAACATCAAAGATTTCCGTTATGTCAGTCACCCCACTGGAGTAGTTTGTTCCAGCCACCCTAGAAAACCAGTATGGGGAGCAATAGGGCCCAGGAAGAGAATTGTTCCTACCTCCTCACAAGATTGTTTTAAGAATTATAAGAGCTAATAGAATTAAAGCACTTCACAAATAGTTAAAGCTACAAGGGAGATGGAAAGGATTATAATTTGTTTGGGAAAAACTCAGTGCAGAAGACCCAGCTGGACAAGGGTGGTGCCCAGACACCAAAGAAAGAGGCAGACACAGCCAGAGTTAGAGTGGAATTTAAGAGGGATTTACAGATAGGAGGCAGCAAAGCAGAAAGAGCCCCCCCACACACACACACATAGTTCGAGACAGAAGGAAGGGATCTGTATGCTAACCTGGGTAAAGGTTGCCAACTGGTGTGTACCTGGGCTTTCTCAAAAACTATCATAAGGCTCTGAATTCAATCCCCAGTACCGGAAAAAGCAAACAACAACAACAAAAAAAACTATTAACATGTCAGGTGTCAATTAAACAACATTCTCTGTGTAGCGTGAAGTACTCTACTAGGTCAGTGACTTTTTTACTCTGTGAGTTCGGGATGTGCCAGAGTCACCTGGTGGGCACAGTGGCAGTTACAACCAAGATGGCTATGGCCTGGTCAAGCTGGATCCCTACACAATGATATGATAGCATTCCCTGGCTGCCATATTGAAAATGATGCCTCATCGCTTCTCGGCCTTTTGGCTAAGATCAAGTGAAAATGATGCCTCTTCCAACACACCCGCAGATCCCCTGCCTAATATGCTACGTGTTTGGTTTGTTGTGCTTATTGTCTGTTTCTTCCCATTAGAAATAAATCTCCAAGAAGTCAGGACTTTCTGTTTAGTTCACTGCTGTCTCCTCAGCACTTAGAACCCTGCGTGGTGCATGGCATGTCCTCTGTACCCACTGGTTGGTGGGTGATAAGTGCACATTTGCATCCTCTTGTTTTCATCAGGCTATTGCTACTAACCCCTAAGACCTAGCTCAAGCATCTCTCCCCCAGGAAACCTTCCCAGAAGACCCAGCCTGGGTGTGGGTAGCACCAACCAATAGGTTTGTAGCTTGGATGGAACAAGAAGGGAAAGAAGAAGGAAGCCCAGCTTAGCTTCTTTGGAGGAGCTGCAGTCTTCCCCTCAGCCTTGGACATCTGTCTACAGGCTTCTGGTGCAGGCCATTCAGTTTCCTGATTTGGACTCACAAGGGACTGAACAGTGAGCTCCAGGCTCACTTTTGATTGGATCCTCTAGCTGTCCAGCATGTCAAACCCAGGGCCTCGTGTATGCTAGGCAAGGGCTGTACCACTGAATTACATCCCTACCCCCAGTTTGTCATCAGTGTAACAAAAGGCCCGGGGCTGTGTAACTTTGATAAAGAGGCTCGCTCAGCTCATAGTCTGAGAGGTGAGAGATTCAAGGGCACAGTGCCAGTCACCTGAGCTCCAGTGAGGACCTCGTGGCAGATGCATTCTAACAGTAGGGCCCTGTGTAGGAAGAAGCCACTTAATGAGACAGGAAACTAGAGCTGATTTAAGGGTAATATGCAAACTTTCTCATGAAACTCACTGCAGGGGACCCCCAAGACCATTAATTCCTTCAGAGGACATACCCCCAATGACCTACAGGCTTCTCACTAGGCTCCACCTCCTAACGGGCCGACTACCTCTCACGGTATCCCACCGAGGACTGTGATTCCCAAACATGAGCCCTTGGGAGACAAATCACATCCAAACCACAGCAGTGAGGAAGGGCGCAGGCTGAGGGGACTCAGAAGTGGCTCACTAAGGCCTCATTGCCTGGGCTGTGTGCTTCAGCTGGCTGATGCGGAGCACTCAAAAGGGAGCCCATCTCCAAGTTAGGTGTCACAGAGGAAGCCCTGAGAACAATGAGGGCATCTGTGAAGATGGAAAAATCAGCAAATCAGAGCAGAGAAACTGTCACTTTACAGATCGGAAATGGCCCTCTCCTGGATATGCAAAGCAGGAGTCTCAGTAGGTTCCTTTGTTAACATAAGTGACTGCAGGGAGTTCACCTGGGGCTGGGATGGGACCTGGGGCTTGTTGGTTAAGAAATGTTGGCTAGGAAAGGGGGACCAGAGGGGACTTGAGCAGCTGAGGCCCTGGGTGGTGACTGACCAGTCTGGGAAGGCAGCTACCACACCCTCCTGGGAAGTCTCAGAAGGGAACAGAACAGGGCAGTGGGGGCGGAGCCCATCTGGGAGTGGATGAGCTGTGTGGCCCCAAGTAGTACAGAGGCGGAGCTCAAATGTAACAGTGATTCAGGGTGAGAATTCCCTACCCCAGGAAGCATGATGTTGTCTGCACTTTAAAAAGTTCAGGAGCGTGCTCACTTTGGCAGCAAATATACTGAAAGGTATAGGAGAGACACATCTGTAAAGGTCATGGTGCTGTGAGGGAAGAGACAAAGATTTCTATTTGGGTTTTTTTGTTTTGCTTTGTTTTTGTGGTCCTGGGGATCAAACCCAGAGCCTTGCACAGAGTAGGCAAGTGTTCTATCATTGAGCTGTATCTGCAGCCCTTTTATTATTGTGATTATGATGGTTATTCTTGTTATTATCATTACTATTATTAATATTTGGTACTGGGGAATGAATTCGGGACCTTGAGCTTGTGAGGCAGGTGAAGGAACCACTGAGCTAAATCCCCGGCCCTTGTTATTTTTTGAGACAAGGTCTCATTAAATTCCCAGGTTGGCCTCAAGTTTATGATCCTCCTGCCTCAGTCTCCTTAGTAGCTAAGATTACAGCTGTGAACTACCAAGTTTGGCCTCTCATTCAAACAGTTTTTGAGCCAGATGCTGCTAAATCCTGGGTATATAAAAATATGTGCTAACAGCCAGTCCAACTAAGAATTTAACTTCCTGCATTTGTGTAATCTCTAATCCAGTTCGAGCAATTGTTCTCTGGCATCCTCCAGAGGGTTAGGGAGAGGTTAGAAAGGGCAGCTGTAACTCCAGTATAGCGAGCTCACTCAGGCAAAACAGAAAGTTTGTAAAAGGGGTAGAATGCCAGTCTGTGGGGGAGAATCTGGGACCAAAGCATCACAACCTCTTGCTCAAAATGGGGTTCACTGGAGCAGAAATACAGTCCAGTTAGGCTACATGTGCCACCACTAATAATCACTTTGCTGAAATTATCGAGCTAAATGGGAAGACTGTAGTTAAGCAGATCTTTTGAGAATGCCCGCAGAGTCACTGGGATGGGTTGTTGATAATACTCTGTCAACCCGTGAAAATGTTGCCAGGGTGCCTGAGACAAAACAGATTTATATGATGCCTTTCCCAGCTCTAACTGCCTACGTAAAGCAGAAGGATGAAACTGAACCTGGACCACACTTCCTGATTTCAAAAATAAACGCTCTGAGTTTGGAAAAGTGTTTTTCAGAAACACACAACTAACTCCCTAGACTCAATGTATTTTGAATTCTTATTATATTCTGTAAATATTTTCCAAATTAGAGACAAAAAAAGATGCTCAGTGCTCGCATCAGATGTAAAAGAAGTACATCCTTGAGGAAGAGAAAGAAATTTCTCACCTGGTCTTCGTCCGGACCATCGCCTATTCATTCGGAATTTGGAGTCGTGCCCGGGTAAGGGGCACTGTGCTGGGAACCGTGGTGACAGAGGCGCTGGAAGCAAAATGCAGATGACAAGGAACGCGCTGGCTGGTCCTTTGTGGGATCGCAGTGCGGTGGATGCATTGGAGGAATGGGCTCCTGGGCCCGAGAGAGAGTTGGGAGCGAGTAGCTTTTGGGGGTGTTCACCATGTGGGACCGAGGGAAGTGAGGCCGGGCAGTGGGCAAGAGGAACTGGGACGCCTCAGCAGCTCTCCACAGGCCTCCGGAAGCTAAGATGGCGTTTCAGAGACCACCAAACAAAGGCAAGGAGATGTGCATCTGCAGCCATCGCTGAAAGTGAAGGTGTGCGGTGTGGGCGCCCCACCCCCTTCTTTGGCTCAGGTCCTTAGCCTCAGCAGTCCCCCAGCCCTGAATTTTATGCCTGTCTGGGCTCTGGGCCCCCAGGGAGATGGTCAGATGAGCTGATGCACTACTTCCCTCCTAGGCAGCTGACATTTCCTTAGGGGAGCCTGTCTCTGCTGCAGAAAAGGGAAGAAGGAAGCTCAGGAGCGGCCTTTTGCAGGACACTGGGAATGGCTACACAGGGTGCTCGCAATAGGGCACCTCCCCAAGGGAGTATCCTGTCCGTGCAGCCAAGGATCGAGAGTGTCCATCTGCCGTGTCCTTAGGGGCACGCCGCTCCCCTCCACCTCCTGTGATGGGATCCGGACTGGCCTGGTCTGAAGCCTCCCCTCGAAAAGCCCTTCCCACCAGCCTCTGCTCCACCCTGCAAGCCCAGGAGAGACCCTTCAAGCCCTTCCCTAGGGAGCACAGTGGCCCGCTGGTCCCCTCCCCGTGTTCCCTCACCTGGTGAGCTGAGTCACCTCCCATCCCAGAGAGGAGTCAGGCTGAGCCATTTCTTGGAGTCCTTTTGGGTTGAGTTTTGGAGGCTGCTTCTCTGGGGCCGCCATTAGGAACTGCACTCTCAGGAGCCTTCACAGCCAGGTCCACAGGAGGAACACAGGGACCTGGGCC
Source organism: Fukomys damarensis (assembly GCF_012274545.1). Lineage (NCBI taxonomy): Eukaryota > Metazoa > Chordata > Mammalia > Rodentia > Bathyergidae > Fukomys > Fukomys damarensis. The sequence continues at coordinate 8,774,909 of NW_022900923.1, forward strand.
TGTGGCTGACCAGTAGTTTCCAGACTTGGCTTCAGATTTTGGAAAAGCCCCAGTGCTTCTTGGGTGCCAAAGGAGTGCTCTCTCCTTGACCGCCCTTCCAGTAATCCTTCGTGTTTGTGATTAAGCCCCTGCCATTTCCCAGCCTCCTCAAGTTGTCTGCCTGTCTTTCAGGGCCATTCTAACATCCAGGTCAGGATACCAACACTCACATATACCAATAATACACATATTAATGAACGTGTTCTGTGCTTCAGGATTCCAGTCCCTCCTGCCGTGTCCCCTGCCCACCTCCAGCCTACCTCTCAGTGCTGGGACATTTGGGTACCAGATGCTGGGCTGTCCGTGGCTCTGTGCACCTTACTCCCCATGGCCTGATTACGTCACCCAGCTGGGATCTGTACTCTGATGCTGTAATGCTCAGCCTAGCCCTAATACGTGGAAATGAAAAGGAGAAAAGGCCCTAACGTAGGGAACGCTGAGATAGCAGACGACGTGAACCATGCTGACAAGTGGACAGGCCCCTCCTTGGGGTGCGGGTGTTTGCTGCAGCTTCTCAGATATGTCTCTGTCTAGTTCAAATTGCTAGATGCAATTTCTTTAAAATCAAAGTTTTATCCAGAAATGGTCGACCCATGGTCAAGTAAGAGTTCTAAAAAAAAGTACTTCTATCCAGTAGACTGTAAGTAAGGAATAATGATTGTTGGTTTCATCACCAGCTCTGGTGCAGTAAAGGCTGTGTGGTAATGCACCTTTTACAGATGAATATCTGCCAAGCAGCTGTCGGAAATGCTGACTGCCAGACTGGGGAAAGCACTGCCAAATGGCAGAATGCAGACAACTGTGGAAAATGGCAGGCTGAATAAGCTAAGATGGCTCTGTCTTTATTCACTGCTATACAGTGCTCATGCAGACGAAACCTGTACTCTGGAACTTCTTGGTTTCATTCCACAAAGGTGAGCATGAGAGGGACACAGCTTCTGCCTTCAGAGCAGGGTCATGGTAGCCATGACCAAGACTCGCCATGGAAAGAGGTCCAGGAGAGGGCTGGGGAAATTCTAAGCTTGACAAAGGACCCTTGAGCCCCAGCTAAGAACCACAGGTGTGGTCTGAATCTTAATCCACTTAAGTTTCTAGTCCACAGAAGGTGTGAGATAATGTGCATGGGTTTGAACCACTAAATTTGTGATCATTTTTATTTTATTTTTTTCCAGTACCAGATTCAGGACCTTGCACTTGCAAGGCAGGCACAGCGCCACTGAGCTGCATTCCTGGCTCTGTGATAATCTTTATACCCAACAATAAAATACAAATGCAATGAATTATAATGATCGATTTTCAAATGCTAAACCAACTTTAGGGCTGGGACTGTAACTTGGTGGTGGGATACTTGCTAGTATAGGCAAGGCCCTGGGTTCCAGTCCCAGCACCACAAGTAAATTTTAAAAAGAAAATGAACCAACTCTTCATTCCTGGAATAAACTCTCTTTGGTCATGAGGTATCCTCCTTTTATATATGAATGCATCTGATTTGCCAAAATATGGGTCAGGATTATTTATATATGGTTTGAAGAAGAAGTGAGAAATTTGAAGGAGAAAGAGACGGAAGTGGGGTAAAGAAGGAAAATTTTACCAGTGATAGAACAACGCAGGGGTGGGGAAATATCAGAAAATGTTGGACAGCACACGTAATAATTTGGCTGGATAACCACTTTCAGCAAGCCGAGGGGTAGGAATAAAGCAGAACACGGGGAGTGGGGTGTACCTTTAACATGCGAGATAAGTTGAAGAGCTGCTGACAGTCGCTGCGGGACATAACCGGACAGGCAAGCCAGCAGCAGCAGGCAGCTGGGAGTGTGCCAGGAGGACCTGCAGGACCCTCACTGCGCGGAGGCCCTGGCCGTTGTCTGGTGAGAGGTCACTGGTACCTAGACGTGAGAAGGGCAAGGGGAGGCAGCACAGGACGAAGGAGATCCAGCCCTTGGCCTTCCGTAGGAATGATGATTGTTGGTTTACACATATGTGAGTAGACAGAGACATATCTGAGAAGCTGCAGCAGACACCCGCACCCCAAGGAGGGGCCTGTCCACTTGTCAGCATGGTTCACGTCGTCTGCTATCTCAGCGTTCCCTACGTTAGGGCCTTTTCTCCTTTTCATTTCCACGTATTAGGGCTAGGCTGAGCATTACAGCATCAGAGTAGAGATCCCAGCTGGGTGACGTAATCAGGCCATGGGGAGTAAGGTGCACAGAGCCACGGACAGCCCAGCATCTGGTACCCAAATGTCCCAGCACTGAGAGGTAGGCTGGAGGTGGGCAGGGGACACGGTAGGAGGGACTGGAATCCTGAAGCACAGGACACGTTCGTTAATATTTTGTAATTCAGTTTACTTATCTATAAAATGGAAACAATGATAGTGCTTATTTCATAAGCACATTGAGTTAATTCATTTAAAACAAGGGCCAGCACATCATAAGCAGTCAGTAGTTAAAGATAAACTATTCTTATTATCTGGAGACCTGTTGATCTTGAGCTATATTCAGTTCATTAGGAAGCTTCTAAAAAATGCTGATGCTCAGATCCTGTCCCAAAAGAGGAATTCTCAGTGGTGGCCCTAGTGACATTTGGAGCCAGAGAATCCTTTATTGAGAGGTGCTTTCCCAGATGGTTAGCAGCATTCATGGCCTACTGCTATTAATGCCAGTTTCCCCAGCCTCTAAATAGAGACAAGAACAAAGTGCTTCTAGAGAGTGCTAAGTATCTACCCCTTGGGAAAGAAAATTGGCCCTGTTTGAGATCCACGGCCCCAGATCAACTCAACCCAAGGCTCTGGAGAAGAGGCTTAGGCATGGCTTCGCAAAGGTGCTTCCAGGTTTGTGTGACTTGAAGCTGCTGCAATTTGGAAGTCCCTTTTTCCAGAAAAAGAGTACAAATCACAAGCACAAAATGTAAGAATACAAGTGAATATTCATTTAGAATGAGTGAAGAGATGACCACAAAATACTAACTAAAGCGCTTTGAGGTGACTGTAGGCAGTTTACCAGATACTTTTTCTCCATTACAACCTGGTTTTCTCTCCCCACCCAGAAGGCATGACAAGCTTCACACTCACAGGGACCGTGAGGGGCCCTGCAGTGTAGGTGTCACGAGCCAGCCTCATGGTGAATCCTCTCCTCTGTGCTGCACCCGCTCTGGGAGCAGGCCCAACCCAGAAGGCACAAGGCCCAGGAGGTGCAGCCACCTTAATCATAATTTCAGAAAACTTGGCTCTGGGAGGTAGGTTGGAAGTGGGCAGGGAACACAGCAAGAAGGATTCGAGACTGCAGCCAAAACCCATCTGGAGAGCGTGACCCTGGGCCAGAAACACACCGCACCAGCAACCATGCTGGGCTTCGGTGTTCAGCCACAGCGACGAGGTCCTGGGCAGAATTTAGGGCTCAGAATGGTGGAGGCCAGGCATGGAGGAGAGGTCAACACATTCACCCTGCACATGTTCCTCAGGAGCCCTGAGTCCCACATTAGCCAGGGACCCAAAGGAACTGGGTGGTGAGTGGGCAGGCCACGCAGCACCCGGCCGTTGCAGCTAGGGTGCCAGGCACGGGGGCTTAGAGAGTCGACTGACTGCTCAGACCCGTGAGGTGACACCATGGGAAGGGACTGTGCCTGCAAAATACTGGACTCCCTGCCTTGGGCTTGAGAACTGGGTGTGAGGAGTGGTGGCTGGGAATGAGATTCAGGGTCAGCCAGGAGCCCAGCTGGGAGGTACAGAAGGAGACACAATGAGCAGGGGCTGTTGATACCCAGCAAGGGCCACTACTCAAAGGCTCTCCCGATCCTCTCATCAGAACAGAGAACGAGCTAGGCAGACCCGCAGGCTCTTCACAGCATTGGTGGGGTTTCCTGGGGAAGCATGGCAGAAGCTGCTGAGAAACTGAAAGTAGAGGTTTTCTGGACCCATGAGTCAGGAGTGGGACTCTGCAGTCACCTACCACAATCGGGTTGGCCAGATACTTGTCAGACTGAAGAGAGGACTCGACCACAAACTGTGTTCTGTAAGATTAAACAGGTACATTGAAGACCACACGGATTATTTCTGCGGATCACCGTGTTTAGCGCACTTAATAAAGTGTGTCTATATTATTAACATTATGATTGCTGTTGGTTCAGTAACCCAGCAAGAGCTAGGCCGTCATTCTCAGAAGAACAGACTCCTTTTCGTTCACAATTCCCAGGGGTAGTTTTGGATGAGGTGTGGAGGACTGATTACGGCATGGGTGCTGGAACCAGGCACTGGGCAGAGAGAGTTTTCCCACCCACTCCTTCAAGTACCTGTGCTCAGGCCCTGGCCATCCAGATCTGGGTTTGGCTCCATGAGTTCTAACCTTCCCGTTAACCCGTGTGCACAGCTTGTATCCAAGCCCACTAGTCCCACCTGGACAACAGAATCCCCATCCTGGCTCCACAAGTCCTAGTCACGGGAATTTAAGTCACTCAACCTGGAAAAGTTAATTTAACCAGCGAGGTCATCCTTTTGCTGTTCTTTTATCAAATATTTTATCAAAATTTCTAAAGGGACCTGAGTCCATCTTCTCCCTTTCCTTGCCCACCTACTGGTAAGCCTGAAAATAAAGTGGCCCAAAGGAGGCCACAGTGAGAGGAAAAGCAACAAGTTTGGATAGTTTTCAAACTAGAACTTTAAACCATCTCTTCAGCAATCAGGACAAATAATATTAGAAGTATGGTTTTTTTTTTCTCCAAACTACCAAATTCTCCCGTCATAGTGATATAGGGGGAAAGATGCAACTCCTAAACCTGCTAGATATCTGACATGCAAGCTCGTGTTGAAAGGGGTCTCGAGCCCCCTTCGGGTGCCCCTTACCCAATTAGGCCACTCACGCACCGAGAGTTCCGGCAGGAGATTTTATTATAGGGAGGTGAGCATGGAAGGCAGAGAGCGAGAGAGCGAGAGAGCGAGAAGAGGAAGTGCTGGGATACTTACAGGGCGGGCAGCGGAAGATCCTTCCTCGGGAGGAGCGGTCTTTGTTATCCTATCGCAAGCCAGGTTGTCTTTTGAATTTCGCGCCTTGGAGAGGCTCTAGTTTCGCGCTTTACAATTTCGGCGGGAGAAAGGACTCAGAGTCGGGAAAGAACCCGGAAGTAAGATATAAAATGGCTGGGGGGGTATATTTTAACATGTGCGATCTCCTAACACGTGTTCTGTAAGATTGGAGGATAAATTCTAGGAACAACAGAGTTAAGAGTAGGAAGAGGGACAGAGGGGGACTGGAAAATGGGTTGCCTGCTCACCCAACTTCTCAAAGGTGTTTTGTGGGACAAAGCCATGAGGTGAGGCCGGATCAAGGTGGGACAAAACTGTAGTCAATTAGTAAGATTCCAAGCACAGTCTCCTAGGAAGTACTGATTAAGTGGGGATGCAGTTGGGAAACAAATCAAGTAGCAAGAGTACAAGGAATGAGCAAGGATTTCCGGTGGTCAGGGGTGAGTCAGGGATCTTTCCCTGAAGGTCTTGGTCCCCGCCCAGGTGATTGATGCCTGTTTAGAATACCAACCACTGCTATTTTATCCTAGAGGGGTGTCACAGAATGTGTCTTCGTTGTCCTCCATCTGGCTCCTGCCCTGTCTAATTGCCTACAAGATATCTAATCAACTTAGGATCTGCAATAATAATCCCTAATTTTAGAAATCCTATTTCCTACAGTAAATTGTTGTTTTATCTTTTGGGTTTTCAGGTCTGTTATTAGCAAGGGACAGCATTCAGGTCTTTAAAAAGTTATGTTTATTCTCTATCTTTGCATCTGTCTTTTTTTGGGGGGCGGGTATGGGTATAGAACTCGGGTCATTGTGTTTGCAAGGCAGGCAGCAGAACCACTGAGCTAAATCCCCGGCGCTGCATCCCTCTTAAGATCTCTGAATTTTATTTATGGGGGGGGGGTACCAGGGATCTGTGCATGCCTGGGCAGGCAGCGGAACCACTGAGCCAAATTCCCAGCTTCTTAGAATCTCTTAAAGAGCTGTTTTCCCAACTATGCTGTAACCTGATCCTGCTCTTACAAAGCCGATTTGTTTTGTTTTGTTTTGTTTTGTTTTTCGAGACATAGTCTCACTATGCAGCTCAGGTTGGCCTTGAACTCCAGAGATCCTCCTGCCTCAGCCTTCCGCACTGCTGGGATTACAGGTGTGCGCCACCACACCCAGCTCCCAAGCCATCTTTCTGTCTGGCTGTGACATCCACACTTTGTCCACACCATCCATCCTTGCAGGAGGGGGAGCAGGAGGGGAAAGAAAAGCGCTAAAGATGTTTTGCTTTTGAGGGAATTCAATACCAGGTTTTTAGACTTCTGAATGTAACTGTTCATCAGTACCTTATTAATAATGAATAAGGTAAGAGCCTATAAATATGTGTAATTGCTACCTCACGGGGCTGTATAAGGAATAAAAATAATATACATAAAGTGCCTGATGCATCAGTGATATTTATGAAATAGTAATTATTGATGCTATGAGTTTGCACCAGCTCTAAAATCAGACCGACTTGAGAGTAAGTCCCAGCCCTGGAGGTGTAATACTGAGTAAGTCAGGAAAAGTCACAAGTCCTCCCTCTCTTCCTCTGTTCCTCCTTCCCAGTATTGTCATGAAGGTCAGCTGTGACCGTGCTAAGAGACGGCACGAAGCCTTGCAGCTGCCACAGCTGAACGATGAGCAAACATTATTTGTGTTGCGTGTTATTTGGAGCCTTGTCATTCTGCTTTCCTTGGACTTGTTCCTGAAGGCACCACACCTGCTATCTCCTTGTTAATGACTCTACTTACCCTTTTCCCCCCTTGAAATACAAAATATGTACTTTTTAAAATTTTGAAATCTGCTGGAAGAGTTGCTTTGGATAGATACTTCCCTCAGATCCTCACTGAGCCTGATTTGATTACACTGAATTTCCTTTCAATTCTCTAGATCTTCTCTCTTTGCCATTATTATTTTAACTTAGGGCACTTGTGCCCAGCCCACTGCGCTGACCCAGCACGGTCTGTGACCTGGAGATTGCTCAAGAATAGTTTGGTCCTCAGTTACACCATGATACCTGACCCATGCCCACGGTCGTTTTCTCCTGTCATCCTTTTTCTTTTCTTTTCTTTTTCTTTTTTTTTTGAGACAGGATCTCACTATGTCATTGAGACTGACCTGGAACTCACTATGTAGTCCAGGCTGGTCTCGAACTCACAGAGATCCTCCTGCCTCAGCCTCCCAAATGCTGGGATTACAGGTGTGCGCTACCACACCCGGCTTTTCCTGTCATCCTTTGCCTGTTCCTTGGCACCATTGCTGTGAGAATCCAGCACTGGTTGGCACTTTCTTAGCAGGACCTTTCCCTGGGTGCCTGGGTGGCCCCTCTCACCCCGACTGTCCTCCTGTCCTATGTCTCTTCATTGCTAAGAGTCCTTAAAGCTTGACTTCTTTCTGCTTGTTCTTTTCATTACAGTTTCCTCCTTACTGAGGCTGTGATAATGTGACAATGTAATTGTGTATTTATTAAGCTCTACCTTCGAAAATAAAGACTGTGCTAGGTGACTGGCTAGCAGAAAGGTTTGAGTATACTGTATTGTATGTAATGGTTATGACCTTCCCAGCTAGAGATTGAGTTTTTGCAAATAAACTTTCACTTTAAATAAACCAAGAGTCTTAACTATTTCCTATAATGAATTCTTTTGTAAAGTAGATTACTCATGAATTTATGTTCGTATACAAAAATATGAGAATACTGACATTGTGTCAGACCCTCTACTCATTTGGGAGTCTGTCTCCAGGAAGGATCTATGAAGATCACAGCTGTCAGACTCATTTAAAAACAGAAAGAGACCCAACAACTTCCACCCCGTTTGATCTCCTGGCCATAACTTTAAAAAATGTAACACCACAGAGCATGGTGGCACATTCCTGTAACCCCCACACTCAGGAGGCCGAGGCAGGAGGATTGCCATGAGTTCCAGGCCAACCTGGGCTGCATAGTGAATTCAAGGCCAGCCTGAACTCTGCCTCAAAACAGCAAAAACAAAAACAGACAAAACAGACAAAAAAAGAAACACACGATAACAGGGGGTGGGGGTGAAGCTCAGTGGTAGGTACGTGGTTAGCACATGTGAGGTGGGTTTCACCCCCAGCACCAACTCCCCGAAATAGATAAAATGATAATGCATGAGAAATAAATAGACTTTGGGCAGCCCAGTGACTTAAGCACGTTTGTTTATCTCTGTTTTCTTCCAAAATCTCACTGATGTGCGTGCGCGTGCGTGTGTGTGTGTGTGTGTGTGTGTGTGAGTGTGTGATATAAGGATATTATCCACAAGGGCAAAGAGAACAAGGGAGGTGAGCACGAAATAGGGGAGGTGGCAACGATGTTTTGAGGAAATACCTGGCCTAGCAGAGAGGGGAAACAGAAGCCCGTGTCCTCCCGACGTCACAAGCAGTGAGCCAGTGCCCTTGCGCAGAAGCCAGCAAGAAATGGGAAGTCTCAGCTGGGCTGGGGCTGCAGCGAAAAGAAAAGGGTGAGTGGAAGTTTGTGCAGAGTCAGAGATGCCCCCCCACCCCAGGCACACGGGGACCCTCCCCTCCGCGGTGGGAGGTTTGCTTTCTCCAGAGCGGGAACCACAGAAGTCTTGAACTCAGGACCCTTGGTGTGGCTGGGGTCAGAGAGGAGTGATGTGAAAGACAGCACAGGGAAGGCGGGGGCAGAGCTCGCCTGTGGTCAGCTCCTAGGAGGCCCTCAGCCTTCTTATGTTCCACTAGGAAGGAGATTAGCAGATTCCCCCACTGTACCCCCAAAACCCGCAGGTCCTCATATTTGAGTGCCCTACCCATCCCCTAAAAGAACCCCGGCTAACCTTTTCCCCATGACCCTACAGACAAACCGGTCATCAGTTACTCCCTGCGTACAAACGCTGCGAATTTAGCAGTACGGTGCCTCATTCTTACACAGACTCAGAGGGCCCCGGGTCACAAAGAGTTGTCTTGCGTTTACAGTGAAAGACAGATAGCAAAAAATATAAAAGGGAGGGCCGGAGATTTAGCTCACTGGTGCTGCCACCTGCCTCCCAAGTGCAAGGTCCTGAGTTTGATCCCTGATTGCGCCCTCTCTCTCTCTCTCTCTCTCTCTCTCTCTCTCTCTCTCTCTC
>NW_022900923.1:8784164-8803120 GCF_012274545.1 Fukomys damarensis
ACACACACACACACACCCCCAAAAAAACCCATATATATGGAACTTGGAGAAAAGAAAGCAATCCAGGAAGCACAAATAAAATAAAAAGGAATATATTTCTTGAGATGGCTCTGAAATAAGGAGAACAAATATTCTTGGCTATAAAAATAAACAGAAATTTAAAATCTTAACATAAAGTCAAAGAAATGGAAGAGACAAAATAAGGAAAGTTGAGGCTAAGATATTCCAACAACAGGACTTCCAAAAGGGAAGGAAAGTGAAAGTAAAGAGTAAGATGGGTATATTGTATGTGTATATGTTTAACGCGTGAGAAAACAACATATATAGGGACAAGAAAGCTTAAATTTAAGAGATAGAATACAAGAAAATGTTAGATATAAAGAATAAGAAAAAACTTAAAAAATAAGTGAAAGAATATTAAAGAACTTAATAGAAAGTGACAAATGATTTAAGATAGGCAAATAATAACCAACATATCCAACATATGGGTCACAGGGTTTTCTGAGAGACAAGACTGAAGCAAAGGAACAGAAAAAAAACTATAAGTCAAAAAAATTAGCCCGAAGAAAAATCTTTTAAAAATGAAATTACATATTAAAAGAATGAGCCGGGTGCCGTGGCCCATGCCTGTAATCCCAGCACTCAGGAGGCTGAGGCAGGAGGATCGCTGTGAGTTAGAGACCAGCCTGGGCTACATAGTGAGTTCCAGGTCAGTCTCAACTATGTAGTGAGACTTTGTCTCAAAAACAAAACAAAACAAAAACCAACAACAAAAAAGAAAGAAATACCCGAGAATGCCACCCTACAACACCTCGACGTATCTGAACTTGAACAAGAAGGGGCAAGTGACGTATGGGGACAGAATATAGATTGTCATCAGATTTCCCAGCAGCAGTAATTCACACCCACAGAAAACGAAGTAGCATGTCCAGGATACTAACGCCGTGAAAATGCAAGTCTAGGGTTCTGAAGAGCAGTATTAGCAGAAACTCATGAGGCACAGAAGCCCAGGAAAGAAAAAAACAAAACAAAACAAACCCCAGTAGCAATAAGCTAGCATCCAAAATATACTCTTGAAATACCATTTCCCACCCAAAGAAACCAGGCTTTTGGAGGAATTGGCTGATTCCACATCTAGGCAAAAGATTCCAAAATGAGCCTGGACCGGACCAGACAGTGAAGAAGCTACTAAAAGATCACTACAGTTGGATCAAAAGGACTTTGAAGCCAACCACAAGACACTGTCTCTCACTCGCTACAGATAAACTGACTCGCTCAGCATAGTGGCACGTGCCTATAATCCCAGCACTCGGGAGGCTGAGGCAGGAGGATCACCACAAGTTCAAAGCCAGCCTGGGCTACACAGTGAGACTCTGTGCCTCTCCCCCCCGATAAAGGAAGGGAGCTGAATGAAGCTTCTTTAAGAGCAATGTGGAGACCTCTGATTTTCAGCCTGGGATACAAGCAGCCTAGAAGTCATCACTCCGTCCTACTGAACAAATCAATAAGAAGTGAGGTCACAGAGTAAACTGGTGTCTCCAAGATAGGAGAGACCAATGCATAAAGATAGAATCACACCTTGCCAGGCAAGATCAGAGAATCGAGAGCAGAAACCACTGTGGGAACCAGTGCCTGGGCAGGAAAGTCTGATGTATAGCCCAGGAGTCACTGGAGGCTCATTTGGGACCAGACAGAGGCGAAGGCTTCCCGGGAACCCATCATGGGTAGGGGTAGGGATGTGCACTTCCAGAGCTCTGCTGTGTTCTCTCAGTGAATGCCCAAGAAAACCCTGTCCTGTTTCTGGAAGGGAGAGGGATGAAAGAAACATATGCAGAACGCTCTGTGCTTTTTAGTAAGTTCTGCCTTCAGGAGAAACTGCTCTATGAGAGCCTAACCAATCTGGAGCAAGAGAAGTCCAGCTCCGCCCCAGCTTTCTGCCTAGGGGATGGAAATAGCCAACTCTAGCCCCTCTAGTCACCCTGTGTCCCCTAAGGTGAGAGGAGCTGCAGCTCAGGGACACAGGTTCTCCAAAACACTGCGATCTCATTACAGGACTATGGGACACTCCCCTCCTCCTACAGCCTCCTGCGAGGTCATTAAAGGCCGATTCTGCTCAGTCCATTATGTTTGCCTTTCAAGAAAAAAAAATGACAGTGCACATTAACAGGCAAAAAATAACAGTCTGAAGAGACCACGCAGGTATCAGAACAAAAACAGGCCTATCTGGCTGTGGTGAGGTGATACATATTATGGTAGCTGCAAACAAAGCTGACACTAAATAAATGCAGAATTCTGTAAGCCTTAAATCATACTCTGAACCTTTGAACTGTTTTTTTTTTTTTTGATGAACAAATACATTAATGAGTGATCAGAGAATTATACAGTCAGTATGTAGTAGTTCAAGAATGCAGCAGGCCGGAAATTGTGTAAGGAAAAATAAGCAATAAGACAAGGCATCAAGTGTGGTTAAGTATGTTGGCTAAGTATATTTTAGGGCTAGAACAAAAATAGGTGTATTCTTTTAAACACATCTCTGAGAAGAATGGTGATCCGTAAGTATAAAATGTGTGCAGGCAAGAAATGAAATAGTCTTTATTGGCCTCAAAGTATGAATGGATACATTTAGTTATGTCGTGGGATGTTTTGATAGGTTACCTGTATTAAACACAAAATAAGAGTCCTGATCCAGGACTTTTACTAAGGAGGTGGAGAACTGCATAAATTAAGAAAGAAGCGGGGGCCAGGGGTTTAGCTTAGTGGTGCCGCTGCCTGCCTCGCAAGCACAAGGTCCCAAGTTTGATCCCCTGTACCAAAAAAAAAAAAAAAAAAAAAAAAAAAAAAATGATTCTGCCACTTGCCTCACAAGTGGAAGGTCCTGAGTTCGAGACCCACAACTGAGAGGAAAAAAAAAAAGAATGAAGTTGATTTGTAAATTTGAATGCCATAGCAGCTGCGGATAACAGGTGACTGTCTTTGGAAGTACCTAGGTAATGGGTAGCTGAGGCTCTTCACTGACCACCGACCAATCAGACAAACCAGAACAGTAGAAGCCTTGTTTCTTTTGTTTTGTTTTTTTAATTGAATTTATTGGTACATTCTAGGTAGACAGTACAGTTACATTCATTACTGGGATCTTGTACCTCTACATGCCAGGTCTTGGTTCTCATTTTTTCCCCTTGTCCCCACCCTCCCTTCACCCCCTCCTCCCGAAGCCTTGTTCCTCTATTAGACCATTCTAGATTCTGAGGCCTCTTGGAACAGAAAGTGATTCGCCAAATATTTCTCGAAGTAGTCAAGTATTTCTTAAAGTGTGGTTCATCTCACCAGTAAGATGTTCTGTGTCTCCAGAAATGATACTCTGAAAAGCACAGATCATTTATCTAGGATTCCAGCCAAAAATGCATAACCTAAATCTAATCACTGCACAAAATCAGCCAAAGCCACAATAAGGGATGCTGACTGAAAGAACTGGCTTGTGTTTGTTATAGAATGTCAGCGTCACAGGAAACAAGGACAGGTGGAGACACTGTTCCAGACCAAAGGAAACAAAGGGGATGTCATTCTGAAGATGATATGTGATCCTGGATTGGAACCTTTATTAGTCAGGTTTTTTTTTTTTTTGGTACTGGGGATCAAACTAGGGTCCTTGCACTTGCAAGGCAGGTGGCAGAACCACTGAGCTAAATCCCCATCTCATGGAACATTTATAGCGGGGAGTAAAATTTTCTGTAAAAGGCATTACTGGGACAACTGATAAAATTAGAATATACATTGTACATTAGATAAGAATATTTCATCAATACTAAATATCCTGAATTTAATAGCTGAATAGTGATTATTTAGAGAGAATATCCTTATTTCTAGGAAACACACACTGAAGTTTTTAAGAAATACAGAGGCATGATATGCAATAAATAAATAAAAAGAGAAAATAGAGAAAAAAGATTGATGAGGCAAATGTAATAAAATTATTAAAGACTAATAAATCTTGGTGAAGCATATAAAACTTCTTTGTGCTTTTTTGTATGTCTATGTGTTTGTGTGTGTTTATGTTGCTAGAGATTTAACTCAAGGTCCTGTGCTATTTTGGCAGCTTTTCTGTACATTTGAAACTATATTAAAATTAAAAGTCAATATTAAGCCGGGCATGGTGGTGCATGCCTGTAATTTCAGCACTTGGGAGGCTGAGGCAGGAGGATCACTGTAAGTTTGAGACCAGACTGGACTACATAGTGAGCTCCAGGTCAGTCTCAATTATATAGTGAGACCCTGTCTCAAAAAACAAAAAACAAAAAACAAAAAGAAAGAAAAAAAAAAAAGAAAAGAAAAAGAAAGAGATCAATGGATAGACTTGAGAATCCGGAATCCAGAAACAAGCCCTCACATTTATGTTCGGTTGATTTGGACAAGTATATTAAGAATAGTATCTTTTTATAACAAGTGGTTCTGGGACAATTGGATAGCCATAAAAAAATTAATAAAGTTGAGATCCTATCTTGTACCACATTCACAGATTAACTTGAAATATAGAACTCAAATTCTTAGAAGAAAACATTGGTGTAAATCTTTGTGATCTTGAATTACATAGTGGTTTCTTATATATGATACCAAAATATAAGAACAAAAGAAAATAATACATAAATTGAACATCATCAAAATAAGTTTTGTGCTATACCATCAAGGAAATGAAAAGGAAACTGGCAGGCAGGAAAACATTATTTGCAAAATAGGTCAATAACTGGCATTTAGAATACATAAACTATTACAATTCGGCCAAAAGACAACCTAATTAAAAATAGACAGCACATCCGACTAGATGTTCTCCCAAGAAACTCTCCAAGTAGCACACAAAAAGATATTCATCAACTATCAGAGAAATGCAGGTCCAAAGCCATGATAAACTACCGCTCCAGATTCACTAGGTGGCTGCGATCAAAGACAGGGGAAATAAAAGTCTTGGCAAGAATGTGGAGGGGCTGGGGATGTAGCTCTGTGGTTCCACTGCCTACCTCGCAAGCTCAAGGACCAGAGTTCAATCCCCAGTACCGGGGGAAAAAAAAAAATGTGGAGGGGTTGAGACCTTCATATATCGCTGATGGGGATTTAAAATGGTGAGGTACTTTTGTCAAATGGTCTGGCAGTTCCTCAGAAGGTTAAACATGGAATTACCTGGTGACCTAGCTAATTTCACACCTACACACACATGCAGAGGAACTGAAAATTTATGCCATTAAAATACTTGAACATAATGTTCACAGCAACATTACTCATAATGGCTAAAAAGTAGAAATGACCCAAGCATCCATCAGTTGATAAGGTGATAAATAAAATGTGAAATAGCAAGAGAATGGAATATTATTTGACAACAAAGACGTTCCATTATTCTACAACATGGACGAATCCTGAAAACTTACTAACTAAAAGAAGACAAACACGAACATCTACATAATATGTGTTCATTTATATGAAATGTCTAGAGAGGGCAAAGCTATTGTCAGAAAATAGAATAGCAATTTCCTAGGGCTAGGGAATTTGAGGGAATGACTATTAATGGATACATGATTTTTTTTTTTTTTTTGGTACCAGGTATCAAACTTGGGTCCTTGCACTTGCAAGGCAGGCCGCGGAACCACTGAGCTAAATCCCTGGCCCTAATACATGATTTCTTAAGGTTGATGAAATTGTTCCAAAATTGATTTCAAAAAAATTAATAGTTACACAACTCTAAAAACCCTAGGCCTTGTGTACTTTAAATGGGTGAATTATGTGGTATGTGAGTTATCTCTCAAGAAAGCTGATATAAAGCTGGGTGTGGTGGCGCACACTGGTGTACGCCTATAATCCCAGCACTCAGAGAGGCTGAGGCAGGAGGATCGCTGCAAGTTAGAGACCAGCCTGGGCTACACAGTGAGTTCCAGGGCAGTCTCAACTACATAGTGAGACCCTGTCTCAAAAAAACCAAAACAATAAAAAAAAGAAAGCTGATATATAGCTGTATACTTATATACATTTCTTTATATGTTTATTATATGTTTAGTTATATGTTTACAGGACTACACACACACACACACACACACACACACACACACACATTTGATACTGGGGATCGAATTCGGGTTCTTGCGCTTGCGAGGCAGGCACCGGAACCTCTGAGCTAAATCTCTGGCCCCTGAATATTCTTTATATACGTGTTGGGGCCAGGGATTTAGCCCAGTGGTTCTGCTGCCTACTTCACAAGTGCAAGGACCCGAGTTCGATCGATCCCTGGTACAAAAAAAAAAAATGTCTATTTCTTTTCCTCCTTCCTTCTCAGTTGCTCACTAGGTACTGTTCACTACTTAGTAATTTGATAGTTTTTAAATAGCAGCACAAATTGAGAAATTCCTAGTAACTTTTTGCTTAATGAGTGTGGTGGATTAACTAATGGTCAACTTGGAACGTCCAGGTGAACTGAGTCAGGGTGGTGGGTCCTGGGCACGGAAGACCCACGTAAGGATTTTTGCCAGTGGGCTAAAAGGAGAACAGGAGAGGAAGATAGCACATGATTGATTTTCCTGGAAAAGCTTGCACAGCTGATTTTCCTGATGCGAACTCAAACTCAGCTGTTACTGTCAGACGAGCGGGGGCCTTGCTGTGACCAGGGATGGCTACTGTTCTTTTCAAGGGAGTTCTGGTCTTCACCTTGAGTGTGTTTCCTGGCTTCAGTGCAGGTCCTCAGCCTGGTGGCACAGATCCTTCACCCTGCTGGGGCAGGCTCTCTGGCTTCCGCCACTGGCCTTTGGGCCTTCTTGGTGCAGATCCTCGATAGGGACTTGCATGGACATCGCCATGGGCTCTGGGCCTCCGGCTGGACTTCTGGAGGACATTGCTGTGGGATCCAGGCCCTCAGCTGGTTCTTCAGGCTTCTAGCATGTGGACCGATCTCTTGCTCTCCTCTGCATTTGACCTTTTGGGTGAATATTTAAAAATAATACTATAAATTATGTTTCCTATATTAAATCTATTCCTGACCACAACAAGTCCTAAAACTTCTCTAGTTGATTAAGAGCATATAGAGACAGGTGCAGATAGCTTTCCACTTGGCAGAAAGCAAGGACTTCTGATGAGACCAAAAGGAGAAGACTTAGGATGACATTGGGAGATAGACACCAATAAAGCCACCGTAAGTTGACAGTGTCATTTTAAGGGAAAACGACATGTAATGTGCCAACCTCCCCAACAGTATAGCTTTAGCCACATGGGGTTCTGATGGTACTGCCTGTTGCCCTTATGGTCTTGGCCACAGATACAAAGGCTCTGTGCCCAGTGTCACAGGGGAGCACCCCACGGCGTGTTTTTGGCCCAAATTGAGAACGACAAGTGTGCTTTCTATTTTCCGCAGAGCACATCACTTCTGCACCACAATACCGTCAAAAACGTGTGAGTGAAGCCAGTGTGATTCACGGCTTCTGTGTAAAGAAGACCCTGTATCTGACATGAAGCAAAGGGATAGGGAACTCCTCAGGACCTATGATGGGGTTTCCGGTGACTCAGAGGGCTGGAGGTCAGAGGTATTGCATTACCTCTCCATTCAGAGCTGTGTCATTGTTTTCATCTAAGCCCAACGGCCCCCAAACGGGTGTGGCAAAAATGCATTCTTCGCCCAACCTAGTTTTGCTGGGCACATAAAACGCAAAGACCAAGGGTAGGGAAGGTTCAGGGGAACGGAGGGAGTGTCAAAAGTGACGGGGAGAGAAGCCCAGAGGACACAGGGGAGAGGAGGAAGGAGGAAACCGGAGGGTCTAAGGCACAGAGGCCAGGGACCAAACTGGAAGAGCAGGAATCTGTGGACAGAGGCTGGAATGATGGAGCCCAAGGTCGCATCACAGAGAACCTGTGGGTGCTGAGGAGTCCAAGACGCCCCTGAACGCGGGGTGCCACCTAATCTCCAAGTCTCCTTCCTTGGAGCTTCCAGATACAGGACCACCTTTTAGCTTTTTTGTTAGAATGAATCAGGCTCAGAGATGGAGGCAGGATTCACGGTTACCTTTAAAAGGTAAAGGGGAACGTGTCTGCCCCCGCCCCACATGCATTTGACCACCAAATCTCCTAGTCACAATGAGGAGATTTTCAGAATTGTCTCCTTAACATTGTAGTTAGTGTATACTGAATGAAATCTGTGAACGCAAGTTAAGAATCACTAAGTACTACAGGGTGCTTCATAAATTTAAGATATGCTAATTATTTTTGCAAAGAAAACTTGTATGTACTTTATTAATGCACAAATACACCAAAAGGGCTGACAGGTTTATCAGAGACTTTAAATACAACTAGAGAAAAACACAGCAGAAAAATGGTTACACATAAACTTTGATTCCGTAAGCTTTTTTGGCTTGGCTCACAAGTCTAAAGTCTCTTTCTAAAGCTACCAGTCCGTTTTGTGGTGAAAAAAAGAGGACTGCAATCCAAAGGTTATATAGATTGTTTGTTTATACCTACTAAAAAGGCGGAATCTCTTGCAAAGAGTGTTACAGTTCTCACAAACCACAATGACAACCATAAGTAAGTAATAATTTCCTGAAGTATTTTTAGCACATGAGTTTCCAAGTATGGCAGAAGCAAGTTATTAGTGGAAAGAGCTACCAGGAGCAGAGATCTTAACCAATGAAACCTAGATAAGAACTCGTGGAAACTATCCAGACTTTCTACTGGGAGGAAAAACAGCATATCTGGTAAAAGAGCTCTTGACTTTCTCCATGAGGGCTCTGCTTCGGGTTAGGAATAGCTGTTAAGCTACAGAGAAGATGGTTTACCTTGGGAAAACATTGATCTGAGGTGGTTTGCAGCGAGAAAGAGCAATGGTTTGCTTCTTTGTAGCCTTTGCTTCTTAAAACTAAGGTCCAGTTCGGATAGTTTACACTTTGGCCAAGGCAGCAACCCCTTAGATCCACCCTGCTGTGTCAGTGCTCGAAATAATACACAGTAGAGCTCTGTGGGATTTGAATCCAGATTTCACTTTTACACTTCAGTGAATCCATGTAGTTTTAGAAGTAGCTTTTTCCACTTCTCACCAGCTCCTGCCAATTTTAACCTCCTAAATTTCTCTCATATCCATCCTGTGTCCTCAGTTCTGTGCACCCCAAGCTACTGAGCTCTCGCACCTGAATGCTCCCACAATCTCCTAACTGAGCTCTCAGTCCTGCTCCTGCCTTCCCACACTTCATTTTCTACCCAGCAGCCAGTGTGACCTTTAGGGGAAAAGGAATCCCATCCTATAACTCGTGGAGCCACCAGCTCCCTGATTTGCACGAGGCCGCCCCAGTTTTAGCACTGAAAGTCATGCCATCCATCCCCGGGGAACTGGCATCTTTGGCCACGCCAGGATCCAGCTCCCCGCCTATTGGCAGCTTCTGGTTATCCACGGGTTAATCCCTTTATGCTGGGTTGCCAGGCCTCACAGCACCGGGTCCTGCCCACCTCTCCAGCCCTGACAGATCAGGTTCCCTGGGCTCACCCCTCTCAGGCTCTGTCTTCATTTCAAGAACTCATTGTGCTGTTTTTTCTCAAGGTTTTTGCTCTTCTTTTCCCTGCGGGGAACGCACTTTCTGCTTCACTTAGTTATCCCAGGTTGGGCCTTCAAATCCTAGCTTCATCCGCAAGCTCATTTAGATCCCTGTGACACAATCGCACAGAACATTCGGTCCCTCTCCTTCGGGACCCTCAGTACAGGCTGTCTTTAGAGACTCGCTCATTAGGAGTCAAATGCCTGGCTTCCACACCAGGCTGAAAACTCTGAGTAGAAGCATATGTGTTTTTGTTTATTATGGTGGATTTAATTCCCAGAATGTACCTGGCATGTACATGGGGCTCAATAAACACCTACTTTCGTTCTCTGCTAGTGCCATCAACCAGGTTTGAAGTTTCTGAAGCCACTCCTTGCTTCTGATCTGTTCACTTTCCAAACTGTGACGTTCATGGCTTCCATTTTAGATGTCAATCGATGCCCTCGCAACTTCCACAGCTGCCCTGGTGTTCCAGATTGGTCTGCTGATTGGCCCCATATACAGTTAGGGTGCATTTATTAAGATGGACTATGCCTCAGCACTGTGCTAGATACCTTATATATTCAGTAGCACTTGCTTTTCACAATTACCCTTGAGGAACACTCTGCCCTATTTTACATGTTAGGAGACAAAAGCTGAGAAAGATTAATTAGATAGTTGACGTCTTAGGGTCATAGAGTTTGTAAGAGGTGGAACCAGGGTGGTGTCTGTGTTAGTCAGCTTTCTGCCACTGGACAAAATGCCCAAAACAAATCAACACATGAAGTGAAAAGGTTTATCTTGGCTCATGGTTTTGGCGGGGTCAGTCGATGGCTGATGGGTCCTATTGATTTGGATCTGTGGCAGCATAGTGTGATGGGAGAGTGTGGTGAATATAGCCATTTATTCATGACCAAGATGCTATAGAGAGGAAGAGGAAGGGGCTGAGGTCCCAGTATCCCCTGCAAATACAAACCTCGGCGACCTAACTTCCTCTCACTAGGGGCCACCTCTAAAAGGTTCCACCACCTCCCAATAGCAATGCTGGCTGGGAACCAAGCCTTTAACACATGGCCTTCAAGGGACACTTTTTCAAACCATGACTGCATAACACCCTGCCTTTCTGTACTTTGAATTGCATGCTTTATTCAAGTCTTGTTCATCTGTGCATGGCAGTAAAGCCCAAAGTGCAGCAATAGTGGCTTAAGAAAATCACATCTCATTCATAGTCTGTCGGGTTAGAAATCACAGAAAGCTGTCTGTGTCATGAGGCAGGTCACCTTAGCTAGTGACTTCCATGTTCAGGTCCAAAATGACACCCTGACTCCAGTTATCCTCATCACTACTTAGTTAACAAGATGGGAGAGATGGAAAGAAGGAAGTACCCCCATCGTTTTTAAAGAGAAGTCTTTTCTGTCCATCAAGTTCTTAATAAATTGCATTCTTTGTTAAAAAAATAAAAATTAAAAAGAGAAGTCACAGCTGACATTTCTGTTCGTCTCATCAGTAGAAACACAGTCATGTGATCATATCTCCTGCAAAGGAGCTTGGGAAATGTCTATGTTTTTGTCAGCCATGAGCCCGAGTTAAATAACAAAACAGCGACCTCATACAAGGGGGGCAGGCAGAGAGCAACTATTAAGGGAAATAATTAGCTCTACTAAACACATGCAGAGCAACTTCTACTTCTGACTTTCAAGATGATCTACAGTTTAGTTTCATTCCACATAACCTTCTACTTTTCCGTTCCAAATTGGTTTAGGCCTTCATCACAGTAGGCCCATTCACCTCTCCATCTCATAGATAAATGAAACCCATTTTCAGTTTGACTCTGTGCGCTCTCTGGCTGGGAAGGCTTCTTGTCACTCTAGCTAAATCCCACCTACACTTTCCTGATCAGCTCACCCCTTCTCCATGGAACACCTCCGACCTTTCCAATTGGCTTCCCCTTCTTTTAACTCTGCTTATAAACACCAAGTGACCATATAACATTGGGGAACTTCATTATCCTTTAAAGGTCTCCTTTATATTAACTTTCTTTCCCCCAGTAGAACAAGAGAAGCAGACTGGGTACATAGTAAATGCCTAATAAATACTGATCGACTGATGTATAAAACAGCTTCATCTACTCTAACACTTACCTAGACCTCTGGCTTATTCAGGAGCTTCTGTCAATGCAAGTTAGCATGCACAACAGAACTGCAGTCCCTCTCTCACAAAAATACATTTACCTGGCAAATATTCATTGAGTATGTGTTAGAAGCTCCCATGAAAGAAAGCTTGCTCTAGGTTTCCATTTGCATATAATTCTCACTTGGCTCCAATTTCTGAATTGAACATGATTGTTGAATCATGCACCTCAGACCTTTATGCATATACAGATCGCCTTGGAGCTTATCAAATTGTAGGTCCTGATGCAGGAGACCGGTGGTAGAGCCTGAAATTCTGCACAGCAGATGTAAGCAGCAAAGCTCTAGAGGCCCTTGGACCATCCACCTCAGACCAGAGCCTGATTCTTTCTAAGGCCAAAGATCCCTGGGTCCCATCTCGGGGCCCCTGAACCAGAATGTCCAGAAGAGAACCCCAGAATCAGCATTTCACAAGCTGTCCTGGAGATTCTTATGAACCCTAAGTCTGAGTTTCAGAACAGCCCCAGATTCATCCTATCATGGGGCATGTCTAATAAATACTAAAAGAAAGGAGGTAGCTTTTGGAAGAGCATCATTCAATTCAGCATACTCTGGAGAAAGTGGAGCTACCAACGCTTGATGCAAGAACTTTATTATTGAATTTAACTCCCATGGGGCTGGGGATTTAGCTTAGTGGTTCTGCTGCCTGCCTTGCAGGCACAAGGACCTGAGTTCAATCCCCAGTACAAAAAAAAAAAAAAAAGAAAAAAAAAAAAAAAAAGAAAAAAAAAAAAAAAAAGAAAAAAAAAAAAAAAAAGAAAAAAAAAAAAAAAAAGAAAAAAAAAAAAAAAAAAAAAGAAAAGAAAAGAAAAAAAATTAACTCCCAGGGGTCTAAACTGTGGATTAATTTAAGCCTACTTGGCTCAACTTTTACAATCCCACCCTTGAAGATGCAGCATCTTAGCACCCCTCTCTTGCCTATACCTTTGTCTAACTTGTGGCCATGGCACTTAAAGTGAGAGTTCATCCACGGTACTGTAGCTCTGCTTGGGGTCTCTTGGGCTGCCTGGTGGCTAGTCACCAATTTAAAATAATTTAGATCTTCACATCAGTTTATATTTTGAAGACAAAGTTTAAGAGAAGCAAGACATTTCGAGAAAAAAAAATGTTCATAAAGAAGTTATCTTTTCTTACCCTTTCTCTTACCTCATTTAACCAGTAGGCACTTACCTCTTTTCGGGGGTTCTGTTAGCACCAGCAAGATTGTGTGCAGAAGAGCTCCGTTGTCTTACTGGAAAGATGCAAGGTGACATGGTTTTCTTTTCAGCGACACCTCAGCCCACAGTCTCAATCCCCCGCGATGATAAATTAACCTTAAACACAGTTCAGGTAGGAGTAGAGTGAAAAGTTCTGCTCAAGCCCCTTATAAGTTTAGCTGATAAGAATCACAGAGCCAAGCCACACTGTATACAGCATGGATAAGAAGGAGAAATTTAACCCAGGTAACAACAGGTGATTAAGGAAACACTAAGCACACTATCAGCCCAGGTGGCTTGTTAGCTCCTGATGTCTCCAGTGACCAGGGAGCAGACACCGCAGAGCAAATGGGAGATGAGGTATAAAGGGAAGCTGGGCCTCTGTAACCTGGCTAAAGGAAAGCATGGGGACCCAGGACTCAGGTAACCACGTAGGGTAACCAGCTATGTGCCAGGACTGAGGAATTTCTTGGATTGTGGTACTTTCAATGTTAAAACTACAAAAATCCTGGTATACCAGGATGAGTGGGTCCTCAATTTCTGATCTACAAGTCTCTGATGAACAAGTCACACCTTATGTCTTCTATTCATAAATGGAATTATCTTGCATTCCTTTGCTACAGAATTCCTCGGTTTTGGTCAAATACCAAATTCTGCCATTCTAATTACCAGGACAGAGATGCTGCAATGGCTTTTTATTTTTATTTTTAATTTGTTGGAAAACTCAGGAACACAGGGTATTTGTGAGAGAAAAGATTCCAGAAGAAGTTAGGAGCTTATTGTGTTAGGACATGAAGTTTTATGGAAGAAAGCTTGACTTGTGAGATTCAGTGGCCTCCTGAGCATGGAGGTGAGTGAGGGTGGAAGACACAAGGTATAAACTAGCTCAGAGGTAGACAAGGCAGTGTTTCCAGATTGGCAGTGTTTCCAGAGAGGAATCTGTTCTGGAAAATTCTGCGGGCAGAGTCCAGGTACACTGCCAAGCTAGAATTCAGGTTAGTTCTAGCTTAGAGTGTCGTCTGTTGGCAGGGAGTAGAGGGAGTTTGGAGAATCAGTTTTCCCTAGGTGGAGTCTTTAGGGCCCTTTGGAAAATAAGGATACTTTATGTCAAGAGAGGAAAAGGGAAACTAGATGAGCAAGAGGACACAGAGAGGGTAAGCATCTTAGTCACTTTCTCTTCCCTGCGACACAGTACCCGGTACCCACAAGTTCGAGGAAGAAAGGTTTATTTTTTCTCACAGACTGTAGAGGTTTCAGTCTACACTCAACTGGCTCCAAGGCAGGAGGAGAAATGGCTCCTGGTGGGGCAGCAGGAATCTGAGAGCTATGAAGCGGGGAGGGAGATCCTTCCACGCCCGTGACCCACCTCCTCCAGCCAGGCTGTGCCTCCCAAGATCACACTGAACTGTACAAAAATCCCGGAATTTACCAGGGTAATGCTCCGAGAGCACCCGAGAATTAAGAAAAACCACAAATTTCAAGTATGGTCAGGAAAATGCCTATTTTTATAATTAAAACCCTAACTATGCTATGTCTCCCACAGTTATGTAATTTAATTGAATA
The DNA here is from genome assembly GCF_012274545.1 of Fukomys damarensis. Taxonomy (NCBI): domain Eukaryota; kingdom Metazoa; phylum Chordata; class Mammalia; order Rodentia; family Bathyergidae; genus Fukomys; species Fukomys damarensis. Next base: position 8,798,634 of record NW_022900923.1, read on the forward strand.
ATACACTGTATTAATAAAGCCTTAGATGGTGCAGGGTGTTTTGGCAACGTCTTAGGGATTTTAGGGCTTTGAAAAGAACAAAACAGGCTGGGGATTTGGCTCAGTGGTTCCGCCGCCTGCCTTGCAAGCTCGAGGGACCAAGTTTGATCCCCGGTACCAAAAAAAGAAGAAAGAAGGAAGAAGGAAGAAGAAGAAGGAGAGGAAGAAGAAGGGGAAGAAGAAAAACCAAGAACACCTGAGATAGCTGTACGTGTGGTACAGCAACCTGTTATGTGACAGGAAGGCAGGTGTATCTGCCTGAGACGGGTACAGGGCAGCAGCCAATCAGCAGCAAGGACAACTGAATAATGCTCTCGGATTGGCTATTTGCAAACCTGGCTAAAGAAATAATTGTGGAGGATATATATTTATTTATGGTTTCCACAATATTGTGGATTTTCTGCGTTAGGTTCTAAGGAAAAAACCGGAATGAATTCTGAGGCCATGAACTCTGAACCGTGACTTCACGGGGTATACTGTAAACTCATCAGTGGACTACTCCAAAAGAGTTGCTGAAATGCTTTAACGTTGAGATCAAGTTTTGAGGATTCGACACACTTCATCTAAAAGATTTTAAGGTTGTACACTCAGAACTTTTTTCCCCCCCAGTATCAGGGCCCTTCCCACTGAGCTACATCTCTACACCAATTTTAATTTATTTTATTTTTATTTTGAGACAGGATCTAAGTCCCTAAGGCTGGGATTGAACTTGGCAGTCTTCCTGCCTCTGCCTCCCAGAGTGCTAGGATTACAGGTATGCACCATGATATCCCACTAAGCCCAGTACATTTTCTTTCTTTCTTTCTCCCTCTCCCCCGCCCCCTCTCTTTCTTCCTTTCCACAGGGTCTCACTATGTAGTTGAGACTGACCTGGAACTCACTGTGTAGCCCAGGCTGGTCTCGAACTCACAGCGATCCTCCTGCCTCAGCCTCCCAAGTGCTGGGATTACAGGTATGCGACACCACGCCTGGCCAGTACATTTTATATAATTATTATGGATGCTAACACTGAAGAAGTCCTCCTTATCTATATTTCTCTTTTTTGTTTGAGGTTAAAGCTGACACCAGTTAGAATGCCCAACTTCCCTAGGCTGCTCTTTCCAGCTTGCCACTGTTTCTAGCTAGGCGCGGCTTGTGCCAAGTCACTGCACATCCATACAACAGCTGGTAGCCAGCCCTCCCCACCAGGGAGGAAATAGTTCATTGCTGTTTCAGGCAGAAACTGTTGCCAGTTGGCGAAATGTTTTATAATTGCCACTAGGAAAAAGAAAGGTCCCCCAGAGAGATTCTTCTGCTCCAGGGAATCCCTCCCTGGTTACAAGCTAATTTGCTGTGTGTACCTGGACCAGATGGGTGGATAACCTAAGGTGTCCTTAGATTGTTTTCAAATGTCTGGAGACTGCAGAAGTGTGAGAAGTCTTCTGTCTCTTCAGAGGACCGTCCTGTGCGTATAGGGTGGAGCCAGTTCCTGTTTCTCCCTCTATTGGGTAAGTACAAGAAGGCTCTGAAATCAAGACCTCAGTTTGTGTTTTGATAAAACTGGCTTGGCCACGGCGAGGTGGTGCACACCTGTAGTCCCAGCACTTTGGAGGCTGAGGCAGGAAGATTAGCACAAGTTCCTGGTGAGTCTGGACTACAAACAAACAAAAAAGCTGGCTGGAAGGTGATAGGAATGGGAATTAGTGATTGAAGAACTTCCTTGTTTTCTACAGATGTGACTGTCCGAAAGAACTGGCTCCGTTAGTCAGTCAAAGCATGGATACTCGGGCCTACCCACAGTGCAGTAGAAATAGTCACACACACAAAAAAATCCCAGCAGATCGCCTAAGGGTGTCAGGGAGGAAAAAGCAGGCAAGAGAAGGGTGTTACGAAAGAAGACAAAACACATATCACTGAAGCAAACTTTGAAGTACAAGAAGGAAATATTAGCAGTTTGCAACATTCCCTGAATTCAGCCTCAAAGTGGCCTCTCATGCTTTACAGGTGATCAGTTATCTTGAAACTGAATCATTTGGCTAAGATAACCTCCCTTCCCTCAGCCTTGGCACAGAATGAGGGCAGATCTGTACTTAGAGCACTGCATGTTGGCTGAGTGTGAAGAAAAGTCTGAGGACAGGCTGGGAGTCTGGCTCAGTAGTTAGGCATGAGCTTAGCAGGCGAGGGTTAATCCTGGGCTCAATCTCCGGTACACAGAGGCCCCAAAAGAAAATTCAAATGAAGTTTTGGAACTGTCAATAAACACCTGAAATGATCAAGGAGAGCAGGGCGTGCATGCCCCTTCTGTGAGGAGCCAGTGACATGGGAGAATTCTGCAGTGTAAAGAGCAGGACGAGTCAGGGCTGAATAGTACACCTGAAGTTCAACTTGTGAAACTCTAACCCTTACTTTCTCAGAATATGGCTGTGTTTGGAGATAGGTGACTTAAGGGGGGGTGATTAAAATGTAGTCATTAGTGTGGGCCCTAATCCGACCTGACTAGCATCCTTACTAAGAGGAGATTTGGAGCAGGGCATGATGGCACACACCTGTAATTCCAGCAAATAAGGGAGGCTGAGGCAGGATGATCATAAATTCGAATCCCACCTAGGCATTTTAAGACTGTCTTAAATAAATAAACTTTTATTCCAAAAAGAGATGAGACTGTATCTCAGTGGTAGAGCACCCCCTGAGAAGAAGAGATTTTTGTTTTTGTTTTTTGGTACAGGGTCTCACTGTGTAGTTGAGACTGACTGGAACTCACTAGCCCAGGCTGGTCTTGAACTCACAGTGATCCTCCTGCCTCAGCCTCCTGAGTGCTGGGATTACAGGCGTGGGCTACCACGCCTGGCTAGAAGAGATGTGGTCCGGTGCATGCACAGACATTACCTCACCCCATGAGGAGGTGGCCTGCTGTTGCCCAGGAGACAGGCCTCACAAGAAACCAGAACTGCCTGCACTTCAATCTCTGCTGTGAGAAAATTCTGTGGCTTAGGACACCCAGCCTGGGATGGTTTGCCCCAGCAGACAATACAGATGACAGGTATGAAATGATGTAAGTGAGGAAGGGTCTAGAAAACATGTGATCATCTCAGGGTCTTTAAGGTGTCTTAAAGCAAAGTCTATATACATACCACCTACATCAGAGTCACCTACAATACTATTTATTTTGCAATACTGAGGATTGAATCCAGGGCCTTCACATTGAGCTATCCCGGCCCTTTTACAATTTTTATTGTGCATTTAAACTTATTTATTTGGTACCAGGAATCAAACTCAGGACCTTGCACTTACTCAGCAGGCAGGAGTGGCTCCATTGAGCTAAATCCCTGGCCCTTTCATTGTTTATTTTGAGACAAGTTCTCCCTAAGTTGCCAAGTTCCCCAGGCTGGATCCTCCTGCCTCAGCCTCCAACAGTTCAAGGATTACAAGTGTGTGCTCACCTATGATACTTCTCAAAGTCCAAGTTCCCAAGCTCACAGGATTCAGTGTTAAAATGTTTTGGAACAAGGCCCAAGAATCTGGGGGCTGCTTTGGTAGACACCCCAGAGACGCTTCCGCCCTGAGGTCCTGTCTGACGTCTGGGCGTGGCCGGCAAGCACTCATGTAGGGCTGGTGTGCGAGGGGCTCGGGCAGATGTCCCGTCTCGCGGGGACCAAGTGTACACCTGCCGGAAGGTTCTCTCTCCCCAGGTGTCGGTCGTGTTCGCTCAGCATGTGGGAAAGCGGAAGGGGGTGTGGAACAAATGGAGTCCTTAGGGCGGAACCCAGGGCCTCCCACACAGGATGCCAGGTACCGTACTGAGTCACATCGCCGGCCCTGTACAGATAAAACACATACGATAGTGAAATAGACAACACATAATGAAATAAGCCAATAATAACTGGAAAAGACTAACAAATACTTCCTACAGGCTCTGCACTTCCATTTATATCATCACCAAGGGGAGTGAACAAACAGGCGGGGAGGGGAAAAAAAGACAGACCGACCAGTGATGCTGTTTCAAAGTAGGCAGAATAGACAGCACCCATTCAAATACGACAGTTCCCAAGGGACAGGTAAAAGCTGCCCTCAGATTTACACAGGTGGTTAAGGAACATAAGGCTTTATAAGTTGGGATTTTAAAACTGAAATGTAGACAGGTCCTGTGAGAATACTCAGGACATTAGACACTCTGTTTCAACCGGAATGCGGTCATCATGCCCCGCTGGTGGCCAGGCCTGGCCAGGGGCTCCTGCAGCCGGGTGTTTTGAGCACTTCTTCCATGTGGGGGGCTTGGCCAAGTGCTCTTCCCTCCTTGACCAAATCTCAGCCTGCCTGTGTAGATCAATGCACTGTCACTAGATTTCCCACCGATCCAGTGCTTTCCGAAAACAAGAATTCCAGCCTTAAAGGGACTGATTTAGAACTCTAGACCTCAGCACCCCGGGGGAGGATCAGTAGGAAAGAGCGAGTCGGGGTCGGGGCTCGGG
>NW_022900923.1:8804189-8807680 GCF_012274545.1 Fukomys damarensis
CTCTGCCCCTCTCCTCAGCCCCCTTCTCAGCAACACCCGCACGGCTCGGAAGGAGCCTCACGCCTCGCTGGCGCGAGAGACCTCTGAAAGGGCGAACGATGTGCGGGAATGGTGGCGGCCGGGACGCCGAGGTCCTGACTGGGGGACCGCATCGAGAGGTCCCTGTCTCCGTCGTTTCCCTCGTGTCCCCGGAGTCCCCCGTTTGGGGACACTGAAGGTGTCAGAAGGAAGTGGGTCCATTTCTCTGCGCCGAAGTCCAGACCCACGCGCGCAGGGAGTCGCGGGTGGGCGCCGTGTTATCCTTTGCTGGGTGGGTGGTGACCCGCGCCTCGTGCACCGCTGCCGTGACCTTGCGCGGTGCCTGCTGCTCGCCCTGTCCCCCTTGGATTTTACCCTGCCGATCACCGAGGTACTCGGCCCGCTTGGACCTTCCTCGCTGATTCCTTTCTGTGTGTGCTGCAGTTTCTGGGCGGGTGACTCTTTACATGCGTCTCTCCCGTTTTCCTTTGTAAATGAGTTCTCCTCTTACCTCCCAGACCGACCGGGCGGACGCTAGTGTGAGAATGGCCGTGACTTTGGAAGGAGCACCGCGGCTGGGCTGGATCCTGGTGAAAGCCCTGCTGAGATTCGCCTTCATGGTCGCCAACAACCTGGTTGCTATACCGTCCTACATCTGCTATGTGATTCTGCTGCAGCCTCTTCGCGTGCTGGACAGTAAGCGGTTCTGGTGTATTGAAGGAATCATGTACAAATGGCTTTTGGGAATGGTGGCTTCCTGGGGATGGCATGCTGGATACACAGGTGAGACCAGGAGCACTTGTGAGTTTAATGCATATGAAAAGATAGTGTTATGCTTAAGACAGGAGCCATGATTGAATAGATGTTTGGCTTTGAGTGGGAGATGCTTTTATGCTTTCACTGTTGAAAAATATAAATAGAAAGCAGTCTTGTTGGGTTTCCTGTCAGACTGTCATTGAGGAAGCATGTTTTCACAGGCATAATTTATAATTAAAAATTGATAAATTCCTTAAATAATTTTTTTTCTTTTGGTACCTGGGATCGAACTCAGGACCTTGTGCTTGTGGGGCATGGAGGGTACCACTGAACTAAATCCCCAGCCCTTAAATAATATTTTTAATGTGATTGATGTTTATTTATTAGAACTGAGCTCCAGAAGCTCTCACAGAGGAAGGGGAATACGTTTCATAGAACTTGAGGTCATATAAAGTGAAGATGTAAGGTATTTAGCTCACAAACATTGGGACATTAGACCAGTGACTGAACTGTATTTGCACTGAGAGTTTGGTAAGTTTTTTTGCTTAATGTAATAGTGTATTGCTAACATTATAAACCAAGACAAAAAAGGGACTCTCTGTTCTGTTTCTTACAATCTATATTTTATCTCATGAAAGTATTACATCTTTTAAAATTAAGTTATCTGTGTTAAGCTAGTTTATCTCGAGTGTCTTTACATGTCTATTTCTTCTTTTAAATAGCATTTTGGGGAGCAGAAGTAACACTTCTGAATTGGATTTTTATGAAGCTAAATGAGAAGTGGTATTTATTTTCTGCTTGTAAACCTCATGTGAAAACGCAGCATCCTTTTACTTCAGTGGTTTTTTTGTTTTGTTTTGTTTTGTTTTTCTTTAAGAATCGGGATGATGAAGAAAACCTTGAGGTTTCTTGCTTGGCTTGTGGGAAGTGTAGGCTTTTATCACGGAGATGTAGCCTGCGGGCAGCAGATTCCTTAGCTGCAGGTTATACTGCAGATTCTGGGGTCTGGGTCTGGTCTGCTGTTCAGAGCTGGGAAGATTGAAGGGTACACACAGCAAGGGTCAAACAGTGCAGCAGTTCTCCATTTTAAATCCTGTCTCCCTCTCTCCCACCCTGGCTGCATCTGCCCCTGAGAAAAGACTGATAGTACACTGCGTTTCTGGAGCCTGACAGACAGTGGCTCTGTCAGAATGCCCTCAGTTGCCCCAGAGGGAGCCTTTCCCCTTGCGCCGCTGTTCACACTGTGCAGGTGCAGGGGCTCCTGGGATAGCGCGTGCCCTGCTTCCTTGTCCTGAATCGTGCGGAGTTTCCAGGGCTCCTTGGATGCATTAGGTGAGCCTGGTGGTAGCCGCAGCAGTGGTAGAGGATAGAAATGAAGTTGTAGTCAGCATTGCCAAATTTTGTTATCTGAATTGCACTGCTCTCTTGGAATCACTTTGCTTAATGCAGCTTGAGCTTTCTGAGATGTGCAGTGTGGTACCAGTAGCTTTATTCTTTGTAAAGTTTGCTTGTTTAAAATGAGCTCGTAGTCTTTAGAAACAGATTTTAGAAGTTTATTTCACTTAAACACAATGAAATTACAGAAATGTTTGTGTTCGTGTGTGTGTAATTGTGTCAGCATGATAGGATGGTGAAAAAAAATAATTTGCCGTTGACCTTGAGATTATAAGAACTGCAGTTTTGCTGGGTGAAGTTAGTTTTCCTGTGACTATAGCATGGTTGCATGTATGTTTGAATGTATTTCCCTGGAGTAGCTCTTTTTGCCACTGTAGAACTGTGTGGTTTCTTGTGCCACCTGCTTGGAAAGTGGTTTTGCATGTTTTAGTGTTCTTGAGGGTACTGTATTTTGACAGTTTGATCAGTTTCTCATTTAAATACAGATTTCAATGTGTACATTTTAAATGGCTTCCCATAGGTAGAACACTTGATTTCAGAGGGTATGGTCATAGTCTGATCGTAACAATATAGTTAGGAAGTCAAACAAACGGAATGGATTTTGGTGAAAGCCACAGTTGGGTTTAAAACAGACCTCAGGAGAAATTGATGAGCAGGTATACCCATAAAAAGCCTCAGGCTGGGTCAGCCTTTCTTTGGATTATGTATTTTATTTCTTCTCTTTGGGGCAAAAGGACTGTGTTCTTGTTACCATTTTACCCCTTTCCCTCTGCCAGAGTGTCACAGATGGAAAATTGAACATCGCCAAAGGAATTCGGCTTGGCAGGTCTGGTATAGTCATGCTTTACAATAAAAATTAGCAAAACTTTGTTGAGAAACCACTTCTGAGGAAGACTTGTATATTAAAGCTGAAAATTGGGCCAGGTGTGATGGCGCATGCCTGTAAACCCAGCACTCGGGAGGCTGAGGCAGGAGGATCGCTGTGAGTTCGAGACCAGCCTGGGCTACATAGTGAGTTCCAAGTTAGTCTCAACTACATAGTGAGACCCTGTCTCAAAAAACTGCCCCCCCGAAAAATGCTAAAATTGAATATTGGTATAGAACAGTAATTTTTCAAATTGTGACATTTGGTGTAGGACAAAACAATCATTCAGCTCTGCTGCTGAGTACTGGTGATTACCTCACCTACACTGCCCCGCAGGGAAGTGGCTTAATGAGACGTGGAAATTTGGCTCAGTCACACCAGCCACATCCAGATACTCAGTACCAGGTGCTTGGTGACCACTGGATCAGTGCAGATAGAGAACACTTTCATCACCACA
>NW_022900923.1:8807763-8828932 GCF_012274545.1 Fukomys damarensis
CTGTCTCAAAACTGCCCCCCCGAAAAATGCTAAAATTGAATATTGGTATAGAACAGTAATTTTTCAAATTGTGACATTTGGTGTAGGACAAAACAATCATTCAGCTCTGCTGCTGAGTACTGGTGATTACCTCACCTACACTGCCCCGCAGGGAAGTGGCTTAATGAGACGTGGAAATTTGGCTCAGTCACACCAGCCACATCCAGATACTCAGTACCAGGTGCTTGGTGACCACTGGATCAGTGCAGATAGAGAACACTTTCATCACCACAAAGTTCTCCTGGTTAGAGCTAATGCACAGCCATTTGGGCTTTCTCCATTTCCTTGGGAAAATTGCATTTTATCTTTATAAAAGGAACATCTTTTTCTAATTTTAAACAGATTTCCACACTGTGTGCGTAGTTCGGTTGTAGAGCACTTGCCTGGCACGTATAACAAACACCCTGGGTTTAATTTCCTAGCACCTCTGCTAACTAGATTTCTTTTGGAGAAACAAGATTTATTAAAGTTTGTGAAATTGCCTTTTAATTTGAGGCAGACATCACAAAAAGTCAGTCCCTTAGTGCACGCCTGTAATCCCAGCTACTCAGGAGACTGAGGTAAGAGATTGCAAGTTCAAGGCCGCCGTGGGCAACTTAGTAGGACTTTCCCTCAAAAAGAAAAGAAAAGAAAAACAGGCTGGAGATGTTGCTCAGTGATCCCTGGGCTCAGTCTTCAGGACTGGAGAAAATAGAAAGAGTCCCTCAAAGACAGACATGGCTCTTGGGTGTGGACCAGGCTGTCCAGTGGATGGCCGTTGTGGTATTCCGTGTACATTCTCGGAGCTGGAGAATTGCTCAGGGCTGCGGAAGAGGGAAGAGGGATGTTCTGCTCTCTCTGCCCGTTTCTGACTTTGTCTTTTCTGGGGGACGTGTTTCTTGAAAGTACTCTGAAGACAGTGCAGCTTGTTGACCTGTAGATCGCACCTAGTACGAGGTAGCGCCGTGGTAACTTCTCTAGCAGAAGGTGCTGTCCAGACAGCTTGCATCAAGGACGAGTCTCAGGCTGCCTCGTGCTAATACCAGAAGAGAGAGCAGCTTCAGCTGTGATTCACTTCTGTCTGCTTCATTTAAAATGTTTATTTTGATTTTCACTTATTTTAATAAAGTCATATCCTCAGACACATTTAACTCATCTCTCTGCCTGTAATAGTATAAGGCAGTTACTCTAAGTGGAAGCTCTGGATTTCTGAATAGAGTGAGAGTCCGGGGGCCCGAGACTGGCTGGTGGGTATTTGGGGTCCTGGGGGTGGGTGCCACTAAGTGTTTTTGCTGAGTGAATGCTGTTTTCCTCAGACTATTTACTTGGGATGGCTTTGGGGAAGCTGATGGCAGATTAGGGTTAGCTTCCTCCCACTCCCCGGCTGCCATGGCTCTGTTCATTTCTGTCAATTATTTTACTCTTTGGTCTGCTTTTTTTTGTTGGGATGCAGATTTGTTTGTATAAGAAAGATGTGACCTTGACAGTGTGTGTGTGTGTGTGTGTGTGTGTGTGTGTGTGTGTGTGGTACTGGCGCTTAAACCCAAGGCCTGGTGCATGCTAAGCAGCATTCTGCCACTGAGCTGTATTCCTAGCCTCTGACCTTAAAATTGTAGAGTTTTAAAAGTATATATTCTAGAGCAGTATTTTAACTTTGGAGTCACAGAGTGAGTTTAGTATGTCACGATGATCATTTCTAAAAAGTGAAATTGCCCGGGGCATGGTGGCCCATGCCTATAATCCCAGTTTACTGGGGAGGCTGGCCTGGGCAATGTAGAAGACCCCCATTAAAAAAAAAAAGTGAACTTGAACAGAATTAAATAGATCAGAAGTGTGTGCATCTGTACTGAGTGGTGCCACAGAATGAGCTTTTTCCTAGGAGTGCCGTGAACATTTGAAAGGCACGTTCTAGCTGGAAGGGCACCGAACCCCGGGAGAACTCTGAGGGCTGGCAGAGTTGATCAGGTTTGAACTCGAGCTTCTTTGCTCACTAGTGCGGGCGAGATGCTTATGTGCCCCATGCCAGTGGGTCTTCTTTCTAACCCTTGCCTGAAGCTTGCAGAGTGCTTACAGTTTCACTTGTTTGTTTGTTTGTGGTGCCAGGGTTGAACCCAGGGCCTCGCTCACATAAACGCTTTGCCAGGGAGCTATGTCCCCAGCCTGAGTGTCTCCATCTTGGATGATCTTTTCTTTCCTGATTCTGTTTACCTACTAAGCTATTTACCTTCCAAAAAGGTCAGTCCATAAAGTATAATCCCTGAGCCAGCACATACAGAAGGCATACCTGTTCATTAACATGCCTTTTGTTGGATTTCTGTTGTGTTTGGAGACACCCAGTAGAAGCACAGAGGTGCTCCGTTTCATGCTGTGAGGATCCCGGAGCATGGCGGAGGGAGACAGCGATGTGCACCTGGGTGACTGGCAGAGCCGCACTGTGGAGTGAGGAGGGTGCCTCATCCAGAGTCCGCAGCAGGTGCAGCAGGGAAGGAAGAGGAGGCTTCAAGGTCCTGGTTTTTGTATTTTAAAAATTCCATTATGGTACCACACCGTTCCTGCCTCCCAAGCACAAGGTCCTGAGTTCAATCCCTGGTTAAAAAAAAAAAAAAAAAAAAAATCCCATTAGGAAAATATTTTTCTGTGATGTCTTGTCTAACTCTACCATCACTAATTGTAATGTAGTTAAAAGATTAAATAATGTGTCAATTTGAAGTTTATGTCTTTGTGGCAATATTAGCTATCAGTTACTGAAATAGAAGCCAAGCGGTGTTCAGTAATACTGCACATTAATGAATCCGTGATTTCACTTTGTCACTTCCCTAGCCGTTTAATTAATGCTCAGTTTTATCAGTTCCCTATTATTCTCTTCTTTTGTTATTGACGTTGAAGTTGAAAGAGGTTTTACAGTTACATCCTCACAAGCATTAACTGATGTTGTCCCAAGTTTACTTTTCTATTTAAAGAGCCAATATTGATCTTTCTATAATGTTCCTAGAGTGTTTCTTTTACTACCCCATATGCCATTCTGTTTTGGATGCTTGAAATCTCTTTCCCAAACTGCAGCTGAAAGCAGTATCACAACTACATATTTCTGCAATGGGTTAAAAAATTGTTGCTTCAAATTGTGCATGGTGGTATGTGCCTGTAACCCCAGCCCTTGGAAGGCCAAGACACAGTTGTGTATTTGAGGCCAGCCTGGGCTAAAAAAGCAAGTTCAAGGCCAGTCTGGAATACATACTGAGAACCTGTGTCCAAAAAAAAATTTTAAAAAAAGAAGAGAAAAGAAAGGAAAGTTGTTGCTTCAATGGAAATATTTGTAGTACAGTTATCCTGGAAGTTTCATAAAACTCATCTCAGATTTTATATTTTTATAGATAGATAAATTTCAGGTTTTCCACTGTGTAGTCTGTTTTTTGGTTTTGTGTGTTTGTTTGATTTGTTTTGTTTTGCTTTTTCTGTTCAGGTATTTAGGAAGGTTTGTGTTTTTGCCTTATTAATTACTTTATATAATCTCCTTAGGTCTTTGTTGATAATAAATCTTCCATAACATGGGTAAAATTCTTTTTATTTCTTCTTTCCCCTTCTCTTTCTCATTGTGCAGTTTTATATACTGGTATTTATTCACAGTAGTATATGCATTTATGCTGCTGTGTGTGCTTTTGTTTCCTCTTGACTTACAAGCTTTTAGGCTGTTCATTGCTTCCCAGCCATTACATTAAGGTAAAAAGTAAGTTTATCCTTTCCCCTTGCTTTCTCTCTTCTCCAGTGTATACTGTTTATATTTATACCTTGTTATGACCCATATTTATAGTTTTATCACACTTATATCCCTCCTATTAATCTGTTTTTATAATTCTTCAGTTAAATATAGTAATACCAAAGTATTTTTGTGGAGTTTTCCCCAGTCAACCTTTGACTGGCTAAAGTCCGTCTTGTAGTATGGATTGAGTTTTCCTAATCCAGAAGCCCAAAATCTAAAATGCTCCAAAATCCAACAGTTTTTGAGGGTGGACTTGATACCACAAGAAGAAATGTCCACACCTGACACACGTGGTCCTGGATCCTGGTCGGGAGGTAGATGCGTGGGAAATGTTGCATGTAGTTAGCTTCATGGGATGAATGTGAGGTGTAGATGGGCTTAAGTGACTTTCATATTCCAACTTGGATCTCATGTCTAGGAAATCTCATTATGTATATGCAAATATTCCAAAATCGCCCTCAAAAAATCTGAGATTCACACACTTGCAGTCTGAATTATTTCAAGTAAGAAGGCTGAAATTCTAGTTTTCCAAGAAGGGCTCATGGGAACAAGATGGTGATATTTTCTTATAACAGTTTCAGAACTTTAATTTTGTTGCTTTGCAGTGAAGGGCTAGTATGGCAGGTTATAAAATCTTTAGCTCATATTTTCTTTCCTGAAGTATCTGACAGCATGTCCGTCTAGCATTGAATGTTGCTGTGGAGATGTGTGAAGCCAGCTTGAATTTTTTTCTTGTTACTCGATCTTTTGTGTCCTTCTTTCCAAAGGATTTTCTCTCTCTTTTTTTTTTGGTTTTTTTTTTGAGACAGGGTCTCACTATGTAGTTGAGACTGCCCTGGAACTCACTATGTAGCTCAGGCTGGTCTCGAACTCACAGGGATCCTCCTGCCTCAGCCTCCTGAGTGCTGGGATTTACAGGCGTGTGCCACCACGCCCAGCCAAGGGATTTTCTCTTTATCTTTGATATTTAGTTGTTAAATGGTTAGCTGAATTTTTCCTGGTACATATAAGTTGTTCTAATACATAGATTCAAATCTTTTTATTTTAAGACATTTTTCTTTAATTGTATTGTTTTGATTTTCTTTTTTCGGAGACCCTAGTTATACAGAGTCCACCAAAAAAAATGTATCCACACTTCAGCAGTTTGCTATTGTAATCAATGTCTGGAAGCTGCTGGCTATCACTTTGAGCACTCTGGTAAGTGTCCTCTTGTAAGAATAGAAAGGTAACTTGTATTAATTCCATGTCTCAATAAATTTAATATTAAAATGTTTATGCAGGTTTTTCTTTTCCTGATGTGTATAATTTTTGGCGGTGGACTGTTTATGTTGAATCTCCTTTTGTGTATCTTTTATATCAATTATTTCCCCTTTATCTTTTTATATACTTTTTCGTTTCCTGGGGAATAGGAATGGGGAAGGAGGAAAGCTCGTGGGAGATGAGGGGTCCTGAGTGGGCGCCAACCAGCCGACTTCTCCGGGTAGTTTTGTCACTTTTTCATTTCCCTACTGTCTCTTACTGTGTTTTCTGCAGTGTCTCAGTTCTTTTTTGGGGGGTACTGGGGATTGAACTCAGGTCCTTCTGCTTGCCAGGCAGGTGGTGGAACCACTGAGCTAAGTCCCCAGCCCTCTCTGTTCTCTTTTCACTTTCTGTTTCATTTCTCTGATGATTTTATTCTTTATCTTTTGGACTTCTGCCTGCTCATGCTTCTCTGTTCCTGTTACCTAGACATTTCTCCTTTGAGCTTGATCTTAAATTCATGCAAAAATATTTTGTTATATTTTTTACCTTCTCCATTATAGTATAGTTCTGTGGTAGTTGGTACCTTTTGTTTCTCATTTCTACCACTTTTATTATAGTACCTGTTGGGTAGTGCCATGCCAGTTACCTTTTTATTCCTTGTAATTCAAATGAATTAGATTTTCCTGAGTTCTTTTTAGGAAGAATGGGGCCAGTGTCATTTCAAGGTTTTTGCCTCAGAGATGGTCTTTTTCATGTAGAGTCTTGGGAATGTTTCACTGGGTGGCCACATGTCCTCCCCTCCAAAGCAGACCAAGTCTGGGAGGCTTTTTGTGGCTAATTCTGTGTGTCCTACTCCTTTGCAGCTGTGACTGCAGGGACACCACCCCCACGTCCCACAGAACCCCTCTCCTCAGGGAGGTGGGCTGTTTCTGTTGCTTTTGGAGGCCTGCCCCTGCTGGCCTCCTCCTCATGCCACCCTGAGTGTCATGGCTCTGCCCTGCTCTCAGATACTTTGGAGTTTTCATATGTTTGTTCGCTGAGATTCGCTGAAAAGGATTTTTTCTTTAGTTTTTTTTCTCTTTCTCCTTGTTGTTTTGTGGATTTTCTAGGGAAACATCTATCCATGATACCATGTTCATACCAGGAAGTACAACACCGGGTTCTTATTCCGCTGTGCAGTTATAATTCAGATTGCACTGTCATCATTTTACACTGCACTAGTTGATTGTTATAAAATGGAAACCGGTTTATCATCCACTGAACTTTGTTTGCCATTTACACAAAAGCTAGAAGAAAGTTCCAAGATGGATGAGGTTTTCTTCTCCCTTTCCAGTGGTTCCCAAACTGATTCTGGGACTGTGTACTTCTGCCTATGGTTAGGACATCCACTCTTTTTCCACGTGGCTTCAGTAAGAAAGTTTAATAAAAATGAATGGAAGAAATTAGTTACCTCTGATACTTAGGGAAGAGTAGGAATGAAATGTAACACTAGAACTGTTTTCTAGGGTTTGGTCTGTGGACCACTGTAAAAACTTTAAGGCTCACCAGTGTCTCCCAAACTTGGATAAAAGTTACTAAAAATTAGTTTCCTGTGTTTATCATTCCTAATCTAAAATTAGGCTTTACTAAGTAATTAGCCTTTAAGGGTTTCTTTTCAGTTTGTAAACTAATGGCAGCAGCTGATGTGTTTATTGTCTTTGCACTATATAAACTTTAAAAAAAATTAGTTGCCAGCATTTCTAAATTATTGAGATTCCATGAAAAAAAAAATCTGTATATCTAGCTCTTCCGGTGAGATTAAAAACTGGCTATGCTGAGCCCCAGCAACTTCCTGGAGTGGTAAGGTGGTTGCCCCCTAAAGGTGGGGCCTGTGTTCTCCAGCTCCCCGTGTTGCCGCTTCTTCAGAACTTCCCTTCCTGGAGCTGCTTTGATCATTACGCTACCTGCGTGGACCTCAGAGACTTGGGTGATTAAAAACCAAATTATAATTACTAGTCTGTTTCTCATGGGTATATGGTAGTTGCTTCGCAGTTATATTCTTTAGTAGTACCTACAACTTACAAACTCACTGACGGCGAGGTTTGTTAGTGATCTCAGTTACTGATTTCAGGAAGCAGAGGCATTCATTGGGAACTGAAAAATGAAGCCTCGCTAGCCAGAGGTTTTTTAAGTTTCAGGTACTGCGGCCACCAACTGGGGGAAGTGTGTTTCTTACTGTTTGTGTACTCATTCGTCAGTAGAATGTCTCATTTCTTATGAATATAATTATGTAAAGTCTAGATCATTAAAATGTATTATTTCTCTTTATTGTTTCATATTTTCAAATATTAAAACCAAAGCAAGCTTGGTTAATTTGTTTATGGTAATATATTTTCTTATGGTATAGTTAACTAAAAATTCATATAACTATTAGTTGTACATTTGTATTTTCTTAAGGATTAGTGTATCTGAGCAAATTTTGATAGCAAAATACTTTGCCAGACTTTTTAAAGTTCACTAGACGTTAGGAAGCTATATGAATCACGAATATAATATGCATTTTGCATATGCTATTAGAAGTTTGCATTTGACACTCTAAGTGAAAAACCATGTAATTAAATATAACGAGATGTTTCCAAATCTTCTAAAAGCAAAGCTGTTCAGTAAAGCTTTAGTGTTAAGCATATACATATTTCAATGTAATTCATATACCTTGATAGTCACATTTTACAAGTGTATAACTTGGTGTACTTTAGTATTTTTACATGACTGTGCATCCCTCACCACTAATTCCAGAACATTTCATCGCCCTGAAAAGAAATTCCAAACCTCTTAGCTCTCACACCCTATTCCCTCCTCTGCTTAAGCCCCTGGCAACAACTAATCTAGGTTTTATCTCTATGGATTTTCCTATTCTGGACCATTTATATAAATGGAATCATATGATGAGTGATCTTTTGTTTCTGGCTACTTTCACTTAGCATAATGTTTTCCAGTTTATAACATGTCAGTATTTCATCCCTTTGTATGGCTGAGTAATATTCCACTATATGAACAGCCCACATTTTTTGTATGTTCATCATTTAAACATTTGAATTGTTTTAAGTTTTGGTTATTAGGGATGATGCTGCTGTAATCAGTCATGTACATGTTTTGTATGGACATATGTTTTCAATTCTCTTAGACCTAGGAGTCAAATTGCTGGCTCATTTGATAATTCTGTGTTTAACTTTTGAGGGACGGCCAGACTGTTTTCCGTAACAGCTGCACTATGGTGCATTCCTACCAGCAGTGTAGGAGGGTTTCAGTTCTTCTACATCCTCATGAATACTTTCTTCTTTTAAAATTCCTGTCATCCAAATGTATGTGAGATGATACCTAGTTGTGATTTAGATTTGTTTCCTTAATGGCTAATGATTTTTCCATGTATTTACAAGTATTTACCTAGGAGAAATGGACAGGGTTGTCTTTCTGTTGTTGAGTTATGTAAGGTTTGAATGTTGTTTGTCCTTCCAGAAGTTCATATTTTGGGACTTGGTCCCAGGATGGCAGCCCTGGGACACAGTATGGACATTTAAGAGAGAGCCTCTGGGAGCGCTTGGTCAATTGGGGCAGCCCTTGAAAGGGTGACTGTGGTAGTTCTCTCTGGATGGTTGTCACAAAAACCCAAGCCCAGCCCCACTCCGACTTCCTGTTTGCTATTGTGATCAGCTTGCTCACCCCATTGCAGTCTACTGTAAGGTGACACAACCACACAGCTAAGGGGGAGCAGCTTACCTACATGTGCACCCTGCTGCCTTTAAAATTGTGAGCTAAAAAACCTCTTTCCTTTCTTTCTTTTCTTTTTGTACCAGGGATCAAACTCAGAACCTTGTGCTTACAAGGCAGGCACGGTACCACTGAGCTAAATCCCCAGCCCTAAACCTCTTTTCTTTATAAGGTTAGCCTGTTCCAGGTATTTTGTTATACTGACATAAAACTGATTAATACAAATCATAAGAATTCTTTTTAAATACCGAGGAGTAGACCCTGTTTTTTTATTGGTTGCCTGTTCCTTTAGTATCATAAACCATTGCCAAATCCAAGGTCATAAGGTTTATACCTATGTGTTTTATTAAGAGTTTGGCTTTTATATTTAGTTCTGTGGTCGATTTTGAGTTAATTTTTCTACATGGAGTGAGGTTAGGTTTCATACCTCATTCTTTTATATGTGGATATCCAGTTGTCCTAGCATCATTTATTAAGAAGACGAGTTTTTCCACATTGGATGTTCTTACCATCATTGTTAAAACTCAGTTGACCACACAGGTGTGGATTTATTTCTGGACTCTTTTAGTTCTTTTTCCATTGTTTTGTATATCTCTCCTTATGCCCATACGATGCTGTCTTGATTATTGTAGCTTTGTAATAAATCTTGAATGTTAAATGTATTTTTGCTGTATTTTAATTCTTTAAAAATGCAAGATTCTTTTTGTTAGGTATTGTGACCTTAATAACTAGCATAGTTTACAACTCAGAAATCTTAAAATCATTTTTGATTTAAAAATGCTTGCTGAGTTAGAACAGTGCTTCTGAACTAATAGACCTGGTTAAGTGACCCCTTCCTTTCTTTATACTGGGAAAACATGCTAGTTACGTGTTTTACCAGGAATTGCCTAGAAGCTTTATTAACTGTCAGAAAAACAGGACTCATTGGTGGATGTATCTGGTTGTATGATTGATCATTCGCCTCTTGCTGACTACCTGCTGCCGGTTAGCACAGTCAATGAGTTGTGAAATACTGGGCTGGAGAGTATGGTTTAATTTTTACCTTTTCATAGTTTTTATTCTGATGGATGATTTTGGGGATAGTTTAATTTGGTATTCTGTGTTCAAAATGTACGAGGAAAAACTTTTCTGATATAAAGAGATTGGTGTACACATTTTAGAAGTGAACAAGTAAATCGAAGTCCTTGTAGAGAACAGAGTTAACTGGGAGTAGATTTATTTTGTAAAACAAGGGATAGATTACATGGATAAGGAGTGAGGGTGCTGTTTGGAATCATTGTCACAGGCTATATTGCATGGGTGGGATAGACTTAGAATGTGAGTGAGAGGAGTAATGACTTTAAGCCGCTTTAAGCCTCAAATACTTGTATGTAGCTGTATTTTCAACAAATAATAGATACACTAAGTAAGTAAGGTATTAGGGCTAACTGATGGGAATCAAACATTGTCTGCTGAGTTAGTGTGCGTTGGGACCCTGCCACCCCCCTTGCGGTCGTATAACTTGAGCTGGTTGCTTAATTTCCTGGATTCTCACTTTCCATCATCTCTGAAAATGGAGGTTGTGATACTTGTCTCTTGGGAAACTGGATGTTTATCTCTCGTGAACAGCTTGGTCTTTGGCGCTCTAGAAATAACTTTCATTATTATTGTTATACTAATGCCTAGGAAAACAGCTGTGCTCACCTTTTGCAGAAAGGCTCGCCTAAGTGACTGTGGTTGTTAAAATGTGTTTGAAGATGTGCAGACTTGGCTCTTCTGCTGCGAAGACCCTCGCATGCCTACTTGGTGAAGCCCCTGTTCTCCTGTCAGTGTGGGAGGAGACAGCAGGGGCAGGTAATAGCCATGGTGTCACAGTGGCACAGGTGCGTGAGGGTGTGACAGTGCAGCTCCGGCGCAGTGGTATTAGCAGAGAGAAGCAGCTTCCTTGAGAAAGAGACACCGAGCTGAGACTCCGGGAATAAGACGCTGCCCCAGTGAATCCAGGAGGAGACAACGTGTCCAAAGGCAGAAGAGGGTGTGTTGTGTTCACGGACAAAGGCTGGAGAAGCTCTGCTGGGGCTTCACCAGGTCCAGGAGGAGTGAGGAGCAGGGCCTCGTGTGTGCGTGGTAAGGGGTTTGAAGTTTGTCTTAGGAAGGAACTGGAAGGGTTTTAAGCAAGGGAATGATGAATCAGATGGTTCCTTATAATTCTATACCCTGCTGGGTTTGTGGGGATGGATTAGAGAGAAGTAACGTGTTGGGGGTGTGCACACGGGGCCCTCTGGAAAATTCTCGCGTCATTCAGCTGAAGTCGTAGTTGATTGGTTTAGCAGCCATGGCAGTGGAGATGGAAATAAGTGAACTAATTGGAGCGTTTTATAGGCAGGAAAATGATTGGATTTGCTGAGGGATTGGACATGGGGCATGCAGCAGTGGGACAGTTGACAGGGATGCCCCTGAGGATTCTAGGTGGGTCCAGAGAAGGGGCAGTAAATTTTGTTTGCTTTATTTTTTGTACTGGGGATCAAACTCAGGACCTTGTGCTTGCCAGGCGGGCGTGGTGCCTCTGAGCTACATCCCTGGCCCAGGAGCAGTAAGCTGGGAGGAAAGGTTGGCTCTGTCATAGGGTAGAAGGGAAACATCCAGGTGGAACTCAGAAACTACGCTAGAGAGAGAAATTTCTGTGATATTTAAAGCTGTGGAGGAAGGGTGGACGACCTAGGGAGACTGTGAGTACTGAGGGAGAGAGACGGGGGGTTGCCCCCAGAGAGTGGCAGCATTTGGAGACCCAGGAGGAGCAGTTGGAGAGGAAAGAATGCCTGAGAGCGCACCCCACAGGGGACCCCTGTGTGGGGAGCAGGAGGTGCTGCGGAACCTGCTGAGTGTCCGTTTAGAGAGCAGAACTCACCGTTTTTCATGGGTTTGCAAGAGCAGCTTCCTGGAGGTGAGATTGGAGGGGTGAGGTGGTGAGGAGTGGGAAGGGGAGCAAGGGTGCCTCACTCTCCAGACGTCTGTCCGTGAAGGAAGGGCGCACCGTGGTTGCAGGAGGGATACAGGATCAAGAGAAGTCTCTTGAACACTTTATGTTTAAGATGGAAAAGTCTAGGTCCTAGCATACTCAGGGTTGTACCTGGTGGAACAGAGATACTTACAGAGCTAACGCGTTCAGGAAACTTCTCGTGAGGATCCAAGGACTGTCCAGCAGCACTCAGTGTATGGAAAACACTGAAACGCTGGCTCCGATGGCGGAGACAGGCGGAGGTCCGAGCCTCGGTGAGCTGGTCTGTTCCCAACTCCTCTCCCACAGCCTGCGCATCTTCTCATTCATGGCCTTCCTTTCCCCCAAATCTATTCTCATTGTTTGACAACTCCTACCTGCCTTCCTAGCCCCACAACACTTCCCCACTGCTCCAGTTCGCACTGGCTCCTTTTGTTCTGAACCTCTGCTTTCTCCTCTCGTGCTGCTAAACCACTGACCAGTCAGGGTCAGGATCAGGAATCCATACCCAGATTAAGAGCCATCTGGATGAATCTGTGATGTGTCTTGTAAATATGAGCTAATATTTTCCTAGTGTGTGTAGCTTCTGTTTTGGTTAAAAGAACCCCTTTTTAAAGGCCTTGTGGACTTTATTTGCTTTCACTTGGTGCTAGAGGAACTATTTTATTAGAGGCCTGCCACCTTTTTTGGCCTTAAAAAGAACGTTCATATTTGATTTTGTTTTTGTGGTACCTGGGATCGAACTTGGGCTCTTGGGCTTGCAAGGCAGGCTGCGGAACCACTGAGCCAAATCCCTGGCCCTAAGAATGTTCATATTTGAAAAGGTTAGGAATCAGTGCTCTACATGAGACCTTCGGGGTTTTGCCTCATGTTCTTCACCATTTCATCTTTGCTGTCCTTATGTCTTCGTCCGTTGCTTTGGATTGTGGTTCTCCCTTCTTAATACTTTGCTAGAGAGGTTGGCAAACTGCAGCACTTGGGCTAAATCCAGCTCTCTTCTGGATTGTCAATCCCCTCAAGCTAGGATGAGTTTATACAGCTGAACATTTGCCATCAGAAGATATAAAAACACTAATTTCAAACTCCATTTAAGCATGATAGTGTCTCTTCTAAGAATTTTATTAGTAGATCTGTATTACAAAGAGTTATAGTCAATTATTTTTATATTTTGTTTCATCAATAAAAGTTTTGTAAAATGTTAAAAAAGGTAATAACCTTTTGTTTTGATTTTGATTTTTTGGTACCAGGGATTGAACTCAGGACCTTGCGCTTGTGAGGCAGTCGGCGGAACCACTGAGCTAAATTCCCGTCCCGGTAATATCCTCTTGAGTCAATTTCTCATTTCTCTGATTCTCTTAGGAAGTATTAATCCTCTGATAAGTCCTGTGTTTCCAAAGGTTTTTTCACTTGTTTGTTATGCGGGCAGGCAAGTAACGTTCTGCAGGCAGTAGATAACTAGCCATGCTTGCAGTAAGGGAAGAGAAGCCGGGTTGAGTACCTAGTGTGCCAGGGCTTTTAGCAGAGCTTTCATGTGGCTTCTTGTTGAGTGCGGAGAGCAGTCCTGAGAGGAGGCCATCGCCCAGGGGAGCACAAGAGGACTCTGTGTGGCTGACAGCTAGCAAGGGGCCGTCTGTGATTGCAGGAACACAGGAAGTTAGGGTCTCATGCAGTGAGGGCACTCTATGCTTCTGTTCCCAGGATCAAGGAACTCGGACTTTAGTCAACTTTGCAGAGTATTACCTTGTGCGAGGCTCCCGTCTGACACTGAGCTCTAAGTCTGATACCTGGTTTGCGTGTCCTTTAGGAACACGGAGACGTTTGTAGACATGGAGAGACTGTGAATGAAAGCCCTTCCCAGTGGGAAAATAGCGCTACTATGTAGTATAATGAATTATTTTCTCATTGCTTCATATCCTCAGTACTTTCTTCTCTTCTTTTCCTAGATTTCGTGTTTTGGGAGTGTGGCCAACCCTCAGCCAGAGGCTACTTTAACCCCAACTGTGAATTTCTTTGCTTACAGTCTCCTGGGCATTTGTCTGGCATGAATGCTTGTGTGCTGCTCTCTGCTCTGTGGTTTTAATGGGCTCCCCCACTTTGTCTAGCACAGCTTCACTGAGGCTCTCCGTGCCTGTGAAAGCTTTGTGAGCAGTTCTCCCTCCTAGCGCAGTTTTTGGCTCCTCTCTGCCCTGGATTTGGTTGGTACTACGCTGCCTCTTTCCCTCATATCTTATCACTCTCCCCTGATTTATTCACCCGCTCCTTCGGCTGTGGAGAGTCTCTTACCCAAGGATAATACCTCACGTTTCTTGCTTCATCTTGATAATTACATCTCCTTCTGTCTTTGCTCTTCCGAGACATAAAAATACTAATGATATTCTTATCATTAAAACAAAATGTAGCTGGTGCGGTGTGCCTTTGTAGCAGCATACCTATTATCCCAATACTCAGGTAATCCCAATACTCTGGGAGGCTGAGGCAGAAGGGTTATAAGTTCATGCCTAGCCTGGGCAACTTACTTAGTAAGACACTGTCTCAAAAAAGAATTAAAATTACAAAAGGGCTGGGAGGTGTAGCCCAGTGTAAAAGCCCTAGGCTCCATCTCTACTTCCCCCTCTCCAAAAAGAACCCCACATCACGGCCTTCATTCCATCCCTTGTGTTACTGATTTTATTATCTGTTTATTTATTTTTGGTATGGGGATTGAACTCGGGACCTTACGCTTGCGAGCAGGCACGGTACCACTGAGGTAAGTCCCTGACCCGGCTGTTAATTTTTTTTAAATCTGCTAGGCTTTGGTTATCATAATATTGAGGATTCTGGCGTTTAGTAGCCTTGTTCCCCTGGCTGTTCAGCCTTTCCTTTCTTTCCCTCCCTTGTTCTGCTGCAGTGTAGTGTCTCTCCTACCAAGAGCAGTCCCTGTGTGGATTGCCTTCCTGCCTGCCTCCTCGGGAACCTCCCTCCAGTGTTAGTCTCCTCTTTCTTTAACTTTAATAAATATTCTCAGATGTCTGGTTATACCCATGTGTTGCTTAATGATGGAGACATTTTCGGGGAGTTTTGTCCTGGGCAGTCTGTCATTGGGTGAGCTTCGTAGAGTGCATCCACTGACACCCAGGCCACACAGCCAGGCGGGTGGCGGTGCCCCTGTGGCCCGCTGCTGACCAGAGCTTAGTGACGCAGCACATGGCCGGGCTCCTCGAGCCCTGGAGTATGTGGTGGTCCTGGCGTGTTGCCCGGCTTCCCTCTGCCAAGACGGAAGCGCACTTTCCTCGCCGGCGCCCGCATGGTGACTTAAGGGACTTCTATCCCTGGCCTAAGCTTAGGCATCTGGCCTGAAGGTCCTTCCCTAAGCTGAGCCTGTGTTCGCAGGGACCAGCTCGCGTCTGCTTCAGAAGGCCTCTCCCTTGGCTTGTTCCCACATGGCTGGTGTCTTTCCCCTTCATGCTTCAGCTCACGAGAGTTTCTTTTTTCCTAGCCCCCGTGGTACATATTTTCTTGTGCATTTTATTCCCATTTGGCTTTTACTCTCAATAACTGAGCAAACCTCGAGGACAGAGATCATATTACCTTATTTAAAAGTTGGCCTAGCAGGATGTGGTGGTCACATCTGTAATCCCGGCACTCTGGGAGGCTGAGGCAGGGCAGTCCCAAATTGAAGCCCAACCTGGGCAGTTCAGGGGCACCCTGTCTCATTATTTAAAATTAAAAAAAAAAGAATAAATAAAGGGCTGGGGAGGTAGTAGCTCAGTGTGAAGGCCTTGCATTCAATCCTTAGTACCAAAGAGAAAAAACATTTGGCTGAAGTTTGATATAGGAGATGTATATTGACATAATTAAATTATTTTGGGGGGTTGGGGTGTTTTGTTTTCGTTTTCAGACAGGATCTCACTATGTAATTCAGGTTGGCATTGAACTAACTCACTCTGTAGCCCAGGCTGGCCTAGAATTCCAAGTGGTCCTCCTGCCTCAGCCTCCCAAGTGCTGGGAATGACAGGTACACCTGGCAAAAATTCAATTCCTGCAGCTGGGCGAGGCGTGATGATGGGCACAGGAGACCAGGAAGGGGCAGGGAATAGAAGACTCCCGACTGCAGACTCGTGCCTCCCTCAGGGCACACAGCTGTGTGACTGGAAAGGCAGGCAATTGTAGGCCCTGTCCGAGATCTTGTCTGGCTTTTCTTCTTTCCTTCCGCCCTCCCCTTCTGTGCCTTCTATTTTGTCTCTTTTTCTTTTTGCTAAGCTCAGTTAGTCAAATTTCGTAAGTTAATCATCTCATGATAGAATTGCAGCCCACCTTGCATCTTCCACGGTGGTGGCACCTTGTGTCTCTGGGAAGAGAATAAACTCTTCGAGTGATTAAAGCATCAGTGCGTGCTTCAGAGGGTCGGGGCAAGAGGTGGTGCAGATCAGTTATAGTCGCCATCTGTGTGGAGCAGCCACAAGGTTCTTTTAGTTGGGGTAAAATATTGGATGAAAATGTCTCTAAGTTCTTTCTAGCTCTAAATTTCATTTAGATCAAAACTCCCACCGTGTATCATTGTCAGGGAGCTCTCAGCAAACAGCCACACAGTGTGCTTAGTTCCTGGCAATTTGGTGTGAGTTCTTCACCTGTAAGAGAGGGCAGAATTTCCCTTTTCCAGTTACTCCTTTTAGGAATCTGAGGCAGATTGTGTGTGTGTGTGTGTGTGTGTGTGTGTATTTCTGTACTTGGGATCAAACTTGGGACCTTGTGCTGACAAGGCAGGCAGTGGAACCACTGAGCTAAATCCCCAGCCCAGGCAGATATTACTTAATTCCGATACTTGAAGTTCTCCCACTGAACTAAAATTAAAGTACCTCTGATTTAAATTCAAATTTCTGCATTCAGTATAGTGTTCTGTGGACCGAGTGTAGAGAAATGAAAGGAACTTCTTAAAAAGTTGAGAAGAAAACCCTTTGAGCAAGTTGGCGCTGTGACACTTCTGCTGTTGGGAGAGAGTAGAGAAATGAAAGGGAGACGTCTTGTCCGGGCGACCTCAGCTCCCAGTGATGGACGACACCAGCTTGAGCCAGGCTGCTGCGGAGGAGAGGCTGTTAGATAGTGAATATAAGGATTAAACATTTAAGAAGCAAAGAGTGTAGTCCATTTAGTAATATATTCCATTAATAGTTTGATTTTGGAGGAAGAGAATATTTATTATCTGGCTGTATGGAAAATGTTCGCTGGCCCTCGCTTGGGGTAAATGCCCCACAGTGGGTTTAGCTTTGGAAGAGAGCTGAGCATTTTTTCAGGGTGGTTGTACCATTTTGTACTCCATTAGCAATGTTCTGATTTTTTTTGCATCCTTTGCCAGACCTTAGTATTGTCAGTATTTAAGCATTTTAGACACTTTAATACGTGTAGACAGGTAGCTCACCAAGGTTTTACTTTTCATTTCTCTGGTGGCTAATGATGGTGAGCATCTTTTGTATATGTAGTCATTTTCTGTATCCTCCTTGGTGGTGTCCCAAGTCTTTTGCCCATTTTTTAAATTGATTGGTTTATTATCTTAATGCTAACTTCTGAGAATTCTTTATATATTCTAGACACAAATCTTTTGTTGGCTGTGTGGTTGCATACATTTTCTATTTTATTCTTTTAAGAGTATTTTTCTGAAAAAAATGTTTAAATTTTCAGTAAATTCAATTTACTGATTTTATTTTGTGAATTTGTTCTGTTTTGTTTTTGTAATATCTAAAAATGCTATGTAGAAACCCAGGTCATGGGGATTTTTCTCCTTTGTTTTCTAGAAGTTTTATACTTTGGCATTTTGCAAATGGCTCTGTGATCAATTTTGAATTATTTGTTCTATAAAGTATGAAATTTGAATACAGGTTCACATTTTTGCAACACTCTCTTCTTAAAGAAAACTGTTCCTTTTCCATTCAACTTATTTTGCACTTTTGTCAGAAATCATTTTTCTGTGGTTGAGCATGATGGTGCATACTTGTGACTCCAGCTACTTTAGAGCTGAGGCAGGAGGTTTATAAGTTTGAGGCCAGCATGGACCAACTTAGGGAGGTTCTCCCTGAAATTTGTTTGTTTGTTTGTTTGTTTGTTTGTTTGTTTCTTTCTTTCTTTCTTTCTTTCTTTCTTTCTTTCTTTCTTTTTTGGTACTGGGATCGAACTCAGGACCTTGTGCTTGTGAGGGAGGCAGTGGCACCACTGAGCTAAAGCCCTGGTCCTAAGTTCTCTCTGAAATTAAGGAGGGCTGGAATGTAGCTCAACCCTCACCTTGTTCAACCCTCAGTACCCCCACCCCCAGCATTTCACTGTATTTGTGTGATTTGTTTCTGGGCTCTTTTCCATTCTGTTGATTTATGTGTTTTACTAATATCACATCATCTTCATTATTGCAGCTTTTATAGGAAGTTTTAAAATCAGATACTGTGATTTTTCTTTTTCAAAGTTATTGTGACTGTTTTAATTTATTGGTCTTTCTGTGTAAATTTTAGAAGTCACTTATCCATGAAAACCCTTACCAGGGTTTTGACTGGAGCTTTGTTACATTTTTGTAAATGAATTTAGGGTAGAATAGATGTCGTTGCTTTGTTGAGTCTTTTGTCCCGTGAACATGGTATGTCTCTTCCTTTGGGTTCATTCCATTTCTTTAATCTGGTAGTTTTCAGTGTTTTAGATTATGGTATTTTAGTATTTAAAGGTTTTAAATTTATTGCTAAGTACTTTATTTGGAGGTTAACTTTATTAGTTCAGGTTGGCAATGTATAATGAATTCATTCATCTTGAGTTGCTCCATGTACATACCACATTTTAGTCCTTTTTACTTCCCTTTCATCTCCCCTTTATTCCTTCATCTCTAGATCCCCTTCCTAGTTCCCGAAGGTCTATCTCCCCATTTCCTATTATCTTTTATTTTGGTCTTTGAATTATTTATACTTTGAGTTTCTCATATAAGAGAACCCATGTGATATTTAAGCTTTTGTGTCTGAATTATTTCTTAAGCATTATAGTCTCAAGGTGCATCCATTTTCCTACAGATGACTCAAATGTATTCTTTCTTTATAGCCAAGTAGTACTATATTGTGTGTATATTCCATGCTGTCTTTATCCATTCATCTCTTAGTGGACATATGGGCTGCTTCCAAGATTTAGCTGTTGTGAATTGTGCTGCTGCAAACATTGGGCCTGCACTTTTATAAGTGTGGTTTTAAATTTCAGTTTCTTGTTTCATTCCTAGTATGAATATATTTGTATGCTCTCACTTATTAGTAATTGGAGCTTTTTGTAGATTAATTGGAATATTCTACATAGGCAGTTATATCATTTGTGAATAATAATCTTATCTCTTTTTAGCCCGTGTGACTTTATTTCTTTTCATTACATTATTAAACTGGCTAGGGCTTCTGGTACAATGTTTGGTAGGAGTGGTTGTCCTTCCCTATCTGTAGTCTTAGGGAGAAAGCATCTTAAATACTAGTAAAATTATGTTAGCTATAAGTTTCATGTAGAAATACTTTATCACTGTGGGGAAATCCCTACTCCAAATTTTCTGGGAGATTTCATTATGCGTGGATGTTGAAACTTGTTAAATGTTTTTCCTACATTAATCGTGTGATCGTGAGGGTTTTCTTCTTTAGATTGTTAATGTGATGTATTACTCCACCAACCTTACATTCCTGGGATAAACCTAACTTGGTCATGATATATATTGTTGGATTCCATTGTTAATACTCTTGGCTTTTTTGCCTTTATTCATGGTGAATAATGGTACTATCTTTTATTTTTTGTTTTTCATTTTCTGTTTTGGTGTCTGGATAATATTGATCTCATAAAATAAGCTTGAGAATGTACCTTTCCTATTTTCTACAAGAGACAATATAGAATAGGTGTTATATTATTTTGTTTTGAAATGTTTCTTAGACTGTTCTAGTGAAACTATCTGGTTCAGGCAAATTATTTTTTAAAAGATTTTTTACTACAAAGTCAATTTATTTAATAGAATAGACTAATCAGGTTCTCTCTCTCTCTCATTTTGGATGAGCTTTGGTAGCGTTCCAAGGAATTGGTCCGTTTCACCTAAGCTGTCAAATTTATAAAGTTGTTCCTAAGTATTCCCCTTTTTGTGTGTGTTTAAATATTCTCAATATCTGTAGTTATATCTTCTCTTTCATTCCTGACATTGGATTTCTTTTCCTTTTTCTGTGTTTTGTTAGAAATTAATTTTAGAAATTTCATTGACCTTTATAATGAGTCACTTTTAATTTTACTGGTTTTCTCTATTTTTCTGTTTTCCATATCATTGATTTCTGCTCTTTTAAAAATATTTTATCCCACCCCAGCCTCTTTTTAATTGTTTGTACTCTTTGGTAGTTTATCAGTATAAAATTTATTTGCATTCAAAACCATTTTCAGTTTCTCTGTGAATTATCTACTGACTGGCTCAAAAACATGTTAAAAAATCTTTGTGCCTACTGAAAATTCATGCGTGTTTCTCTCAAGTTTATCGCAGTATATTTCATAGTCATGAATTTTAATGTATACTTTATGATTTTGACAGACACATGCAGTTATGTAATCACTACCACTATCAAGATCAAGAATAGTTCCATTACCTCTCAAAATAAAATTTCGTGGTTTTGATTTTGTTTCTTTTGGTGACTTAACATTTGTAGGAAGAATCTTTTTTTTTCTTCTGTACTGGAGTTGAACTCAGGATCTTGAGCTGGTCAGGCAGGTGCAGTGCCACTGAGCTACATCCCATGCAAGAAGGAACATTTTTAATCTTTAAGAAAGTTATAAAACTTTTTAGAGCAGAAATACCATAGTTCTTTGCTTTGTACAGTGTACTTATTTATATTGTACTTTATTGGAATCAGTAGCCAGGTCTCAGTATTAGAAAATTATCTATCTATTAAGACTTTCATGTAATGAATTACTATGTAGAAAAAAATTATGCTATAGAAGAATATTTAATGACATCTAAAGTTTTTCAAGTGCATAAAACAAATGTTAAAATTAGTTATTTTGGGTTTAAAAATTATTTTTGTACACATAGAAAAATTACTGGAAGATATACTACAAAAATTTAATAGTATTTTCTTATCCCTGAATATTAAGGTTTGGGGTAATTTTCTTCTTTGTATTATTTTGTATTGTCCTGATTTACTATAGTAAACATATTATTGTAGTATTATATTGTTACAGAGTTTTATTGTAGTATTCAGAGTGCCATATCTTTTCAGAAAAAAAAATAATCAGCTCTTGCCCTATTTTTAAATAATATTTTAAAAGTACATGTTTTTGCCAGGTGTGGTGGCGCACGCCTGTAATCCCAGCACATGGGAGGCTGAGGCAGGAAGATCGCTGTGAGTTCGAGACCAGCCTGGGCTACATAGTGAGTTCCAGGTCAGTCTCAACTACATAGTGAGACCCTCTCTCAAAAAACCAAA
>NW_022900923.1:8828960-8847649 GCF_012274545.1 Fukomys damarensis
AAAAAAAAAAAAAAAAAAAAAGTATGTGCTCTTATTTGTATCTGAATTTTAATGTAATTTGGTTTATTTAAATACTTCAAATTTTTCTTTATTATGAACCTATAAACCTATTCATAAATGTGCCTTTTGTAAAACTGCTTGCATTTACTTTTTTGCACAGAATTTCTCCTAGATTTAATAGTTTTTTTCTCCCATTGCTTACTTTGCTGTGAAATGATCATTAATTTACCTCATGCTCTTTTTCAGTATTAGACCTCCCTTCAGGTAGTTTCATCTGTTTTGGGAAGTGTGGGTGAGAGACTTTCAGGTTGCCTCTAACCTTGGACTGGCTGTCCTCTAAGACTGGTGTGTGGCTAATGTCTCAATTGTCTTCCTTTCCTGTTACCCTGTGAGCTCTTTTTGTCTCTCCTGGGTGATAGCCCCAGTTTCTTGTGTTATGTCTGTCTTTTCTTGCCTTATTCCCTCATTTTAGTGAAGAACATGATCTAGGTTCTTACTGAGAGCAAAAGGTTAGTTTTTAAAAATATTACACACTTGAAGATATTTTTCTACCCCCACATGTGAGTGATAGTTTGGCTGGGTAGAGAATTCTAGGTTGGAAATAGTTTTCCTCCAGGATTTTGAAGATAAAACTCAACAATTATTTTGCTTTGTTTTGTTTTTTGACAGGGTCTTGCTATGTAGCCCAGGCTGGCCTTGAATTTGTAGAGATCCTTCTGCTTCAGCCTCCCAAGTGCTGGATTATAGGTGTGCGCCACCACACCTAGCGCTCAACAGTGTTTTAGCTTTCTGTAAGAAATTTAAATCAGTCTGATTCTGTAGTTTTTGTATGTGGCTTGCTTTTCCTTTCCGAGTTTGTAGGATTTTCTCTGATTCCTTTTGTTTGAAATTGCATGAAGATGCAGTGCTGCTTACTGGGTGTCTTTGTCAGTGTGGAAGCCCAGTCCCCAGATGTCGTCTTGCTCTGTTTTCTGCTGCTCTAACAGAAAGCACAGAGTAGGCAGCTGCTGAACCGTAGAAGTTGACTTGGCTCATGATTGTGGAAGCTGGGATGCTCCTGGATGGCACTAGCTAGCACCTGGAGAGGCCTTCATGCCACTTCCTTCTGTGATAGAGGCTGCAGAGCGCACTAAAGTCATTTTTATAACAGCCACTTCTGGGATAATGCTTGTCCCACGTAATCATCGTGACAGTGACCGCTTCTCATTAGGCCCCATCTGCCAGCACCATTGCAGTGCGGACGGTTTCTAACTCGGGATACTCAAACCATAATGGATGCTCTTTCCTATTTTGTTTTGTTTTGTTTAGACACTATCTCACTGTGTTTCCCAGGCTGGCCTCAAACACCTGACATACCAGATTGTCCTGCTTCAGCCTCCCAAGTAGGCTGGGACTGTAGCTGTGTACCACCATATCACTCATTATGGCAGACGGTCTTCCATGATTTCTTTTCCTCTGTTTGTTTGTTTCTGGAACTACTGTTATTTGAATGTCAACTCTGATCAAGTCTTTTCTCCCGTTTTATATCTTTTTGTCTATTTTTTGGAAGATTTTCCCAACTTTTTTTCCCAGTCCTGTTGAAACTTTCTTTTTCGCTTTTGGGCTGTCATGTTAATTTCCAACAGGTCTTTGTTTTAAAGCATAATGTTTGTGTTTCATGGTTACATGATCATAATTTTTTTTCTTACTGTTTCCTTTTTTCATATTTTTTTTCTTTTCCCTTATTTCCTTTCCCCTACCCTTCCCACTTTCCCTACACCATTAGCCCTTTTCTTCCTATTTCACATTGTCAATTATCTCATTAGTATCTTATGTACTATTATAGTTTTGCACATCAGAAAAACTATTTGGTATTTACACATGTGTGACTCATTTATTTCACTTAGGAGTATATCCTCAATATGTATCCATTTTCCTATGAATGAATCTAATTTCTCATTCTTTATGGCTGAGTAGTATTCCATTTTATAGAAAAAACCACATCTTCATCCAGTCTCCAACTGATGGGCAAATGGGCTATTTCCAAGTTTTAGCTATTACAAACTGTGCTGCTATAAACATAGGTGCACATATGTCACTGTGGTATGATTCTTTTAATTCTTTTGGAGAGATACCCAGCAGAGGGATGGCTTGGTCAAATGGAACTTCTAACTCCAGCTCTTTGCAGTACCTCCGTACTGATTTCCACAGTTGTGGTACCAGCCTGCACTCCCACCAACAATGGAGAAGGGTTCCTTTCTCCCCACAGCCTCACCAGCATTTGTTATTGGTTGATTTCTTGATAGCAGCCATTCTTTGTGGGGTGAGGTGGAATCTCGGTGGTGTTTTCTTCTGCATCTCTTAAATGATCAGTGATGTTGAACATTTTTTTATATGTTTATTTGCTGCTTTTACTTGTTTGTCTGAGAAATGTCTGTTAATTTCAGATGCCCATTTTTGAATCAGGTCTTTATATTTGGGGGGGTCTGATTTTTTTGAGTTCTTTATATATACTAGATAGTAGTCCTTTGTCTGAGGAGCAGCTGGTAAAAATTTTTTCCCACATTGTAGATTGTCTCTTAACTCTGTTGGTGGTACATGATCATCATTTTATCTGTTACCCTGACATAGATTTTTTTGTAATTTTAATGTAGAGCATGGCCTTAAACATGCTAGAGAAGTACTGTACTCCTGAGCTGTGCTCCAGACCCACAATACAGACATGATACCGATTTCTTTGCACGTTTCTTGTCTGTTACCTCTGGTTCTCCCAAGCTTTTCCTTTTTCTGTTTGCTTGACTCTTTGTCTTTTATTTACATTGAAGACTTCTTTTCAGACCTGGTAATATATGACCTTGTAGGGAAGGAAGAACTTTTCTTCTGTCCCTCTCAGATTTTGTAAATTAGGTAAAAAAAAGACAGATTGACATTAGAAAAGTATACAAATGTTATTTGGTATTATTTCTGTTATATGGTTTGGGGGGTTTGTAGAAAAGAAGTGAAAATGCTAAAGATGCCATTAGACTCAGGGTCTTACATATACCATTTTATTATTATTATCATTATTATTATTGTTATTTTTGTACCAGGGATCGAACTCAGGACCTTGTGCTTGCAAAGCAGGTGGTGGCAACACTGAGTCAAATTCCTGGCCCACAGATACTATTTTATTAAAAGGCAGTCATTTGTAGGGACATGATTAGATAAGAAAAGGACCCTGGACCTCTAGGAGCAGTAAATTGTGGGAAAGTTACTAGGAAATACGTGGGGGAACCTAAAGGAAGATGAGGGTTATTAGAGTAAGGTTTGTTCATGCAAATCATCTGCATATTGACACCCTGTTTCTGGTGATAAGGATTTTTTTTTTTTGGCACCACGGGGTTCCTGTCTTATGGGGAATTTATTTCTTGCTTCTAGGCAGAAAGGATGAAGACAGAGAGCCCTTCCCACATCTGCTGTTTCTCAGTTGCCTTCAGCTCACAATAACCAGTATTCCAAAGTGACATATTTTGGAGTTGATTGGAAGCCATGCAAGTGGCTGAGTCTCATCGGAGGATGATATTGTTGGAACAGTATTGATTCATTGAGGGAATCTGAGTTCCTGAGCAGGTCAGGTGTCCTGGAGAAGATGCCACATACTCCTGGCTGTCACTTCTTGGAAGCTGCGTGGGTAAAGGCTAGGACTGGAGAGATGGCTCTCAAGCCAAAGTTTACTTAGTTCTCAGGACGACAGGATGATTCTCAGTTGTTGTTTAATCTCACCCTGATTTTACCACAGGCTTATATTGACCTATTTCATTTCACCCCCTTAGCTTAGTGGTTTTCCATATAGGATAGGAGTAGAGACAGGTTTGTGGAATTGCCTTCTGAGTTGAAACAGACTGTTGGCTGGGGATCCAAAAACTGCAGTGCAGTGGCTGTCGTAGTAAGAACTGCTTCATCCAAAGTGTCCATAGCTCCTCTTTTTGGAAAAGGCGCAGTTCTAACCTAAAGCAAATTTCAGTATCAGTTAAAGCTAATGACCAGTTTTTATTTCTTACTTTACTGTTCTTCCTTAATTCATGTTCAGATTTTTCTAATTTTATCTTTGAAACTGGAATTCGAAAGATTTCTTTTAAGTGCACAGACTAGTTAGGTCACTACAGAAGTCCAGGACTAGAGTGGTGGTTTCAAGAAAGAGAAACAGGATACAGCATGTGTTTTGCAGGAAGAGTTTATAGGATTTAGAAATGGATTAAATGTGAAGGATTAAGGAAAGGGAATAATCAGAGGTGGTCTAAAGTTTTGTTTTGAGATAACTCAGCGAACAAGCCATTTGCCAAGATGGAGATTAGGGAAAAGAGCCACGTCTATATTAAGTATATTAAATTTAAGGTATCTGTTTCTGGGCCCAAAGATAATGTTGAGCTTTCTTAAATACCCATTGCTTCTTTAGGCTTGCGTATTAATCAGCTGTCATTGAGAAAACATGGATTCTTTGGCCATATCCCTCTCTACCCCTCCTATTGCTGCCACCCACCAACCTTGTTTGTTGAGGACTTTGGGGCGTGACTTGTGCCCTCCACTCCCTGGCATAATCTTATACAACTTGGGGAGCTGCACAGCCGTTTATCCAAGTTCTCATCTTCAAGGGTTTCTGGCCTGATAGCAATGACAGCGTGACGGTAATACAGTGTGATACATGTAATACAGTAATATGACAGTGACAGTAACACAGTGGGATTGAATCCTAGTTCTGTGCTTCCTAACTATGTAATTTGAACACAGTGCTTAACCTTTTATGTCTTGTTTTCCTCATTTGTAAATTGGGGATAATACTGTGTGTACCTTTGTGGTTTTGTGAAGATTAAATAAGAAAACAGTGATTACTAATTACTGATGCCTAGCATAGAGTAAGCATTCCATAAATGTCGGCTATTAAGATTATTATTTATGTAATGTCTACTTAATAACATACACTTCTATTATAGTTAAGCAACCCCAACTCATAAATTTTAAGTGTCATAAACCGAGTACATACCGTGATTTCCTAGTGGTTCAGTGTACTTCGTTTAAAAAGAATAAAATAAAATGTTAACTGTCCTTCGGTTACAGTGGTTCTTAGTTAAAAGTATACATCAGATTCACCCAGGGGCCGTCTTCTGGAAGTTTGACTCAGATGCTCAGGTGGCCAGGGGTGTCTGTTGTGTAATTGTCCTCCCTCCTCCCCTTTCCTCTTAATCACCCCTTGCTGGGCTTTCCCTCCCCAGGCTTCCTGCCAAGCTGCTCTCTCAGTCCTCCCGTCCTCCCCTTGCTGTCCCCATCAGCTCTGGAAATCCCTAACCTGGGGGAATCCAGTCCAGTCTGCCTCTGACCTGGGCTGCTGAAAGCTGGAGTTTTCTAGCCAGGTGAGGTGCGCTCACGGGGTATTTTGGCTCGCACATCTTCACTATTCACATTAGAAGGCTGACCCTGCATGACACAGGCACGTGGCTCTTTTAGGCAGTAGGAACGTTGCCATCTTGTAATTTAATTACAAAGGATCCCTGTTGTATCTCATTCACTTTCACAATGTTTGAATGGTATTAATGATCTCAGTAATGTTTTATTTTTTTAAGTTTTAAAAACTTAATTTTATCCCATTCCCCTTTCATCAGTAATGTTTTATAAATGAGAAAACTAAGGCACAAAGTGATAAAGTAGTTGGCGGGCATAATTTTTTTAGAGCCTTTGAAAAGAAAATTATGGGTTCACATGAAGCAAACTTTCTTTACATTCTGTTTTATAGCTCAACATAATGGTTTTAGCAGCTCAGTTTTAAAGGAATTTTTCATGGGATATTATTTTTGTTTTCCTTCTGAGATGTGATAATTTCTAATCTGTAGTTTTGCATACATAGTGAGTGTGTGTGTGTGTGTGTGTGTGTGTGTGTGTGTGTAGTAGGTAATAATCTTCACCTTTTTCTTTGATAATAGCTTTAAATTCATTGCAACTAGAAGACTTTCAGTTTTGATTCAGGTGTCCTTCCATTCCCTTTGGAAATAGGAAACCTGACCCAGTTCTTTTTTGAGAATTTATCTCAAAGAACAGTATGTTATAATATTTTTGTTCTTCTAATCAAGTCAAGTTTAAGAACTGGCAAGCATCCATAGCTTCTGTTCTTTTTGGGGGGAGGAGTAGGGGGGTTGAGGCAGGGTCTCACTATGTAGTCGAGACTGACCTGGAACTCACTATGTAGTCCAGGCTGGTCTGGAAGTCATAGCAATCCTCCTGCCTCAGCCTTCCGAGGGGTAGGATTATAGGTGTGCACAGCCATGCCCGGCAGTAGCTTTTGTTCTTTAATGTGAGAATGATCCTGTCCCTTGGTTAAGATTTACTTTGATTGTTATATTTAGTAGACCTGGGATATAAGGATGTTATCTGAGGTTAATTAACTACTTACTGCAGAAAATAAATTATTCTTCATTTACAACTTTTCTCTTATTTTTGTTAGTGATTTTAACACTGATTGTTAAAGTATATTCTAAGAGAAGAATGCCATATATAGTAGAAATTAATTTTTTGTTGAATAAAATTTGGATTATTGCCAAATTCATTATGACTTTATTGCTGTATCAGTATAATTTATTGATTAAAAAATTGACCTTCACTTTAATTTATATGGTGTATGAGTCTTGGTAAGTTGAAATTTAGTCTGAAAGTAAGTCTTGGTTAAGTTCTGGTTAAGAGAAAACATGTGTTGGACCAACTCTTTTTGTTTTGTTTTGTGTTGTTTTGGTACCAGAGATCAAACTCGGGTCCTTGTGCTTGCGAGGCAGGTAGCAAAACCACTGAGCTAAATCCCTGGCCTCTGTTGGACCAACTCTTAATGATTGCATTACTGTACTTTGAAAATATTTAGAAACAAACATTGAGAACCTTATGTAATGTTTAATGTTAGATGTATATTAAAATTTTCTATATATTAAAAGATTAATGCAGTTCTTTACCTGTACTTGATAAGCAGAGAGTGTAATTGGAGGGAAATAGCATGGATGGGGAGAGGATGGAAAGTTGAGGGTGGGGGATTGTTTTAATTTTTTCAAAATACCATAACAGTACTATGAACTGGGTGTCTTAAACAACAGATCTTTACTCTTCACAGTTCTGCAGGTCGGAAGTCTGAAATCAAGGTTTTAGCGGAGCTCTGCTCTCTGCGAGACCCTTCCTTGTCCCTTCCTAGCTTCCAGTGGATGTCTAGGTCCTTGGCTTATCCACGAGCCACCACACTCTGTCTCTGTCATCACCTGCTGTTCTTCCTCTGTGTGTCTGTGTCCAGATTTCTCTCTTAAAAGTGTGCCGCTCAAGTGGGTGTGGTGTCACATGCCTGTAATCACAGCCCTTGGGAGGCTGAGACAGGAGGACCATTAGTTTGAACCAGCCAGGCTTCACGAAAAACAAAAAGGAAAGGATGCAAGTCTGGCTGGATTTAGGGTTAGGGCTCACATGACCTCATCGTAACTTGAGTGGTAGATTCTGGGTGCATGTGATTGGAGGAGATGTGCTAGTCAACCCAGGAAGGAGATGCGGATTCATTTATGTTTTTATATCTAAACCATTTACACTTGTTAGGTTTATCTACATTATATAAAACAAATGAGATACATTTTATATTAAAAAATCTTACTTTATTTGCACTTATCACATATGTGTTTTCCACAGCACAGGCCTAGGTCTGTTCTGTTCTCCATTCATTTAGCAGAGGATGTATTAAAAGAACTTTGACCTCAGCACTCTGGAAGCTGATGCAGAAGCTTTGCAAGTTTGAACTCAGCCTGGTAACTTAGTGACATAGCAAAACTCTGTCTTAAAAAAAATTTAAAATACAAAGGCCCAGGATTCAATCCCCAGTGCAGAAAGAAAAAAACAATTAATGGTATGCGTGTTTTTCTGTCTCCATTGAAAGGTTGTGTTTTACCCAACACCTGAAGTTAAAGGAGGAAAATTTTATTTTGACTCACAGTTTGTAGAGGTTTCAGCCCATAATCAGCTAGCTCTAAGGCAGGGTGGCATCACAGAGGAGGAACAGTTCATGGCATGGCAGAAAGCAGAAGGCAAACAGCAGCAGCAGCAGCAAGCAAGTGAAATGTGGCAAGCAACAAGCAGGGACCCTCTCTCTGTCCCTTATATCCTATCCAGCCTGCCCACCCTGAGGGTGGATAGCACTCACACCCAGGGTGGGGCATCCTCAATCCTACCCAGAACTATGCCAAACCAGTTAGTAGACTAATTTAGTAGTCACACACCTTGATCCCAGCATCACACACTCTAGATCCAGCCACGTATGAAAAGCCCCACTTATGACTTTGTGAGGCTTTGGGAGGACACTTAGATGTAAGCCATAACAGACTGTCAACAAGACCATGATGTGGAAAGTCTTTATATAGTAGATATATTCTCCCTTCCTTTTAAAAACACAGTTGGTAGCATCCTTCACCTTGCTGTGGACTTTGCTTTTATGACTGATAGTACATAAATGCTGTGGTTTCATAGTCGCTCATTAAGCAGATGTATCATAATTCATCATAATTCAATTCATTCATAATTCAATGATGATCAATACTAATAGTTTTGAGTTACTTCTGACTTTTCAATACATTGGGTAACTGGTTTAGTCAGATTTTGGTTACTATGACAAAATACCTCAGATAAACCACTTGTAAGGAGGAGAGGCTCATTTTGGCTCATACTTTAAGGGATTTCAGTCCATGATCACTTTGCTCTGTAGCTTTGGGTCTGTGGTGGGAGCAGTTGGTGGAGTAAAACTATTCACCTTTTGTCAGCTGGGAGGCAGAGATAGGAAGTGACCTGGGTCCTAATAACTCCCTGAGGACAGCCCCCAGGGACCTTCCCTCCTTCCACAAGGCCCCGCCTGTTAAAGGTCCCACCACCTCCCGTGAACACCACAGGCTGACGACCACGCCTTGTCGCGTTTGTGCCTTTGGGAGCTCTTTAAGATTCACACCACAGCAGTAGCACATAAATTTTACTCATTCTTAAAAAAATTAGCTGTAGTAAGTACACTGTTTTGTGATTTGCCTTGCTGTAGTTGATCCAAAGAAAAACAAGGCACAGGTTTCTCCTACTGTGCTCACACAGCTCAGATCATTTCTAACACTAGATGCAGGGCCGTTTTCCCTGAAACCACCAGTTTCAGTTTTGCAGTGCGTGCCAGCCAGGTGCCCTCTAATCCAGCTCTCTGACACAAGAGTCCATCCCATCCCACAGGTTGAGGGCTTAGACATCAGGCCCAAGTTATTTCACCTGTGCTTCAGGCTCCCCACACTCACACCTTGGGTTCTGTGCTGGAGCAGCTCGTAGAACTCGAGGAAATGCATTTCACTGTTATAGTTGTTTCTTCTGCACTATTACAAAGAATGGCACAGGGCTGGGGATTTAGCTCAGTGGTGCCACCACGTTCCTGGCAAGCACAAGGTCCAGAGTTCAATCACTGTACCAAAAAACAAAACAAAATAAAACGGAATGGCACAAAGACTTCAGGTGAAGAGATGCATGGCACAAGTTATAAGGCAAGGATGCTGAGCCTGTGTGGGTTCTCTGGGGACCTCGCTGTGTATCTGATGCTGGTAGGTGGATGGGGAAACCCAGCGGGACCCCTCTGTTCAGTATTTCCCCTTCCTGGCTGTGGGTCAGGACCCCTTCAGAAATAGGAGTCTTACCCTCTGCTGTCATGCACAACAGGTCAGACAAAGGCGGGGAAGACTAGGGAAGATAAACTCTGGTTTCTGTAGCCCACCATGAAGAGGAACTTACAACCCAAGAGTGTTACACAAAACCCGCAAAGTATATATTGGCGTGGGTGATATGGTTTTATGGGAATTAATGTCTAGAGATACCCGTCATTCTTTTAATGGATTTATTCTCTTCTATAACAGTTTTCTTGTCTGTATCCCTTGTTGGTAAGCATTTAAGTTACAATAAATATTCTTTATTCCTATTTGGCCAATCCTATTTGGATTCTGTAGAATAAATTCTAGGAAGTGGAATTTGTAGGTCAACAGTGTGACCATTGTATATATTTTTAAAATTTATTTGTTTATTATTTGGTACCAGGGATCGAACTCGGGCCCTTGAGCTTGTGAGGCAGGCAGCGGAGCCACTGAGCCAAACCTCCAGCCCAACATTTTACATTTTAATGGTTGTTTGGAATTCTATAAAATATATCAACGTTCTGGTTTGTATAGGAAATAGTCCCAGTTCTCAACCTTCAGAAGTTTTACCTGGATGACATACAGTAATATGTTCATTTTTTCCTAATAGAAATGTTCCGGTCCTGTAAAAATCTTTAAAATGATACTTTGAAACGTTTTACTCTTGCAGTGATGGAATGGGGGGAAGATGTTAAAGCGATCTGGAAAGATGAAGCCGTGGTGTTGGTGAACCATCAGTCCACGGGAGACGTGTGCACGCTGATGATGTGCCTGCAGGACAAAGGACTGGTGAGGCCACCGCGGGCCACTGGTTGCTGGGGAGGGAGAGCCCGAGCAGTGAATCTGTGTCACTCCAGGGGGGCGGTTTAGAGACTTACAAAAATAAGTACCTGGTGCAATGTGAATTATATCTCATTAAACTGTTTTTAAACATAACTGGGCTAAAAGCAAAGTTAATATCGTTCAAATGAAAGGCTAGCGTGAGATGAAGTGTCACGTTACCTGTTTGAGAAGTATAAACACACAAACAGAACTGTTGCTGAAGACAGGAGAGTGAAATCAACCAGTGAATTGGACAGTTTTGCAAATCTTTAGCCAAAAGAAAGCAAGGTCCATGTTAATTTGGATTTTGTTCACAAGTCAATTGAAAGAAAAGATATTAGGCTTGTTTTATCCATTGTTAGCAAGACTGTCTGAGCTGTTGATTTTACATTACTTATATAAAAAAATTAAAACATGACTACATAAGGTAGATTTAAAAGATCAATTTGGTCTTCAGTGTCTGTCTCTGGTGGCAGGTGAGCTGGCCCTAGAGAGCCTGTGTGGCAGGGACAAGGCCAGGTCTTGTGTTGGTCCGGGGAATGCTGTGAATTTCTCTTACAGGAGAAGTCATTGAACCTTTTCAACTGTATCAGAGCACATAGTATTTTTGTATGAAAAGCAAACTTCTGAACAATAATCCATTTAATTGTAAGACATATTGAAATTTAAAAAATAAAAAAATACGACCTTTATCATAAAAAGTTACCACCTTATAGGTTAATGAAGTTTCTCCATACAAAACTAAATGAAAAGTGTTTAGAATTAATGAAGTTTATATTCGTCCCAGTAGTAAGGAAACAAATCAGCACATGTTCACAAAGTGTTTAATCTGCGGGGTCAGTGACTGCACGGGGTGTGGACCCCCTTCTCACAGATCACGAGCAGTGTGGGAGGACTTTACTGGAGGGTGTCGTGTGCTCAGCGCCGTACTTGACAGGAAACTGCAGAGGGGAAGAGCGTAGACTTGGCCTTAAACATAAAGGATGAGGAGAGTTTAGTGAGGTGGAAGGTAGAGCGGGGGCCTTCTTCCTTAGTGAAACTCCCTTGGCAAAAACGCAGATGTGCCAGTAAGCCTATTTTATTTGTTAGGTCCTAGAGACTGATTTACCAGGTCAGGGTAGCATTAAAAAATGAATGAGATTAAAGGGAACCATGAGGACTAGGACTGTGGCTTGGTGCTAGAGGCCTTGCCTTGCATGTGTGAAAGGCCATCTGTTCCATCCCAGCACCACAAAAATGAAGTAAATAAATAAATTAAAATATATTTGGTTTAGCCAGGTGTGGTGGCAAATGCCTATAATCTCCCAGCACTTGGGAGGCTGAGGCAGGAGGATTGCTGTGAGTTTGAGACCAGCCTGGGCTACATAGTGAGTTTCAGGTCAGTCTCAACTACATAGTGAGACCCTGTCTCAAAAAACCAAAAAAGAAAAAAATATATATGCATACATACATGTGTGTGTGTGTGTGTGTGTATTTGGTTATTATAGAATTTGTTTTTTTTATTTATCTGAAAAGCAAAAGTGTAATCTTTCCAGAATGTGAAATAAATTTAATCTTTTCTTATATTCAGAATCTTAAACTGTTAGAAGAATACTACTGTGTAAATATATTGTATTTATGATAATACTGCTTGTTCCTTAAGTTCATGATGTTAAAATTTTGCAAAATCTGCTTTGACTTCTTATAAAAAAGAATCCCCAGTTAGCTAACATTTTTATTCTGATCGGTGTGATGTTTGCATGTATAGTGATTATTCTGAGGGCATAGAGTGTCCTGGAATGGATTCAGTTGATTCCCTCAACCTGGTTGATTTGCTGTGTAATGATCCCTTCTTTCAGGAATATGAAACATGGGACAAATTGTCTTATTTTCTAGCTGTGCTGGTATCTTTCTAATAAGTATCTGTGAAGTAAGGAGTCTTGTCTTTTTTTGACAGCTCATTATAAAACTAAGAATATGTATTTCTAGGGAATTTTATTAAATGTTTAACAAATATTTATTGATTTAAAATATTTCCCCTAAAATAAGTTAGGACAGAATCATTCCTACAAATCTCAGGATATAGGTTGGCTGTCTTCCTGAATTTATTATTTGTTGTAGGCAACCCTTCTTAGTGAAGAGGTAAAATATGCTGTTCTCAGGTGATCAAACATAAAAGCGAATCACTTTGGTGTTGCTGTTTGAAACCCAGAGGCCAATAAAGTGCAGCTACACTTCATACTGTACATAAAGTTGAAATGTTTTATAGCTTGAGTCTGCTTTTTTGGTTGTTGTTTATTGGTCAGTTTTCCACAAATTCTGTTTAGCTCACTTCTTGATTTATTTAAACAAAGTTGTCCTCGTTGCAGAACATGAAGGGGGGCATGCTGGTGATTACTCTGTGTTAATCCATGTGGTGGCTCAGTTCTTCATGGGCACAGATCTTTCTTCATAGGTGTTTAATTGTTAAAAGTGATTGAATACCTGGCGAAGTTGTTTCTGAAATTGAAGGCAGGAGCTGTAGCGTTACACGGATGGGTTTTACAGTGCTTTAGTGAAAACAGCCCATGAGCGCCACTGCTGTTCCTGAGAGTTTGGTGCTTGCAGGGAGTGTTCGCGTTTTGATTCCCACCAGAAACCAAGGTGGAGCTCATTGCACTCTCACTGAGGTTGCAGCTCTTGCTTCATTTAAGACTCCTAACAAGGGATGCTGTTCCTCAGCAGGAAAAGAACTATTAACCAGCTCCCTGATTAGATCCTGTTTATACTTTTCATTTTTAAATTTGCTTGAAATGAAGTCTTCTGCCCTCACGATGGGAATTAACTCTTGTCAGCAATGCGTAATATTTTTACAATTAACAACTGGGGTATTATAAATATTTTTATGCTGGCAGAGAGTATGACCTTGATGAGCATAATGAGTGTTTTTCATAACAGTAGAATGCATAAGTCACTGTATAAATTGTTTTCAAAATGTTCTTATTGTGGACATTGACGTTTTATTTTAGACGTTAATGTATGCTCACATTTTATGAAGTTTTAATGCTTATAATTACATGCGCTGTCCTAATTTGTTAACTTTAACCATTTTATTTTTTATTTTTATTTTTATTTATTTATTTATTTCCGGTACCAGGGATCAAACTCAGGACTTTGCACTTACAGGGCAGACGCAGCACCACTGAGCTAAATCCCTGGCCCTTAACCATTTTATTGTACTGATTCAAAATAATTAATTAACAGAGACCATGTTTAAGGTAGAACAGATTTGAAATCATTAAATCCAAATTTAAGAAGTTAATTCGGCTTCATTTGTTATACAGTGATATGTATGTAAACATGTCTTTCCATTTATATATCCATATATATATGACTTAGGATTCTAGCACTTGAAATTTAAACCTGTACACTATTAGTAACCATACTGTAAATGTAGAAAGAGCGTTAGATTTTAAATATTGAGGTTAAAGTGTACTTGGATGATTATATTTAAAACTTAGGATACTTGGCTAGACTGTAGTCAGGTGGCTTTACTTATCGCTTGCTTTTAAATATTGTAGGTTGTCGCTCAGATGATGTGGCTGATGGATCATATTTTTAAGTATACAAACTTTGGAATTGTTTCTCTAATTCACGGAGACTTCTTTATAAGACAGGTAAGTGGTGAGCATTCTTTTCACAGTGATAGCGTGGTCACACCAACCCTTCAGAGGGCATAACAAAAACAGCTGTAGTAAGTAGGTCAGTTCTGGAGTGTGGAGGAGCCGTCCTCTGATCTTCATACCCTAAACATTCCTTTCAGTCTCAATTGGAGTATGCCTCAGCCAGCAGAAAGGTGCTTACAGCGCAGCTGTTCAAATCTCCCCTCTCATCTAGAGTACAGCTCTGTTTAGTAAACATTTAGCAGGAATCTGCCGTATTCCTTTGTTCTTTAGCTTCTTAGCTATGTGAATTGGGCAAATTACAGATATGCTCAAAGTTCCTCATTTTTCAGGTGAAAATAAGAGTAATCCCTCAGACATTTGCGGAGCGTAAATAAAGTAATACACATGAGGCGCTCGGAGCGGTACCTGCGACCTTCATCATTTTTATTATGGTCACCACTGTCACTAGCTATATTATTCCTGTTATTTGTATGTGTAGGGCCCTGTTACATGATACAGAAAATACCTCAGTTACCAGTAGGGAGATCAGTTAATTAATAATAGGAAATGTGGGAATTCACAGGAAAAGTGAGTGTATCTGATTTCTGCAAAACAAGAAAAATATTAGCAGAGAAACAATAATGT
This sequence comes from Fukomys damarensis, assembly GCF_012274545.1. Taxonomy (NCBI): domain Eukaryota; kingdom Metazoa; phylum Chordata; class Mammalia; order Rodentia; family Bathyergidae; genus Fukomys; species Fukomys damarensis. The sequence goes on from NW_022900923.1 coordinate 8,843,719, forward strand.
GACCTAAACTTTAGAGTAGGTGTGGATTTGATGATGAAGGTGTGTTGGAAAGGGTCCGAGGCGTAAGGTGTGGATTCACATGGGAAGAATGGTAACCTCTTCCGGTCAGCTTTGCATGACGGTATTCTCTAGTGTGCAAACAGCCTCACGTACTTCATTCTCTCCAAAATGGAGACCAAAAGCAAAAGCAGTATAGAAGAGTTTTATGTGAGATAATGCCAACTTCCTTGGTGTTTATATAGTAGCGATTTTAACCTGGATTGTGTAGTGCTTTTCACATAAGTACTTAATGAATACCTGGCAAATCAAATGAATTTTCTCTAAGAAGCACAAACTCAGAAATAAGCTGGAATTGATTAGAAAAGCTCTAAGCTATGTGAAATCAGGTAGAACACGTCCACTGTGCTGCACAGTTTTGTGAACATGCTTTCGTCTACATGCTCTGCAATTCTCTGGTTTCTTCTGGAAACATAATTGCTGATCTAAGCAGAGAGAGAAGTAGAAGCTTGGGCTGGGCCCCTAAGTGGTGATAGGGATTGGCCTGAGGTCAAGACAAGGCGCCTTAGCGAAACCGGAGCCCAACACCTCAGAGAAGACGGCGGAACCCACGGTTAGAAGGCTGAGCAGCCAGGAAGGATCCAGAGCAGGTGCCAGCTGAGCCCCTGCTTGCAAAGAGGTCTGCTCTCCATTGTGTGGAGCATTTGGTCCTAGGGATGACCCTCACACGTCAGGATGAAGCCGTTGTGCTTAAATTGCTCTGATACATTTTTCTTGTTACTGCAGTGTAAATTTTGCATATATAAATACTGTTTTTTTAAGGTACCTGGGAGATTTGCAAATTCATTTCTAAAGAGCAACATTTTCCCTCAGAGATTAATAGTAAAAATCTATAACATGGGACAAGGTGAGGGTGGAATAGAAAAAGTATTAATGACTTTTAACAAATCACCTGGGACTTTTCTGCTAGATCATTTTGAAAAGATTTTCCAAGAATAGTTAAAAATATTTCACATGTAGACTTGGGAACTTAAAAGCTATCTTAATCAGTTGAATTCAGTGAACTGGCTTAAAAAATGTCTTCCTTCTTTTGCATTTGAGGTACATTTAATCTGAAAAACGGAAGCATACCAATTATTTTGAAGAGCTTCTGTAATTGTGTTGTTGGAAATTACCAAGAAATTAATCCTTCTGAGAGGAAGAACCTTTATGATACTTAGTGTAGGTCTGGGGCCTTCCTCCAGCTTTTCTGGATGCTGGTTTCCAGCCTTCAGGTCATCCTGCTTCCTCTTCCCTCCCAGCCCCGATCCAGCCCGTCATTGTGTCTGTTAGTTCAGCTTTCACATCCTACCGAGTGCACCCGCCTCTCCTGAGAGCACCGAGGCCAGCTCATCCCGCTCCCTGTGGGCATTGCAGAGGTCCCTCATTTCTCTTCTCTAGTCCCCCTGTCACAGGCACCGATGTGAATATCATAACACTTTCTTGGTGAAAATGACCCAGTGATTTCTTGTCTCTGCCTGTTCACAAAGTTCTTTGGATGTGGCCTCTGCCTTCCTCTGCTCTGTCCTCTCTGACCACTGCCACCTGCCACGCTGGCCTCCTACTGTTCTTTGACCGCGCCAGCTCGTTCTGACCTCTGGACTTTTGCCCTTTTGCTCCTGTCACTTGGAAAGTGCTGGCCCTCTTCTTCATGTGACTTTCCCCTCACAGATGTCACTTTGTCAGAGCAGCTTAGAGGATTGCACCCAGAGCCTTTCCATCCCCGGCTCTTTTCATATTTTTTATTTTGAGACAACTTGTTGCCAACTTGCCCAGACTGGGCCTGAACTTACCATCCTCCTGCCTCAGCTTCCCAGAGTGCTGAAATTACTGGCATGTCCCAGGGCACCCACTTCCCAAACTGGGATTGCAGTTATTCTGAGGACCTCCTGTTGCTCTGCTGTCTGAGTGTGGGACAGTGCTTGGTAATGATAGTCGCTCTGTGTGTGGTCATTGGATTTGTCTAAGTGCTAATCATGTCTGTCTTTTTACCACAGAGATCCAAAAGGGAAGTAAGTGGGAGGATCCACTATTCTGTGATTGGTTTTAATTTAGAAGTTGCTATATATATTTTTTGTTGTTGTTTTGGTTTGGTTTTTTGAGACAAGGTCTCCTTTTTTAATTCAGGCTGGCCTTGAACTCACTGTGTAGTTAGTCCAGGCTGGCCTCAAGCTCGCAGTGATCCTCCTGCCTCAGCCTCCCTAGTACAGGATTATGGGCATGTGCCACCCCACCCAGCTGTTACTTGTAATCTTATTGCCGTATTTTTATTTCCTGTGTACCTGTCCTGACTATGTGTCTACTTTCTAGGGAAAATCTCATCGTGACCAACAGCTGCTGCTTCTCAAGAAGCACCTAGAAAATAATTACAGAAGCAGAGATCGAAAATGGATTGTCTTGTTTCCAGAAGGGGGCTTCCTCAGAAAGAGGAGAGAAACAAGTCAGGCATTTGCCAAGAAAAATAACTTGCCATTTCTTACACATGTCACCTTGCCAAGGGTTGGGGCAACACAAATTATTTTGAATGCACTTGTAGCACGACAGGAAAATGGAAGTCCAGCAGGAGGAGATGCTAAAGAACTAGGTATGATGTTTTCAGCATTTCTTTTTTTTTTTTTGTATGGGGGATCAAACTCAGGACCTGTGTCTGTGAGGCAGGCAGCAGAACCACTGAGCTAAATTCATGGCTCTCAGTATTTCTTACTTGTTCCAATTGAAAGGTATAATTGTTGTACTTTTTTTTTTATAACTCTTGTTGGAACTGACGTTTAGCAAGAAGATGAAACAAATTTTTAATTTTTCATTTATCAAATTTAGAAAGTTTTTGTTTGCTTTTATTCAGGCTGGCCTTGAACTCACGGCAATCTTGTCTCAGCATCCCAGGTGCTGGGATTATGGGTGTGCCACCACACTCGGCCAGTTTTGTGTTTTTAACACAGAAAATAAATTTAATGTAGTTTGGTTATGTTTACTAACACTTGTAAGGTGTTAATAAATGACTCGGTTATTCCATTATAAATACTACTTGTCAAAAGGAAATAATCTGAAGTATAGACAAAGAAATGTACTGCAGGGCCGGGGATTTAGCTCAGTGTTCCACCACCTGCCTTGCAAGTGCAGGGGCCCGAGTTCAATCTCCAGGAAGAAAGAAAGAAAGAGAGAGAAATTTACTGCAGCACTATTTGAAATAAACAGAAGGGAGAATGGACAAGTCATTATGGAGTATCCAGACAGCAGACTACAACAGCTGTCACAGCGGTGTTCCGGGCCTTTCCTGTAATGTTCACAGGGGAGAAGCCTGCAGTGCTTGTGAAAGAGGTGTGAGCACAAGTCTGTGCACAGCACGTAGCAGGGCACGACTGAAGGAGACACCGAGTGTGGGCAGTAATGGTGTCTCTGAGGTGGAACGTGGGTGATGTCTCCATTTCTTAGTACTTTTCTGAATTTTCCAACCCTTTAAATAATGCGTATTACCTTTAGAGCCAGGAAAAAGTAAGCCACGCTCGAAGATACAATTTTCCTGGAGATGGCCTCCTGAAAAGAGGTAGAATTCCACTAGGCCCGCTTCCTCAGTCACATATTGCTATTTTAGTATTTTTTAAATTAAGAAAAATTGATATGAGTAGCTCTTCAAAATCCGCTTTCGCATGATGATAAAGAGCAGATGGAGAAATGATGCCGGCGAGGCTGCACCGCGGTCCTCCTTTCATTGTTTTTTTCAAGCAGCTCTTTGGCAGTCATTGCTCATAATCTTTCATCATTTATTAAAAAGATGAATTGAATCTTTGAATAGAAAAGGAAAGTTCAGAATAGCTGCTAGAAGGACACCATTGCAACGCCAGCCAAGCCGAGCCGAGAGACAGAGTCTGGCAGGCGGGCGGTCACCCCGGAAAGA
>NW_022900923.1:8847676-8856279 GCF_012274545.1 Fukomys damarensis
CTGGCAGGCGGGCGGTCACCCCGGAAAGACGCAGGGCGCCCCGGTGCGTGGTGCGCGGGCCACAGTGAGGGCGCTGTGCGTGGCAGCCGGGAGGACGCGCGGCTTCCGTGTGGAGGGAATCCGTGGCAGAAGTAGCCTGTATTCGTCCTGCGGTATTTAGTCTAGCTGTGTTGCAAAGATCATCAGTACACCTGAAAACAGTCTGTCGTGTGCTACTGTCTTCTCTGTGCTTTGGTATTTTGCATTTTATTTCCCTTAGTACTCATACTTACTAGCATTTTCTCCCCAGTAAACACAAGTCATACCTTTATGTTTGTGATACATACACTTGTAGAAATTAAGGGTTTTGGGGTGTTTTTTTGGTACCCGGGATCAACTCAGGACCTTGAGCTTGCTAGGCAGGCACTGTGCCACTGAGCCACATCCCCAGCCCAAAAATGTAAGTTCTGTTTCATTAACTTTGAAAGGGTTTGGGGTCAGGCATGTAGCTCAGTGTCACCATGCCTTCCTGGTAAGTGCAAGGTCCTGAGTTCAATTCCTGGTACAAAAAAATGGATTTGTATCTTTTGTATGTTTGTTTTATGATCTATAAGATGTCCTAAGCTGAGCCATGGTGGTTTCCCCCATTATTTCATTATAAAACTTTTCAAACATACATGAAAGTGGAAAGAATTTTACAGTAGATATCCATGAGCTGACCAACTAGATTATGTAACATTTTATACTGTTTTTACTTACGTTATCTCTCTTTTGTGGGAGATCTATCCACTGGTCCATCTTCCTTGTTTTATTTTTGTTTTGGTACAGGGTAATCAAACTCAGGACCTTTGGCTGTGAGGCAGGTGGTGGTACCACTGAGCTAAATCCCAGTCCCCTTGTTTTTTTTTTTTTAATGCATCTCAAAATAATAGTACACTTTACCCCTAAACATTTCAGCATATTATCACGGGTAGCTTGTTAAAATGTACTTTACATAAACCCTGTTGCTTTAGCACGACTCTGTTATTTCAAAGTGATATATAAATTTGATCACCGGTAACATACCAAAACCAAACAAAAAACAATAAAACAAATCAAAGTGATTTTTTTTTTTAAAGCCAGATGTGGTGATGCATGCTTGTGATTTCAGTAGTTGGGAGGCTGAGGCAAGAGGATCACCACGAATTCCAGGCCAGCTTGGACTACATAGTGGGTTCAAGTCCAGCTGGAATACATACCAAGACCCTGTCTCCATGAATAAATGAATGAATGTTATTTTTTTAAATACAGATTTACAGATTCTTCTTCCTTTCAGAATATTATTCTAAAATCCTTAAAGAAAATAAAGCTTTTTTTTTGTTTGGTTGGTTGGTTGGGGTTTTTTTTGTGGGTTTTTTTGTTTGTTTGTTTTGGTTTTGGTTTTGGTTTTGGTTTTTTTTTTTTTGGTATCAAGGATCGAACTCAGGCCCTTACGCTTGAGGGGCAGGCAGCCGAACCACTGATCTAGTTTTTATGTATATGATCCCCAGCCCGCTAGTTTTTATGTATATGATAAGCAAAGGTATTTTATCATTGATTTCTATTGTGGAATTTGACTTCGGCTTGAACGTGAATTATGTGTTCTTAGGGATCTCTGAGCTACTGGAAACAGAACAGAGCATTATTCTTTCATTTGTGGTCGTCATGTGTCTCCATGAAGATTCTCTTTTCAGCTCTCGCTCAGCGCTCTCCTGTGTGCTGGGAACAAAAGCATGCGTGGAGGATTACACTGAGTAACCGTCTCCTCTCCGCTCCACGGCAGTGGTTACCTGTGTTGCCTTCTCACGGACAGGAAGGCGTGATGGCTTCACTTGTGCGGAGCTGGCAGGAACTGGGAGTTTTTTGCTTTTCAAACAAGAGAAACAACTGAAACAAATGTTTGTCTAAAGATACTTAGCTTTACTGCCAGGTTCTAGTATTTATTAATGTTTCCCAGATATTGCAGATCTTTGTATTGGTATTATATTTAGCGAAAGGTCTGGTTTTGTTTTGAAGTTTGCTTTTCATTTTTGCGATGTGATGTTTAGCTGTGGGTCTTTTTATAGGCCAGCTTTTTTTATAGGAGTGATAGAATATGAATTAGACCTTGGTAGTGCACAGCTGCACCTGAGTACTGAACACTGTGTATGCAGTAGACAGTAGTGCTCTGTCATTCGATCCGAAAACCTATGCGTTTTATGACGTGGTGAGGAACCCTTGATCTGATCCTAAGTACATTATGGAGCACTAGCACTGCAGCCCATCCTGTTTCCTTCTGAGAGCAGGGACACAGAGAAGCCTTATGCTGTTCCAGTTATCTGTACTGTGTTACGTGTTGCAAATGAGAATTGATCCAACCTTAAGCCATTGTGTTCTTCATTCTCAGAGAGCAAAGCAAAAGGCCTTCAATGGATAATAGACGCCACCATAGCTTATCCCCAAGGTGAGCTGTTAGATATTCAAACCTGGATCCTTGGATACAGGAAGCCAACAGTCACGCATGTACATTACAGGTGGGTGTTCTGTATTCGTACTTACATGAGCCCAGCAGCCCTCCTCAGGACAGTGTGTGTTTTAATACTTAATTTTAGTCTGACAGTGAAAATAGTTGGCATGGTTTCTGTTTACAGGGAATGAAAATCATTCTCATGCAGAATTTTTAGAGTGAAGGTATCTTTTGCAGTAGTTGTCAATGAAAAATAAAGATCTCTAAAAATGACATTCTAGAGGCACCATGATTATTTGATTGCCTGACACTTTACATAAAAGTAACTGAAGGGCAAATGTCAAAGAGAAATACACGCTCACTGGAGGTAAGTAGATGTAAATTAATAGAAATGGAATTTGCTTTGATAATTGTAAATCCACATAAGAATGATTAGATTGTTAAGTTAGAAATTTTTTGTATTGTAATATCCCTGTCTTGCCTAAACAACAGCAGAAATATTTATTGAGTATCTGTTCTATGCTAGGTGCTTGAGATTTTTTTTAATGTAAACTTTTGGGGGGAGAATTTCATGTAAATGTGAATATATTTATATCCAAACATGGCACTGATTAAGCCTATTAGATTTGATCACATTGTAAGCCATTTACTCTGTTCCTAGTAAAAAAACTTTAAACCATAACAACTAAGAAATGTGAGGAATTGGTCCAATTTCTCATTTTTTGTATTTAAGCAATAGCTTATAAATAATTTTAAAAAATGAATGTAGTCATAAGTGATCTTACAAATTGAAGAATTAGTCAATTTTTGGCAAAATTACTTTAACAGGAACAAAAATAAGACTCTTAAATTCACTTGAAGCAGAGGTTCTTTGTTTTTTGAGACAGGGTCTCACTATGTAGTTGAGGCTGACCCGGAACTCACTGTGTAGCCCAGGCTGGTCTCGAACTCATCGCGATCCTCCGAAGCGAGGTTCTTAACCATGGAGCTCATGGACAGACGTGAAGAGAATTGTTTTTATTCAAATCTAGCTGCAAATTTTTGTGTATGTTATGTTTTTTACAGAGAAGTTCATCGCATTCACTCAAAATACGCATGATAAGAAAAAATTAAGAACTTCTAACTTTAAGAAAAGAACTGGAGCCGGGGATTTAGCTCAGCGGTTCTGCTGCCTGCCTCACAAGTGCAAGGTCCTGAGTTCAATCCTGGGTACAAAAAAAAGAACTAACTTAGAGATCGGAAACACATTATTAAGAAGAAATGGTCAGTTTGATTCAGAAAAGTACTTCTATTCATTAAAATTAAGGTTTGCAGAAATATATTTCTTTATAGAAACTTTACTCACTGAGCTAAATCCCTGGCTATCAAAACTTTTATTACCAAACATAATAACAAAGAAAAATTCCTTGGGTTATTAGTGGAGATTAAGTTATGATTTAGAATCATAATCCAAAATACTCAGTAAAATACACATTATGCCTGGTCATTCATAGGCACTCACGTGTATCCATCCCCTAGGAGTCCCGGACATGGAGCAGATACACTTTCCTTTCCTTCCAGAAATTTACAGTAGAGCATTGTCTGGCCAGTGTTAGGGAAGATGAAGGACCTGCGTTCAGGAGGGAAAGGCGGAGCATGAGAGTGCAGAGTGACCTGGCCCAAGAGCTGGGAAGGACCATGGGCCACACCCCAGGCAGCACTCAGGGACAGGCTGTGCGGACCATGGACTGCCCCTCGGGCACCTCGGCAGGGGCCAGGACGCCGTGGGGACAGGGAAGGCAAGCGAGGTCTTTGCTCTGACTTCGTTTCATTATATTCTTATAGTTTTAAACAAGGATGTTTCCAACAACATTAGAAATAATGTGTGTGTGTATGTGTGTGCGAGTAATACAAATAACGAGTCAGATCCCTTTCACTCTTAATGAGAGGAGTTGGCAGCAAAACTGAATAGCACTGGCTGCTTCAGGTGGGAAATGCTCTCACAAGGGTAGGAAAAGATTATCTGGAAACTGTAAAGCTTTTGGAAAACAGTTTTTGTTTACTTTTGCTTACTGTTACCTTATTTATCTTTACCTATAGGCAAATTGTCAAAACTACTTATGAATGAATTTTTTTCCCTGCAGTTAATCACTGTTAATTACTGTGTTATTCTTAAGAACCATGACCAACTTTTAAAATCTAAAACAGCCCTCACACGTAGGGAATTGAATTGACATGATCACTACTATGATGTAGATAGAAAGGTTAGTACTATTGCTAGGTTTCTCAGTCTAACCTTGAAGAATATGCTGTATGAGAGTCACTAAGTAAATATTCCTGTCTGTTCAGCCTGAGATCCCACTTAAGTAGGTCATGTATTTTAATTTCTCCATTAAAAACAGTGGAAAGTTGTCGAGAACTAAACTTTGTAAATCCTAGATCACTCATGCTGTTTAAAAGGCAGTCCTTTTAGATCAGATGAAAGCATCTTTGGAGGGTGGTAATTAAGTCAAGCACAATTCTAAGAGAAACTCCTAGTTGAGAGTACAAACAGGCTAGGAAGTTTAGCAGTTCCTGAGCATTGAGTCTGTAGTAGTAAGTTTCTGTGTATTTGATGGGCTTGGGTTTATTTTAGGTAAGTTTCATGGTAGCAATGACTTCCTGTCCGGGGAGGGCAGCTTGGTGCCTGCTGGGAGCCTCAGACCCACGTGGGGTCCCTGTGTTCCTCCTGTCAGGGTTCACCCAGGAAGCAGTACCGCTGGTATCATTTATTTCACATTCAGGAGGGGTTGGAGCATTTTAAATTTCCATAATGCCTTCTTTTCTCTTCTTATAAGTTATAGTCAGAGTTACAGAATAAGTTCCACTGCCTGCTCCATACCTCAGTGAAACAAACAATGATACACGTCGTGAAGGTCCCTGAGTAAAAATGACATTTTATCTGCAGGTGGTCTCTCTTAATAAGTTCTTTTAAACACGTTTGGTTTTTTAAGGCAAGAGAAAGAATACTGCATCTAGATTAACAGCCTGTGCAAAAGAATGTTTTTGCAGACTCTAGATTCCCATACTGGTGCTTAGGAAAAAGCACAGTAATGCAATCTCTTCTCTGGACTGCTTCGAAATGAACCGTTCTTCCTGTAGCAGTTTACACATGAATTCACTTCTTGCTTCTTTGGCCTCTGTTGACTTTCAGGATTTCTGGGAGAGTTGAACCCTGAACATATGTGTTTTATATAAAATACAAATATTAACATAGATGAGAGTAAACACTTGTGGCAGAATTACAGACTAGATCCTATTTTACAAATAGTTGGTGGTGTTATCTTTAAACATTTGAACTCTAGGGAGGTGTGTGGAGCTTAGTCTTTGGAAAACTTGGGCGAATGGGGATTGAGCCCTGGGCCCCGTGGCGAAGAACCCGCTGTGCGCAGGGCTCCTCAGCACCCGTCACAGACTTTGGTGCTCAGAGGTTGCCCCGACTTCCGTGAAGACGTTGTGAGCACCGACTGCTGTTCTGGGGAAGGAGTGTTTTAAACTGCAAACCGCCTTACAGACATGAAGTTTTATTATGTACGGTATGTAAGTATCTAGCAGTTATTGATAATGCAGTCTTTATCATTTAGCATTCATATATTGGATCTCAACTACTTAGAAAAGATGTCTTTTCTTATTCCTTCCTAGTGTTACTTATATTTTATTATTTGACTTACATCTACATTATTGAATTTTTTAAAAAATAAAGCTTTTGTTAAAAAAACTACGGTTTAACCCTGGGAAATATTTGAGGGTAACCCCCCCCTTTTCTCGTCAGCCGAGAAAGCTGCTTATTTCTATTGAATGTGTAGTGAGCACAGCACCGTCCAATGGTTAACAGGGAGAGTAAGCGAGACCGGACTCGTTGCAGGGAGGGAGCGTTTGTGGTATGATGTAATTGTCTGCTTCGCTCCAGATTAGGACTGTGGGTTGGAGATGACGACCCTCTTGTGCAGAAGTAGCATGTTCTTCACTTTTAAAATCTTGAAAAATATAACCCAGATGTAGTGGCATAGGTTATTAGAAGCAGAGCTGCTGCTTTTGTGTTTCATCTCACTAGGGCATTGGGTGCTTTGGAGAGAGGCATTCACTTCGGGTCTTTGGGTAAGATTTTCAGTATGGGGTGGATTAATTCAGAAAATGGATACTCATGATTTTAAGACAGAAATGCTCACTAGCAAGAGTGTACAGATACTGATATTTTGTCATATTTGCTTCAGGGCTTTTTAATTAACAAAAGAAGTTATATACCATTTAATCCAGTCAGATTTGCAAAAATTAGATGAAGACTTTGACATACATGTAGGAAAAGCACAGACTTTCTTACGATTTAATGGTTCCCTATCTTAATTTGGAGAGCATTATTAAAATTACATCTACAGTTGCCGGGGATTTAGCTCAGCAGTGCTGCTGCCTACCTCACAAGTGCAAGGTCCTGAGTTTGACCCCTGGTACCAAAAAATTAATAAATAAAAATAAAATAAAATTACATCTACATAGTGAGAGAGACTGTCAAAAGGATGAGGGAAAAACCTGTTATGGGAAAAATTACCAATACTCAAAAGCAGTATAATAAGATTTAGTAATTATATGTCTAGACCAATATATATCTTATAATAAAATATGTATATAATTATATGCCTAAATATGTGTATATATGTATGTGTGTGTACATATATATGATATGTAATTTTGGTTTTCCCTCCTTCTTTTACCTTTATTCCACAAAATAACAAAATTTGAAGACTACAATAAAAGTTGTAGTGGCTATAATTTTAGAAATAGTTATTTTTTCCAAAACGTTTTTTCCCAGAAAATTTCAGACCTATAAATAGAACCCCGTGTGCCCTTAACACCCCTTCAGCAATTATCAACTTGTGGTTAATATTATTTTTTTCTGTGTTATTTCCTAGACTTTAATAGATTCTCTTGAAGCATTTATCATTTTATATATGAAAATTTCATGGTATATTCTCTAAAATGAAAAAGCATAAAAGACTTGGAAAGGGGTATTGTGTTCGTAGAGGGCAAGACTCAAACTTATAAAGATAATATTTCTTTCAAATAAATCTGCAAATTTAATGTAATTCTAGTCAGAATCCAGGATGGATTTACAGGAAACTTGATGAAATAGTTCTAAAATTCATTTGAGAGTAAAGATAAATGAAAAGCTAACATAGTTTTGAAGATGATCAAAACAGAGGAATTCTTCCTACCAGATAGCAAAACTTAGGATAATTAAAGTATTTTAATACAGGGTCAGGCCTAAGTCAGTGTAAAGATTAGAAAATCCAGATCTAGATTTATTTGCTAACTCAGGTGTGAGTGAATTGGCATCAAATATCAATAGAGAAAAGAAGTGTTCAGTTAATAGCTGTGGAACTGCTGATTGTTAGTACGGAGTAAATGACAGAACTCCACACCACGCCAGTGAGTGACTGAAAGTAAATGCTGGAAATGAAGGGCTGTCCTCCTTGTCTTTCCGGGTTCACCATGTTCTGTTCTGCTCTGTTCTGTTCTTTTTAGGTGGTAGTGGTACTGGGGATTGGACTCAAAGTCTTTACACTGAGCTACACCCCAATTTATTTTTTAATTTTAGAAATAAGGTCTTACTAAGTCACTAAATTGCCCAGGATGGTCACAAACATGCAATCTTCCTGCCCCAGTCTTCCAGAATGCTGGGATGACAAGTGTGTATCACCGTGTCCCTATGCCTGGCTTCATTTTCACTTAGGTCTCTTTAAGGTCTAGCAAAGAATTATTAATATTGAGAAAGCACTTTTTATTCATTTGATTTTTGTTAGAAATATTAAGTCCCCAGGGTAGGGGTGGTGGTGCCCACTTGTAATCCCAATACATGGGAGGCTGAGGCAGGAGGATCACTGCAAGTTCAAGGCCAGCCTGAGCTAAATAGAGACCCTGTCTCAAAACAACAAAACAAGCTGGGGATTTAGCTCAGTGGTTCCATTGCCTGCCTCACAAGCACAAGGACCTGAGTTCGATCCCTGATATTAAAACAAACAAAAAAAAGGAAATAATAGAAAAAATATGCATCAGCCAAATAAGTACATGGAAAGGAAGAATATGTAAAGCAAATAGAAGAAAATGAACGTTTGTGAAATCTCAGTTTAGTGTGTGTGTGTGTATA
>NW_022900923.1:8856320-8873985 GCF_012274545.1 Fukomys damarensis
TGAATTCATTAAATTACGTCTGCAACTTTTCTTTCAACCTGAAATTATTTCTGAATAACAAAGTTTTAGAAAACCTCGACACAGGGAAGTATAATGGCGATCCTCATGGGCACTGTGCCAGTGGCACGTTTGCTGACTTCACTCAGCAGGCACGTGGTAAGCGTCTTAGCATGTCCCCGGGTTATAAAACCAGGAGTGTGATCAGCATCCCGGTTGTAAGGGTGGTGTCTCGTTAGTTTTGTCCTCAGGTGGCTCCTGGTTTGTCACAGCTTTGTTGCGAAGAGCAGGGCTGAAGGGTGAGAGGCAGTCACCCCTGACAGAAGGAAACAGCGTCCTCACAGGTGCTTGGCCATCAACGCAGATGGGACAGGTGCCCAAGATGATTTCTACAGTAATAGGATTAGTTCCTGCAATGAGTTTGCTACCTGTAGAGTCTTTTAAAATGTCTGCCCTTGTTATCCTGTTTTAAAGGAGGTGAAAATGTTTGAGTTTTTAATTCTATTTTGAGATAACTGGTTTTTAAAAATTTTTCATAATATTTCCAAGGCAAGCTACAGCTATTAAGTGTTAGTCTGTTGAGGATTCGTCCTAGCAATTTACCTCAGGATAATGGCCGAGAGTGAAACTTGTGGGAAATTCTGAGATGTTGGCTTTGACAGTATCTGTTCTCTTGTCCAAGCAAATCCTTTTTCTTTCGTACCTGGGATCGAACTCAGGACCTTGGGCTTGTAAGGCAGGTGGCAGAACCACGGAGCTAAATCCCTGGCTGCAAGTCCCTTTTTGGTAATGGGTGGTTTCTGGATGGAGATCTTTTTTTTTTTTTTCCTTTTTTGGGTACCAGGGATCGAATTTGGGTCCTTACGTTTGCAAGGCAGGCGGCAGCACCACTGAGCTAAATCCCCAGCCCCTGGAGTTCTTGTCATATTCATGTGGCAGTGTCTGTGGACTGTGCCGTGGTGTTAGTGGCTCTGTGCAGGTGGCCCCTCGTGAGGTTTATGCTGTTAGATCACTGTCAGTTTCATTCGGGTCAGCAAACCTGAGTTTCCAGCAAGAACCAGACGCTGATCTCAGGTTCAGGAGCACACAGATGAGCGTAGTACAGCCTGGCAGAGGAGACGGACTTAAAAAAAAATCAGTGGATACAAGGGGGGTGACAGACGTGGTTGCAGAGGACAGTTGGCACTGAGAAGGACATTTTAAATCTCAGGGGAAGACAGATATGAGAGAGTCACATCCCCATCTGCCTAGTCGGAGAGCAGGGAATGTATTTTACATGGGGGAGTGGGGGAAATGCTGTGCACATGTTTATGGACTATGTGGGAGCGAACAACAAAAGAAAAAGTTGAGTGGGGTGGGTCTGGGGAACAGGGGTCTCCAGAGAGAACTGTTGTTTTCATTATCTACCTTGTAGTGTGCTTAGACTTAAAAATGATATGCATGTTTTTTTTTAATTTTAAGCCTTCTCATGCCCTTAGGCCGAACTCAAGTAATAACTTTGCCATATAACTTGTGCCGTAGTGAACAGGCACATTCTTTCATGTAAGCTCATACGCAAGTTCCTAGACTCCTTATATGACCTGGGGGAGAGGGAATTATTAGGAATTGAACCTGGCTGTATCCCCAGCCCTTTTTAGTTTTTATTTTGAGGCAAAATCTCACTGAGTTGCTACATGGCCCAGGCTGGGTTTGAACTTGCAACCCATGTGGCTTCCCAGAGTGCTGGGATTACAGGCCTGGGCCGGCTGGCCCAGCTTCCTTACACTACTTCATTGTATTCTGGTTGTTTACTTTCCTCATCTCCCCACGTGGTTAGCCTTCTGAAAACAGCAACTCTGTATTTTAGGGTTTGCTTGAATGCTTAGTAGTTCCGTATGTGCACGTCATAAAGGAATTGAGGGTTTAGTCACATTCCTTTTTTTGGTTTTTGGGGACAGGGTCTCACTATGTAGTTGAGACTGACCTGGAACTCACTATGTAGCCCAGGCTGGTCTCGAATAGTCACATTCTTTATTGGCTTGTTTTTGAATATCTTGGTGGCTTAAAAATTCAGATGTTCTAGCTTGAATATAGGGAATGCCATAGGTCAGGCGTTATTTTTAAAGAACAGTTTCAGCTGCTCTTAAATGGGATTCTATGGATATTGGTAGAATATTGTGTATGCAAGGGGGCAGTTTAGATGACTAATAACAGGAAGATTTGCTTTTCAAAAAATAGGAGCCAGTCTCTCATTTGGATAGCTGTAGATATCATAGAGATTTATTTCTGGAATGTATAGATTCAGTTCTTTAAGTCCCGCAAGAACTCCCCTAACTTGATTCCAAGAGAACTGGCATTCAGTGAGTTTGGTCCTTTGCCACATTAGGAGAGTACTCGCTTGAATATTTTAATCCAGGCTACCAGACAGTCCGAGGGCCAGCATTAGCTCTGTGCCCCTGCTGTCTGCGGAGGCAGCAGGTGTCCGTGCGATTCCGATTCTGGGTTGCTGGTAGAGTAGGTTCCAGCCCAGACCCAGCCCGCACCACACTCACCCCTGTGTAAAGCAGTAGATGTTTCAGCAACCTCTCCATATTCTTTGGAGAGTTCAGCAGGGAAACTGATTTTCTTTTAACCGAAACAAAATTTGACACAATGAGATACATGCTGCAAGTAGTGTCTGATGTGAGGCAACGTGGTTTGGTCTCTTACAGAGAGTCCCAGTTCTCACTAGCCCCTGGTCTGTGGCCTTCTCTTACTTACAGAGAGTCCCCGCTCTCGCTAGCCCCTGGTCTGTGGCCTTCTTAGACCAGAGAAAACTTGATGGATGACTTGTACTCGGCCCTCCGTGCAGATCAGTACATGCGGGGAGAGTAGACGTTCAGGCCTTTGTGCAGCGTCAGCTCCAGGAACAGGGACCTGTGGAAGTGGTGTGGTCAGGACGTAGTGAGAACTCTGTGCTGTTCACGTGCGTAAGGGAAGCTGTGGGGAACGTTGGAAAATGGAAAGACGTTGGTGTGTGTTGAAAGTCAAGCTGATGTGTCTGCAGGTCCCTGAAAGGCCGGTTGGAGCAGAAGTAGCCTTTCCAGTCAGGGAATTGTTTGCTTCACACGGCTGGGCATCCAGAGTAGGATGTCACCCGTGCCGGGCTTGGAGCCGTGCCTCGGTGCTGCTGTCTTCCCTGACTGGGCTGCCAGAAACTCGGGGGCTCTGTGAAAGGCAAAGACAAGAGAAAATTCACTTAATTTTCCAGGGCTCCTTCTTGAACTTTTCCCTCAAGGTGCTGTAGAACTTTGGTTTCGTGGCCTGGCGCTCTGGCCTATGGGTCCCTTCCTACTCCACTCCGGGTGGGCCCTTGGCAGGCAGGTGCCTTAGCCACTGCAGGGGACAGGAGCTTTGGGTGGGTTTATTTTATTTTTTAAAGAGAAGTTAAAGGATGCTTTCCCCCCGGGGAGGGGATTCCCAAAAGTGGTGGCACACATAGACCTTTTATGCTAATGTTTGGCTGTCAACAAGGCAAAAATGGGTGCATTACCTTTTGACCTCTACTCTGCATGGCAGAGGTGAAAAATTTAAGTGCTACTTTACTGCAAAACTGTGTCGACACTATTAAAGTATCTTGAAGGAGGGACTCAGTGATTTTTTTTGATGCCACTCTTTTTTAAAAAGTCTGATTTTTCAGTTTTAATTTTTAGTTTGAAGGCGTTTCTCTCATATTAGAATGGAGTTAGCTGACTTTTTAAGGACATTTAGAGCAAAACTTAAACCAAGGGAAAGAGAAGGAGACCGTGGGCCAGATGTGCTGTGTGCCCAGTGGAGCTCAGGACCGAGGGAGGGGCCGTCTCCCACCTGCATTTTGCCCGCCGCTGGCACAGCCCTGGCCAGCAGAGGTTTTGGGGCTTATAGTTGGGGCCGGCTCCCACACTCACCTGCTCCTTTGGGGAGCCTCCCTTTCCAGCTGCTGGGCCACCCTGAGCTCTATCTTCTGATCCTTCAACCCGTAAGATTTACAGGTACTTTTGTGTAAGTCCTAGCGTCCCTGTGGGGCACTAACGGGATCGAGTCTCAGGTGAAAAGCTGTGCCGTCCCACCTCCGGATGTTGCTCCCCCAGGCTCGGCCTGCTTTTCCTCACTCCCAGGGCCATCCAATCAGGCCTTTTTACACTTTGTCCACACCCCCTGCTTGTTACCTGTGAACCCGTGTGCCGTCCCTCAAGGCCGAACTCTGGACTTGTGGTGGATATCACAAGTCTTAGAGTAGAGCTCGGCTCCTTACTTCAGGCCCTGCTCCTGCCCTCTGTGCCTTGAGAGCAGTACTGCACTGTGCCAGAAGGGTGGCACACACACGCGCCGGAATCACATTGCAGTGCGTAATTGCAAGATGTTTATGATTCAGAGGGTTTTATGACATTAAATTAAGACTAATATTAGAGTGGAAATGTGAGTTGGTTATATGCTTTTTCTTTGTGGTACTGGGGATTGAACCCAAGGTTCAAACACTCTATCACTGAGCAAAACTTCCAGCCCTTTGAAATTTATTTTGAGGCAGAGTCTTGCTAAATTGTCGAGGTTGGAACTTGCAGATTGTACTGCCTCAGCCTCCAGAATAGCTAGGACTACAGGCATGTACCACCACCTCCAGTTTAACATATCTGTATTCTTAGACTGAGGAGGACTCATGGATGAAACCCCTAGAATATGGTCTCCAAATGGCATAACCTAATTGAGAAACTCTCCTAGCCAGTTTTTAAAATAACCATTGATAAAATTCTTATGAAGATAATATAGCAGTATCTTTCAAAATTATTAATGCATTTAACTTTTGAGTCATACTTTCACCTTCAGAATTTATTCTATATATAAACATTTCTTTTGGGTTTTTTGAGACAGGGTCTCACTATGTAGTTGAGACTGCCCTGGAACTCACTCTGTAGCCCAGGCAGGTCTCGAACTCACAACGATCCTCCTGCCTCAGCCTCCCAAGTGCTGGGATTACAGGCATGCGCCACCACGCCCGGCTCTCTATATAAACTTATACCTACATAAGTGGGCATTTATATGTAGTTTTCCATTGCCACATCGCTTGCGAAGGGTGATGTCTTCCCTTTTGTTTGTTTGGTTTTTTTTTTGGTACCAGGGATCGAACTCTGGTCCTTGTGCTTGTGAGGCACACAGTGGGCTACATTGCTTATAATAATAATAGAGGAAAAACTATATAATGTTTACCATATATTGGTGTTACAGAATTTAGTGTTTACCATGAAGTAAAAGGTTACAATGAAAATTAGCAATTATTTTTAACATAATGGTAATGAAAATATTTGTCAAATCTTGTGAGATTAGTTAATCTGTGCATGGAAGATATATATTTTATAAATGTATAGCTTATAAAAGGCACATATCAGAAAAGAAGACTGAAAATCTGGGATCTAAACATTTATCTCAAAAAGTTAGAAAACAAATTAAATTCAAAGATGGAAAGCAGGAAAAATAACAATGAGACAAAACATAATAGAAAGAACAACAATACCAAGAAATTATTTTTTGAAAACACAGTAAAATAGATCAACTTTTCCATTTTTGATCAACAAAAGAAGAAAGCCTGTATTACCAGTATAAGGAATGACAGAGGGATTCCATTGCAGCTTCTGTACTTACTAAAATTACAACTCTTCCAAAAGGAGGAATATTTCCTACCTCATATCATGAGGCTAGCATGATGTTAATACCGAAACCTGAACCAATTTATAGGCAGACCTCTTTTGTGATCATAGATACAAAACTTAGCCAAGCATTATATAAAAATACATGTTATGTAGTAAGAGAATACATTCCAGAAATGAAATTTTGATTTTAAATTTAAGCCAGGTGTGGTGGTGCATACCTGTAAATCCCAGCACCACTCAGGAGGCTGAGGCAGGAGGATCGCTGTGACTTTGAGACCAGCTTGGGCTACATAGTGAGTTCCAGGTCAGTCTCAACTACAGGTTTTTGAGACCCTGTCTCAAAAAAAAAAAAAAGTAGTTTTTGGGTTTCTTCAATTTGATTGATGATGCATACAAAACAAACTCAACTACATTTTTAAGACCCTGTCTCAAAAAAAAAAAAAAAGTAGTTTTTGGGTTTCTTCAATTTGATTGATGATGCATACAAAACAAATCTCCAGTACCATTCTAGTGGACTAGTTGGTGTTCCCCTGAAGGGTTAAGAATGAGAGGTGAGGATGCTGGTTATTGCTGCTGTTCTTCAGAATTGTGTAGAGGGTTCCAATGGAGCCGTAGGCAAGAAAAATCAGACCCTAAGCACAGGAAAGGCGAGAGCAAAAGTTTGTCTGCTGTTACATTAATTTATCTTCCTTCTTGCAAAGTAAAGGAGGACAGAGAGATGACAAGTTGGTTTCTAAGCTCAGATGAGTCTTCTAATCAAATGATCAGCTAAGTTTGTGAGCTTTCAACACCAGACCCGAATACCTGAGCTGAGCCGATCGCCTGTGTTATTGTGGCTCACAGATTTGAGGTCTGGTCCAGGGTTGGTGACCCATTGCTTTAGGACCCACACCATGGCAGGAACACGTGGCAAAGCCAAGCCAGTCACCTCATGGCCAGGAAGCAAAGAGAAAAGCAGAGTGGGAGGCCATCCCCCGAGAGTTAAAGACCCCAGACAGCACCCACGGGGCACCAAGCCTCAGCCTGTGGGCCTTCGGAGATGCTGACGATCCAAACTGCAGCGAGACAGAGAAAAGACAATGGCAGACATGAGATTTCTGGCGCCCTTTCTCAGGGAGCTGCTGCAGTTGGGTGCCGTGAAAGTGAGAAGGGAGGATGGGCTGTGGGGAGGACAACTCCATTGTAGAAGTCCAGGCCATGACCCAGGACGACAGGGAGGGACTTCATAGAAAGAAAATGACAGCTCTCAGATCCTGGGTGGTTTTGTTTGAACGTGGCTCTGCACATTCGCATTCTGCACATCCGTTTCTGGCGCCTTTCACACCAGGCCCGATTGAGTAGCCAGGGCAGAGACCAGACGACCTGCCACGCCCAAAACACTTTCTGCCTGGCCTTTTAAGAAAAGATGTGGAGCAATCTGGAGAGTTGATCTAGTCAGTTGGCGAAGAGCTTGAATTAGGTGTATATTCACAGGACTTCAGGCAGATGAACAGCTGTATAGTTGCTGAATAAAAAGGAGCAAGCAGGGAAAAGTAGCTGTGACTCACCACACGGGCTGACGGGACCATAAAGTAATTTACAGTGTTAGGATGTATTGTGCTGCGCACCTGCGTTGGGACAGTGGGGAGCGTGTGCGTGTGTGGTGTGAACAGGAAGACAATAGCTACGGCCACAGCCCAAGAGGAAACACGGTGACAAATGCCAGCTGATTGGATGCAAGAGAGGAACATCGATGCCTTGGGGAGGGAGAAACGGAGAGCGGCAGGACGGACATTCGTAGGCACACCTTTTGCAGACTTTACCTTTCACACCGCTGACGTGGTTATGGCTGCATCTAGATGTCCACCCAATTCTCGCGTGGTCTCGGGTGGGACTTTTTCAGAGGTGACCGAATCTGGAGTGTGTGACTCAGGGTGTGAGTGCTGCCCTCCCTTGGTAGTGTGCATAAGGTAGAGGAACAGAAAGATTTCCCTTGTTGCTTTTGCTGTGCGTGGCCGTGAACTGTTGCCCCTCCACCACCCTGCCTTGGACCCGGATGATGGACCGGAGCCTCACACACTGTGAGCCCAGTAAACCTTTCCTCCTTTAACGTTGGGTGTCAGGTGTCTGTCTCAGCGATGAGAGAAAAGCACCCAGCGCAGTCTCCCTGCTGCCCTTTTCCCTCTCCCTTCCGCGGGTGTCACCAGCCACATCAGTTTCATTTCCTGTTGACTGAGACGTGGAGTGGTGATCCTGCACCTCTTTAGTTAAGATTGCCTCTGCTCATGAAGCCGGTGTCTGACCTGACCAGTGAGAAGCCACTGATGTGGGCAGATTCGGTCCGCTCCCGCTTGCGCACCAGAGAGCACTGTGAAGGTGCATCGTGCCGTCTAGCGTTTGACTGATGGGAACAGGTTCTGATAAAGCTACGTTCCCACACACGCTCCCACTTAAACGTGTGAACGTAGAAAGACACAGTTTTTCTCGGAAATTCTTTACTTACACAGAACAGTTTCAAAGTGTATCTTCAGGGCCAGGGATTTAGCTCATTGGTGCTGCACCTACCTCACAAGCGCAAGGTCTTGAGTTCGATCCTCAGTACAGGAGAGAACAAAAAAACAAAGTTTATCTTTAGCATCTTGAACGGGATCTAACTCATAATAAGCTAGTGAATGTTCGAATGAGTACATAAGTGAATTCTATTACATAATCAACAATTTTAAAAAAGCCAACGGGCCATTTCTTGCAAAAGCAAAAGGTGGTTTGGTAAGTTTATTCGATTTTCATCACCAAAGCTATGTTGTGATTCTAGTGACTTCCACTGCTAAATTAAAGTAGTTTCTGTCTTTCTTTTCCCTGACTCTTAATAGGATTTTTCCAATTAAGGATGTGCCCCTGGAGACTGATGACCTTACCAATTGGCTCTATCAACGGTTTATTGAAAAAGAAGACCTCTTAGCCCATTTTTATGAAACAGGTACACAGTCCCTTCCGTTGTATGCGTTTCTGGATTTACTGGAAATTCCAGAGGCTTGCTGTAGGGAAGAGAACCATTTTTTTTTTAAGGTATTCCGAAGAAACGAGAGTGTCTCTGTATTTAAGAATTTCATCTTAGCATGCTTGTGAAGACAGATGTGTGTTGGATGCAGCGAGTCCCCTGTCAGCCTGTTACAGGGGTCTCAGGCTGAGAAGGAGGCACGGGAGGGGTGTGGCTGGAGAGCTCATGGCGCAGTCTGTGAATGACCGCAGTTTCGCATGTACAACTGTGGGATTTTTTAATTTATGAAGTGGCAAGGAACATTCATGCTTTGACGTTGCACTTGATTATTTAAGTACTATATTAGTCATTTGAGGTCATTTTAAACTACATTTTTACAGGTATATTCTTTATATAGAGAGATAGTGTCACTTTTTAAGAATACATAGAAATTTAGTCTTTTCTCCTTTGAATAAAAAGGTATATTATCCTAAGCTTCCTTCTGTTTTGTTTTGTTGGGGTTTTTTGTTTGTTTGTTTGCACTTGATTATTTAAGTACTATATTAGTCATTTGAGGTCATTTTAAACTACATTTTTACAGGTATATTCTTTATATAGAGAGATAGTGTCACTTTTTAAGAATACATAGAAATTTAGTCTTTTCTCCTTTGAATAAAAAGGTATATTATCCTAAGCTTCCTTCTGTTTTGTTTTGTTGGGGTTTTTTGTTTGTTTGTTTGTTTTGTTTTTGTTTTTTTGAGACAGGGTCTCATTATGTTGTTGAGACTGACCTGGAACTCCCTGTGTAGCCCAGGCTGGTCTTGAACTCACAGCGATCCTCCTGCCTCAGCCTCCCGAGGGCTGGGATTACAGTCATGCGCCACCACCCCCAGCTCCCTTCTGTTTTTAACATTATCTACATTCTATAAAAAATGAAATTCTCGGCCAGGCGTGGTGGCGTACGCCTGTAATCCCAGCCCTCGGGAGGCTGAGGCAGGAGGATTGCTGAGTTGGAGACCAACCTGGGCTACATAGTGAGAACTTGTCTCAAAAAAACCAAATAAATAATTAATTAATTCTATAAAATGCCCCAGTGTGGTGGTGCACACCTGTAATCCCAGCTACTTGGGAAGCTGGGGCAGGAGGGTGACAAAGTGGAAGTCAGCCTGAGCTACATAGTGAGACTGTGTCTCAGGTTTTTGTTATAAAGGAGTGGGGAGGTGGAATCCTGGGTTCAATCCCCCATACTATAAAAGAAAGCAAAATTTCTATAATGCAGTAAGAAAAACATGAAGAGGGGAAGAGAGGGAAGGAGGAAGCTGACCGTGGTAGAATGCCTGGCACGATCCGAGAGCGCTCATGGATTGCTGTGTCTGCCGGCACCCAAGCAGGGAGAAGAGAAGAGGCGGCCTGGGTCTGAGGGTGGCCGTGGGGCTTTAGGCTGAGCGAAGGCTGAGAAGACTCGGTCCTTTTCCACCTCTGTCTCTCACTCAGGCTGTTTGGCCTGCATTGTAGCAACAATAACAGAAGCGTCTTTTTAGGAAAGCTACTTGCACGTTAGACCTTGGGAGGTGGGAGCGCTCTCTGGATGCCCCCGAGTAGAAAACGCCCTGTGGAGCAGCTGACAACCGTTATCCGCAGGGGCTGTGGTCAGCACTGCTCAGAAGCTTGGCTTCTAGGAGAAAGTGCGGAGGCATCTGTTTACTTAGTATTTCTGTTTTATTATTAAGATACGTTTCATAACCATTCTGCCTTTTGAAAATAATGTCAGTATAACATGACCACTTTTTGTGGCACAAAAAGCAACTTGCCAGTAAAGGGATTAGTACAAACTCTGCGCTCTCAGGAGGGCTGGTGTCTGTCACCGTTGCCAGTCGGCCCTGTGGGATCCGTTCAAGCGTCTGTGAGCAGCAAGGCAGCTGTGGGGCAGGAGAACGGGAGACCTCGGAGTGGGGAAAGTTCCAGGAAGGAAATAAGCCTGGAGGAGGGAGGGTGGGCGCCGGCTGGTTCTCCTGCTCTGGGGAGAAGGCAGAGGCTGGGTGTGAAATTGTGCTGGGCAGGAGGAACCATGTTCCAGGTGAAAGTGTCGGAAATAAGCAGAGTTAAAGTAAGGTCCACCTTGCATTCCGGGAGGCCTGGCCCCACAGGGAATATTTTTGTCTTGTCTTTTAGGAGCCTTTCCGCCTCCCAAGGGCCGTGAGGAAGCCGTTTCCCGGGAGATGACCCTCAGCAGCGTGTGGATATTCCTCATCCAGTGTTTCGCGTTTCTGTCAGGCTACATGTGGTACAGCATCATGCAGTATTTTTACCATTGCCTCTTTTAGATACTGACTCGGACTTCACAAGGCCGCCATAGGAATTCAGACTTCCGTCAGTGTGCATTATTTACATGTGCAAATCAGAATATATAAAAAGCAAAGGAGATTCAATGGATGGATTAATATTTATCCTCCTTTGGGATATTTTAAAACGCTACTGAAATGAGGATCAGTAATAGAACGACCTGCTAATATATTTTAAGAACTTTTCATGTCTTAAAGCGATACGCTCCACCACATACTTAAGCAGCCATCACATCTGGAGAAGTGGGAATCCTAAAACGCCCTGGAAGATGGAAGGAAACTGTCGCCATCAGATGCTGAGGTCTTTGGGTTCTGGCTCAGGGCTGTGTCCGCCCCTTGCAGGCCCCGGCCATGCCCACCTGTGCCATGGCTTCCGCAGTGCGCGGAGGAGCTGCAGAGGGGCGGCTCCCTGCCTTGGGCGGGAACAGACTGCCGGAGCAGGCCGTGCTCTCCGGCCCTGTGTTTACCTGTGCTAGCGCCTCCCCTTCCCCCTCGTCCGTGTAGAAGGCGTATCATAGATTGGTCATCGGATTTTACAAAGCGCACTTTGTCAGATGCTGATATAGCCAAGGACAGTAACCTACCCTCGAAACACAAGTGAGCCTCGGCAGCGAGCTGGCTCCTGGAGGCTCCCCTGTCTCTGTCCACTCGCCCGCTGGTGCTGTCCAGTTCCCACCCTGCCCTACACCCTTCCTGCTGCGACGCCCCATTCGTGGTGAGAGCCCTCTCCCCATTTTGACGTAGCACCAAATGCACTTGGGGCTGGTTGACACAAATTAATGCAGAACATTTACGTGGTCAGCTGAGAGTAGACTAGTTTGTTAGGAAACTGAGCTAGCACCAAGCGTTGGCCTGGAGCAGTGACCAGTCCTCGGGCCACACCGCCGACCCTGGCCAGTCCCGGGTGTCGGTCCCGCATCCGTGCCCGCCCCTTTCCTCGGGCACAGCCGGGAGAGAGCGGTGCAGGGGCTTCCGGCCTGTGCCAGCTGCTGTTGAAGAGGAGAAAGTTTCAGTTCTTTCCAGGAGACCTTTATTTGTCACTATATTCATCTGATTTACCTCACTGGCAAACCAAACTCCTAGAAAGTGCTGGCACTGCGTTCGTGTGAGCTCGAAGACGTCCTTTGGCCGAGGACTGTGAGGCTGTCGAGATCTGTCAGTGGTAGTCTGTGATAAGAGCACTGTAGACTCCCTTGTCACTGATTTCACGAATAGTAATCCTGAGAAGTAGGCTGTAAAATAAAAATAAAGGCCAATGCTTTGTTTTCAGGCAAACCAAAAAACAAAACAAAAACTGAAAAGATGTGAATTTCCCCAGTTACATGGGAAAGGTGGAGCAACACCAAATAGAAGCCCACAGCAGCTTCATCTTTAGGGTAGGTCAGAGCATACGTGAAGAGCAGGATGCGTTCGCTGAAATACCTCATGGGATACTTCCTGCTGCTCAACTGCAGGCGACAGTGTTAAGATGAGTGGCTCGGTAACAGTTGTTATAGAAGGCAGTGTTTTCAGAACCTGGGTAACCTGTATTCTGCAGTGACAGTAGGTGAAGCCAGGCTCACCAGAAAGCCAAAGAGAAGCTGTCTGACACTTGTGTTTGAGGCCCGGCAAACACCAGTCAGTTTCAGGGTGAATTGGAGTTCATTTGTGGCATTAGCCGACCCTCTAGGAGGAGCTGCTCCCTGACACGTAAGCGTGCACAGTCCTAGCGACCAGACCTGTCCTCGGTACGAAGCCAGCCACAGGCGTAGTGGCCAGTCCTGTCCCCAAAACCGAATCCATGTGCAGGTACAGGTAGCTTGGGTCACTTCGCCATTGCTGTGCTCCAAAGGAACGTGAGAAGCACTCTACGCCGTAAGCTCACCTGTAGGGTGCTTGACTTTCCCAGTGCCTGTCATTTCCATAGTCCCACCTGTGTGGACACACCCACACCTGTGTGAGCTGACCTGCGAACACAGAGCTGTGAGTTGTGAACAGGTGTGTTTGATTTGCCCTAACCTTCCATTCTTTCTGAACATGTCCTGTCTCCCATTCTCAAAACACGTTATTTGAGAATATTGGTCGTGTTTTCCTGGTTAACCCCAGTTCATCCTCTTGCACTGGAAATGTGGAGAGAATCAGTATTCTTTTATGGCCTTCGGGGAGGCAGCAAGATGGCCACCGTGCAGAGCTGACTAAAGATTCCTACTTGCACTGTCTTTATAAAGAGGGATGAATGAAGGTTTTACATCTTGACAGGGCGAAAGAAGAGAAAACTGTTCCCAGTTCCCTCACACTTCTGGTCCCAGCCAGCCGCCCAGGTTGTGCGCCTGCTGTTGTCCTGGTGTCAGTGAGTGACAGTGTGTGAGCACCTGTTTAGTCATGGGCGGGCCAGTGACTCACCCTTAGCTTCAGAAAGAGTTGGTGTCACACACACATGATGGGGATACCTACAAACAGTGGGAGGAAAGCCACAGTGGGAAATGAGGCTTGGAGGACAAACTAGTCAGTTGAGAATTTAAATAGCTTTTTTAAAGGTAGCTGTTGAGCTCTGGGCATGGTGGCGCACGCCTGTAATTCCAGCACTGGGGCGGCTGAGGCAGGAGGATTGCTGAGTTCGAGACCAGCCTGGGCTACATAGTGAGTTCCAGGTCAGTCTCAACTACATAGTGAGACCCTGTCTCAAAAAACAAAATAAAGGTAACTGTGAGTTCATATCTGTCCTATTATTAAGTAGTTACTAATATTGCAACCAGTTCTTAATTTTCCATTTTCTTAATTATGGCATAATTAATTATATACTTGGTAAACGGAGACTAAATTATAGGTAAGCCAAAAATTCAGTTGTATGTAGGAGTTTGAATTTCTTCTCTGCTCAGTCTTTTTTTTCTTCTAGGATGCTTACTAATTTAAAAAAGTGATATGAATTGTTCACTAATTTCTTTTTCCTGTGTATTTATGATTGTGTTATTGAGTAGCGAAAGGGCACGGAAACACAGATAGCTGAGCAAAGTCCGTGCTGGCAAAGTCAACCTGGATGAAGAATTGACTCCTTAGGTCCCCCACTATCACCTCGGAAGGTCCCTCTGGTGTCCTCCGTCTGGACAGGTGTTGAGAAGGCCACTCAGTCCTCGCTCACACCACTCCCCTCTTGTGGGTTTGTCTTGGTGAGGTTTTCGACAATCACTTCCCTAAAGACTCTTCTGAGTGAGTTGGCCCTGGTAATCATGGAAAGTAGTCTTTAATAATGGGTAGTTTTCTTGTATTGTTTTTATATTTAAAAAGAAAATGTTTTTGCACTACTGAATAGGAAGAGTTAACTGTTTTCTTTGTTCTTGTTTTGAAGTCAGTACACAGGACTTCACTCCAGAGTTAACATTGCCCGTAGGTTCAGCTCTGGTCCACAAAGGCTGGATAGAAATGGTTAGAAAAGGCCCTCGTGCTATGGGCCTTTGGTCTCTTAACATGCAGCGCAGAGTCCAAGACAGCACAGGGCAGCAGGTTAATGGTTCATTTTATGAGAAGTAGAGACTAATATTTGGGACCAAAGCCACCCAAGTTGGAACTTTCTCTATCACAGAAGGGCCGAGCGTACTCTGGAGCGGTCATTGGTTGGTGCTTACTAGAATCATTTCGTACCAGTCCCCAGCAGTTAGGAGCCAGACCTGCAGTAGGCTGAGGGTGCTGACCTGTTCGGGAAGAGGGACGGTAGCCATATGGAAGAGAAAATGTGGGGTTTTCTGCAAAATTTCCATCTGAGGATTTTTACGTTGAATATTTTTTTAAATGCTTTAAAGAGCAAAAAATTTTTAAGTGTAGTTGCAAAATATGCACACGTTTTGAATTGCTTCGTTTTTATTGTGTGAAACTGTTAACACATGACTGTGGTGCACAAATTCTTTCCATGTAAGGAGTCTATGCATTTTACACGGACTTGTTTTATGATTAGGTAACAAACGAGACAGACATTCAACTGCCATTATTTTTATTAAGTGCTTTCCTTTTCTTTACAGTTATTACAAGGTTGTATTTATTTTATACAGATGCATTTTCATGTTCTTGATGCTGTACTGTTTACTTGAGCTTGCTGCCCTTTTGTGTCTCTGCATGTTGTAATGTGTGGTAAGGACGAGTGTCGGGGCTGTGGAACTGTAACTGATGTTGTGAAGGGCTGGTCACGCGTGGTCTGGTTTGTGGGTGCGTTTGGGACGGTTTCAGGAACCGGATCACCTTTTCAGAAATTTAGATGTGAACCAAAAGCAAAAAATAGATAGCTGGCTCTATTTTTTTTTAACCTTGAGAAAATAAAGTTGATTTTTTTTCAAGTGCAGCACTGTTACTTCTCCATGAGGGCCAGGGTGTCTGTGTTGTACAGAGCTCCTTGGGCAGCCGCAGCTGGGAGCATGCGGTCCGTCTCCACGCAGCAGGCTGCTGAGCAGCGAGCGGGCAGCACAGATGGCAGAGGGTTTGCCCCCCGCCCTCTGCCCTCCCTGCCAGCGGGGTGGTGGTCAGTGCTGTGTGTACACACGTCCATGAGGTTGTTATAAATCTTACTGATAACAAGGTTGTGTAACACAATTAACAAATAATAAAATACAACTGTTTTATTGTAAATTCCACATAGCCAGTTGACTCTGATCAGATACCTGATTGCTTCTTGCTGAACCTTATAGCTGACTTTGGTTGTACTTCAGCCATGATTTGAATGTTGGTGTCACCTCCTAATCCCCTGAACTCATCTCCCTGTCTAACACATAACCTTTTAAACTCTGTTTTTGGGGGCTGGGGGCTTCACATACATTCACTGTACCACTAAGCTATCCCCAGTCCCAGGCTCTTAATGCTTGTACAAAACCACTTTTTAGCTTCAGCACTAATTCAAGTTTATATCATTTAATAACAATTGTTTAACAGCTGCTGAAAAAATTATAAAATTTTATAAAATTATAAAATGATTGGCTCCTGGGAGCCAGGACAAGCTGTGTGCAGAACACCACTGCCCTGGTTCTTACTTTGTTTTATGTTAAACTGTTTAATGATTAGTGTTGAATAAACTCATAGTCTAGCCATAGGTCTGAGGAAACCTCTGTTACTGACCTTGGTGGGAACTGTAAGGGGTGGGAAAAGGATTAAGATCCATCCTACCTACTGAGTGATCCTTTGATTTTGGAGACTGACAAGAACAAGCTTTCCTGAAGTACGAGGGAAGATTACAGTTTCTAAAGCTGGCTTTGTGTTTTCATCTCTCAAAGCCAAGCAACTGTAGTCTAAGCATCACTGAGATTTTGTTTTATGAATTCCAAGCATTGAGTATTGAGTTACTTGATTGCCAAGTATGTTTGATTCCACTGAAGACTTTAGATGTGTTGATTTATCTTGCGCACTCTGCCAAACAATTTGACTCATTCCAGTTCAGTCTACCTCTTTCTCTGCCTGGACTTAGGCCGTGTGGTGGTGAGGGTCCTGCCCCCGGAAGTACTTTCTGTGGGAGACAGCAGATACGGGCCAAGGCCTGGAAGCAAACTGAAGCCTTCAGAGATCCGTTGCTGACCAGCCCTGTTCTCGTGAGTTGGGGGAAGCCACTGTTTACAATTCCCCCTAAGTTTGAAAGTGTATGTTTTTAAAATGTTTCTGCTGAAAACTGTATTTTTAAAAGAAAAAAGAAAATGATCTTTTGGCTCTCAGAAGTCTGCTGTATGAGCAGGTGTGACCATATCATGACATGCTGATATGATAGAAATCAATAAATTTTTACCTCTCAGCATCTGGGTCACCTTGTTCTTAACTCTTAGAGGCTTGAGAGAAACAAACGAAATCTCCGCAGTGGTCACAGGGAACAGACAGGGAACTCGGGAGGTGCTTGGCAACCCCAGGAAGGAGACAGACCTCTTGTAACCCTGGCTTCTGCTGGCAAGCGCGGAGCCTGGCCCAGGCACAACCTCCCCGCCGGGTCCTGGCTGCCCGTCAGGCTTGGGATGCGCCCAGGACACAGAGACAGCCAGTGACACCTTCCACAAGAGAGGACACGGTCACTCTGGCGATGCCGCTGCTGCCTGTTGTGTCATTGGGAACAAGGCTGTGACACCAGGCCCACCACCTCAGCTGTGCCACAGCTCTGCACGGTGGCTTTGTATGGGGCAGCTCACGGACGGACAGCTGAGGGGAGGGAGTGGCAGGAGACAGGCAAACAGGTCTGCAGCCTTCGGGGACTGTCACACACACTGTCCTGTCCGGGT
The DNA here is from genome assembly GCF_012274545.1 of Fukomys damarensis. Taxonomy (NCBI): domain Eukaryota; kingdom Metazoa; phylum Chordata; class Mammalia; order Rodentia; family Bathyergidae; genus Fukomys; species Fukomys damarensis. The sequence continues at coordinate 8,873,473 of NW_022900923.1, forward strand.
GTGTCCCCCTGAGCTCCCCGTGAGGACCTCCGCATTTCAGGTGGGAGAAAGGGACCTCGCAGCCACCAGACCTCCTTCTCCAGGGTGCCCAGCAAAGGAACGTGGCCCCACTGCTGCTGGTCAAGGCATCTGACCCACGGTAGGGCTATGTGCCTTTCCACACCTACTCCAGCAAGGACAGAGGATGTTGCGTGGGTCTGAGGGTGCTCCAGGGCCCCAACAGCACAGAAGTCCAGGTCACCAGCATAGGCCACTTTGCTGCTGTGTGTGTTTGGTTCCAGCAAGTCACAGCCAGTGTAGAGCAGCATGTGGTCCCCACAGGTGTGGCTGGTTGGAAGGTGCCAGTGAGACAGCCCGAGTTAGGACCAGAAGAGCCCTCTCGCTTTGACAAGTTTGCACACGATTGCTATTAATTGGAGATGTTTTAAGTTTCCCAATACTTTTAAGAGGAGTAGATCTCGCCGGGCATGGTGTCACACCTGTAATCCCAGCACCTGGGAGGCTGAGGCAGGA
>NW_022900923.1:8874049-8880605 GCF_012274545.1 Fukomys damarensis
GTTGACGAGCCTTTAAAAAAAAAAAAAAAAAAAAAAAAAGATTAGATCTCATCCTGTATCCGGGTAAATCTCATGAGTCAGATGGACACCTACTAAAAGAAGTTTTGTTTGGCAGTGGTCTCTGTATTATTGGGGCCGGGGGTGATGAAACAGCGTCTTACTATGTAGTTCAGGCTGGTCTCAAACTTGGGGTAATCCCCTTGCCTCAGCCTTCTGAGTGCCGAGATCACACGTGTGCCCCCCTGCACCTGGCTTATCTTTGTCTTTCTATGCTGATGGATAGGTGACTCACCGACTACTGGGATTTCAGGGTTAGCGGGAACTGCCTATTAATGAGAAAAATCGACTCATTTGGGGTTGGCTGGTTCCGTCCAGGCACAGGTGTCGAGGGGCTGCTCGGTAGAATCATGGGGCTGAACCCGGCCCTCTGGATTCCCGTTCAGCAAACTACCTCTGTTCAGGTTTTTTTTGGGGGTAAATAAAAGTTAAATATCAAGGATTAAGTAAACACTTGTTAAAAGGGTTAAAGTCTGCCCCGATTTCCTCTTCCTCTTAAAATGAAACTCAATAACCCTAGCAGCCTAAAGGGTACTTTGGTGCATTCCTGTCAGTTGTTGCAGCGACACAGTTAACCACTAAAAATCTAAAATTCATGATTTAAAAAAAAAATCTTTTCTGGATATAGAAGTGACATACATTTTGTCTTGCCCTGTGCAGTAGTAGGTGAAGAGAATGCTTTCATTTCAGGTGGAAGGAATCAAGATTTCAGGCATAATAGTCCCCCTCCGCCGAATTCCAGATAGGAAACTGGCAGTTGGTAAAATCCTAGGCTGTAATTGCATCTAGTGCCTAAGTACCCTTATATCACGGTACTATTGAATTCGAGGTCTTCCCTGATATGATGGTACTACCTGTAATCCCAGCTACTCAGGAGGCTGAGGCAGGAGGATCATAAATTAAAGTCTGGCCCAGGCACCTCAGCAAGATGCTCTCGAACAAAACCAGTCTAACAGAGGTGGCAGGGAGCTTGTCTGGCATCCTGAGGCCCTAGGCTCCATCCCCAGCAGCACGGGGAGGCGATCAGGCCTGAAGAGGGGAGGATCTGCCGGACAGGACGTGACAGTCTCATGGGGACTGGTTTCTGCTTCTGAGACATGATGTCACTTGCGGTGAAGACCTTGAACTTAATTATCCAGAGGGAGGGAAATGTAATTTCCAGTGTTTGGAAGCTGTCCACCAGAGCATGGCTCTGCATAATTCATGGGGTTCTAAATATAAAACTTGACATTGAAAGCACTCAGAAAGGTGAAAGTGATACTGCAAACGTTTTTCCATGCTAGTTATAGAAATCTCCAAAGCTTAGATCTTCTTGTTTTCTTTTAGAGTTTTGTTACGGTTTTCTTCAAGGCAAGGTCTCACTATGTAGCTTATACTTAAGCTCACTGTCTATCCCAGCCTGGCCTCAAGCTCTCAGCTTGAGGCTTCAGCCTCCTGAGTGCTGGGATGGCAGGTGTGCCTGCCGCTGTGCCTGGCTTTGAAGTTCGTACCCTGAGAATTGACATTTTTGTCTTCCCATGGTAAATGCTGGGTGCTCAGCGCTTAGGAGTTGGGGTACCAGAGTCAAAGCCTGCTTGTGGGTACTACTGGACCACAGAGCCAGAGCTGGGGTGGCAGTGTGCTGGGGGACAAGATGTTCCCCGCCTGGGAAGAGCCCGTGGCGCTCTGCGGGGTGACGGGCTGAGGAGCTCAGGGTGTGCTGGATCCGAGGACCCAGACGGCCCTTGGGGACCGGAACAGCCGCTCCAGACACAGACGGCTGTTGGGCACCAAGACCAGGGGCAGCCTGGGCTGGCTTCCAGGAGGAGGCCCTGGCTTGCTTCCCCAGAGGGTGCTGGACAGGGCCCGGGGACGGGCCAGTTCCCAGCCCAGCTTTTGTAAGTTTTCCTGGGAGGCGCGATGCCGGCTCACTGTCCTTGGGCCTCGCCAGAGGCAGGGCGTCCTTTCCAGCGCACGCTCACGCACAGCAGCCTCATCTGCGGGTCTACGGAGGAGCGGGTGAGCACTGAGCAGTTGCCTGTGCCCTCAGGGTCCGCCCTCTCCTCTCTCCTGGCCACCGCCTCCAGGGCATAGCAAGCTCCTGACCCACACCGCCAGGCTTTATCTGACTCCTTTTAGTTACTGGAAATTGAACAGAGGCCTTTGCACTGGGCTACTTTCTTAGAAATATATGTGTGCGTGTGTGTGTGTGTGTGTGTGTACATATACATATATACATACATACATATCTTTAACTCTAAAAACAGGGTTTCACTAAGCCACTAAATTGCACAGACTGGGCTTGAGTTTGCAGTCTTCCTGGAGTGTTGAGGGTACAGGCATGCAGGACCCTCTAAGACCTTATCTCTTATAATTTAGACAGCAGCAAAGGAAAGCTTTGAGGTCTGAGAAGCTCACTCCCCACCCAGCAGGCAGCAAGCCAGGGCTGCTTTCTCCACCAGGCTGGGGACCTGCACTCTCCTAGCGCCAGGCCTGCCTGCCCCAGGGCAGTGGAGGGACCGGGCTGGGGCTGGGGATGCTGGCAGTGGACATTTTGCTCCAGGTGGGTGAGGTGAGAGCCCACTGCTGTGGTTTCCTGGCCTGGCAAGTTGCATGGGTTCATGAACTGGTGACACTGCCGGAGGCGGTTTTGCTTCTGCCTGTAAATTAATGTTTATTGCTCTGAACACTAGGGAAGGGAGGTTTTGAGATACTGCTTTATTCTGTCACCTATAAACAGAGGTCAGCACACTTAGGACATTTAAAATGAATGTATGAAAAAGCTGCTTTGGCCCAGGGTGGTGGCGCACCTCTGTAATCCCAGCACTCGGGAGGCTGAGGCAGGAGGGTCACTGCCAGCCTGAACCACATGCAAGAAAAAAAAAAAAAGCTACTTGAGCTCAGCCATGTTGGGGCTATTATTGAAAGTGTAGCGCACCTTAAAACAGTGAACGGCATCATGTCGTCCGGAGGCGGCCCTGGTGAAGGGCGAGATGCGGAGTCCACAGAGACACAACACTCTGACCCCACAAGGGGACAGCCTGGGTGAGTCTGGGTGCCAGGCTGGGAACCTAGCTGCCCTTTCCTGCCCCCAGCCCTTGTCACAGGGACCCTGACACAAGTACCCACTGTGCCTGCATTGTCTGCTGGGCTTGGCCAGGCGATGGGCTTCCTTTCCCTGTCATTGCAGCCATCCACCCTGCAGGATGCCTGTGTCACTAGTGTGACCTGGTGCAAAGCGACAGTTCGGGCCTAGCACACAGGAGGCTGAGGCAGGAGGATTTCTTGTTGTGAGTTCAAGGTCAGCCTGGACCACATAGAGATTTCGAGGCAAACTACATAGCAAGACCCTGTCTCAAAAACTAAAAAAATCCCGCCCCTGTTCTGTGAGCTCCTCTCTCCTACCTCTCCCATTGCCCACAGTTGGCCTCCTGTGAGCTTCCCCTCAGTTACTGAACCATCATCCGACTCCCGGGAGAGAGGGACAGAGCTGTTTGCGGACAGTACACTGAGTGAGTGGGTAGCGGGCAAGGAGGGGCTCGATCTGGGGCTGCAGGTGGGGCAGGCTCACTCCCAGGACAGTGCTGGGTACTCCTCGGCCCCTGGCTGCCAGCCGAGCTGTGCTGGTGCTGCAGGCTGCTCGGGGCCTCTTGCCAAGTCCTCCCCAGCCTCCTCGATCACCTTTCCAAGAAACTGCTCCCGTGGCCCAGCTGCCCCGCTGTGTCCTGGAAACTGGTGGCCAGTGGTGCCGCAGCAGAGGAGGAGCTCATGGGGGCGCACGTCACCCGGGCCCTGTTGCCCATTCCTCAGTTTCCCCAGTGCACAGGGCCTGTGAGACCAGAGGCGATGATGCTGCCAGTGGTCTTCCCACCCAGCTCCTCCGCCCGCTTCCTGGCACACGCGAGGGCTTCCTCTTCGGAACTCGCAAGCTTGGCAAACTTGCTTGTCTGGCACCTAAACTAGATGATTGCAAGTCACGTCAGGGTTGCAAGGGCCACTGGATCCAGGGCGCGAGCCAGAAATCCTCCTTCCAGGGAGTCGGTGCGCTGTGGCCTGGGCCAAGGGCCTGGATTCTGAGCCCTGTGTGACCCGCGTGACACAGCGACGTAGCCCGCCCCGTCTGTCCCCCAGCTCGCAGCCAGGCAGCAAGTTGGGGACAAGTCTTCCCAGCTGGGTAGGGTATTAGCACTGGGGGTAAAGGCAGGCGTGGCAGGAGGGCAGGGTGAGGACACCACAGCACCTGTGGCAGTGGCCTTGGCTGTCCTGCCTGTCTTGGTGGCAGAGCCCCAGTTTTGCTCAGTGCTCAACCATAGATGAACCCTGATTGGCCTAGACTTGCTCTCCTGTGCCAGTGATTGGCTGATCAGTGATGCAGCCTGACCAATAGAATTCGGGGAGCATCAACCCCCAGCTTCTGGGGAAAACATCCTTCTCCCCTTCAGCAGCTACCCCAGCTCTGAGCCTGAGTACCGGAGCTGCAGGACAGCACCCACACCTTCCTGTGTCAGTTACAGCTTCAGCTGGGCCATCTGGAGAGACAGCAGCCTGGGAGTCTGAGGCAGGAGGATCACAAACAGTCCCAACCTGGGCAGCTTAGTGACTTAGCAAGATCCTGTCTCAAAAAATGTCTGGGGATGTAGCTCAGTGCAAAGGCCCTCAGTGCAGTCCTCAGCACTGCAAATACATAACTAAATAAATTAGTACACAAAGCCCAGAGCAGCTTGAAAAGCTGAAGCACAGCCTAGACTTCTGTCAAGCTGCCAAAGGAAGGCATGGTGTGAGCTGTGTCACATGTACTACTCCATTCCCAAGGGAACCGGGGATAAAATAGCAACTGCCTTGGAAGAGAACCGTACAGTCTGCAAATCACTTTTATATTCTGACAACATAATAGAAAAGGCAGTGATCTTATCCTCTTTTATTATTTATTTATTTGGGGGAATTTTGAGATAGGGTCTCACTGTGTGGTTGAGGCTGGCCTTGAACTCACTATGGAGGCCAGAATGGCCTCGACCTCGCAGCGATCCTCCTGCCTCAGCCTCCCAAATGATGGGATCACATGTGTGCACCACCACCCCAGGGCCTTCTCTTTTTAGAACCGGTGAGGAAGCTGGGGCCACACAGCTTACCTGGTGGTGGACCCTCTGCCACAGTCAGGGCTTCCTGTGTCAGGCCCAGTGTACCTCCCAGTCCCCACAGGCGCTGGTCCGCCAAGCTCTGCTCCCAAGGGAGTCAGAGCACCAGGGGCCGAGGGTCCAGGGCTCATGAAGCAGCCATAGGTAGATATTCAGTGCAGCATCTCCAAGCAGAAGCACACAGAACAAGGTGTGTGTAGTGGACTGACTAATGGTCACCTTGTAACGCCCAGCTGAACTGAATCAGCGTAGTCTGGGCATGGAGGATCCACCTGAGTTTTGTTACCAATGGCCATAAAAAGAGGACTGCAGGGAAGATGTTGGCCTGTGGATTTTCTAGGAGAAGCTTACTGCGGATGGTCTTCCTGATGTGAACGAGGCTGTTCTTGGAGGAGGAGCCTGAGTCCTCGCTGTCCCTGGGAATGGCTGCTATTCTCATTGGGGAGCTCTGACCTTCACTGTGAGCATCACTTCCTGGCTCCAGTGTGGATCCCTCAGCCTGGGGGCACAGAGCCTTCATCCCACCGGCGTAGATTTTCTGGCTTCCACCACTGGCCTTTGGGCCTTCCGGGTGCAGATCCTCAGTACGGACAAGCGTGAGACACTGATGTGGGCTCTGGGCCACTGCTGGACTCGTGCAGGACGCTGCCTTGGACTCTAAGCCTCTAGCTGGACTTGTGTGGGAGGCTGCTGGGATCCAGGCCCTCAGGTGAATCCTGGGGGCCTCTAGTGTGCGGCTAATCTCTCTCGCACTCCTTTGCATTTGACTCTTGGGGTGATTATCATAAAATAACCTTGTAAGTTATGTGTCCTGTGTTTAATGTATTCCCTTGCCTAATCCTGCTGACTACAGCAGTGAGTGTTGAAATTTAAAAATATTTTTTGAAATTTAAATTTTTATATTGAAAATTTTAATCTTGCTCTTTATACTTTGTATTTCTCATATTCTCATGAGGGTCCATGCCATGTTTAATCTTGTGACTCTGATATTTATACACAGTGGAGTACTACTATGCTATAAAGAAGGGTACACTGGAATCATTCATGGGAAAATGGAGGCGTCTTCAGGCCATATGCTAGTGAAAAATCCCGGTGACTTCATGGCACTTAAACCACCACAAATAATGCTGACTGTGATTTTGCGATGACAGCCACAGAGGAATCAAACAGGGAGACAGAAGGATGGGAGTGTGACTGGAAGAGGAGTGATCAAGGGGCCTCTCCGAGGTGAAACTTGAGCTGCAACCTGGATAAGAAGAAGCAGGCAGCAGCACTCTGGAGGCTGAGGCAGGAGGATTGCCCTGAGTTCGAGGCCAACCTGAGCTACATAGTGAGTTAAAGACTAGCATGAACTACACAGTGAGACCCTGCCTCAAAGAGCAGGG
>NW_022900923.1:8880657-8883114 GCF_012274545.1 Fukomys damarensis
GTGGAGACAGAGGGCGCCAGGCCAGCAGTAGGAGGGCATTGGCCGTGTCTGGGGATGGAAAACCCAGGTAGGCAAGGGTGGCAGGAGAAGGGGTGGAGAAAGGTTTCGGCCTCCGTTCTACCACCCTAACATCCGGGTGTTGCCGGGTGCCCAGCTGCGGGGCGTGGGGGTGGGAGATCGGGCCGGAGAGACCAGATGGGCACGGCCCGGAGAGGTGACCAAGACCGGGGTGGGGGCTTAGCTTCCGCCAGCGCTGAGGCCCTCGGGGCATATTCTGGAGGAAGAGATAAAGTTGCTTTGCTGCTGAACCGAGAGTAGAAAGTGAAGACAGAAATGAAGTCACCCCGCTGGCACTCAGGTGCCTTTTGCCGCGGTGGGGCTGGCTGAAGTCACAGGTCAGCGCGGGTGAGGGCTCCAGCCCCAGGCTCCCAGCGCCCTCAGCTTCCTCCTCCCGGCAGGAGCAGCTCTCGGTGTCTCCGGACCTCGGGGATCGGGTTCCCAGGGTAAGGTTTGCTGCCTTTGTTCAGGGCCACGTGATCCTGCAAGGGGAGCGCGTGGGGGTCAGTTACTGAGGACATCTCAGATTCTCCGCAATTCCCTTACAATTCCGTAAGCGACAAAGCCAAGAGGCTCGGCCCGGGCTGCGGGCTGGAGGGCGCTGCGAGGCCTGGGCCTGAGGATGGAAACCCAGCCTGAGCAAGCGAGGCGCGCGGCAGGCTGAGTCCACTGCTTTTTTTTCTGGACAGAGAAAGCGAAGGTGCGGAGAGGGGCGGCTCCAGAGGCCCCAGGCTCTGCCCTCGGCCCCTTCACACCTGCTGTCACATTGGGCTGTGTTCCTTGGGCCACGTAGATCGCGGAGCCCGTGTGCGCGTGCCCTGTGCGTGCCCTGTGCGTGCCCTGTGCGTGCGCGCGCCCCTAGGAGCTTTCTCCGCGTGCCTGGCTGTCCAAGCGGGAAGAGGTGGGGCCCTGCAGCCGTCCACGCGGAGACCGCGAGGGGAGGCCCAGAGGGAGGAGGTCCCGCCGGGTCCTGTCCCCCGGTCCACACAGCAGCCGACTCCCAGTAGGAGGAAGTGGTGCTCTGGTTTCTCTTCAAATCCCAGAAATCTCCCACCTTTCACCAAAGGAGGAAAAGAGCTAACGTGGGATTCAAAGAACAGGAGAGGCCTTAGGAGCGGACGCAGCAGTCAGACTCGGTGCTGTTACGATGTTCATTTGTGCTCCCCCAGTGGGCTCAACACGAATCCAAGGCTGTTTTTGGAAAGTGACACACAGAGTCTCATATTTGAGGGAAATACAAAGGACCTAGCAACTTTGAAAAAGAACGATGCTGAGATCTACACCTGGTTCAAGACTTAATATAAAACTAGGAACAAAGACTGGTGCTGGCAAATTGGACCCGCGGATCAAGGGTCCATTAAAGAGTCCGGACCCCGTGGGCAGAGCCTGCAGCCAGTGGGCTGGTGCCCGCAAACGGAAGTCCCCTGGGACTGTGTGGCCACGAGGTCTCAGTTTCTGCTCACATGTTACGGTGACCCTAGGAAAGAGGACAGTGCAAAACTGACTTTTGACAAAAGTACAAAGGCAATTCAGTGGAGAAGAAAGTCTTTGAAAAACGGTGCAGAGTAATTAGATATACATGTACAAACATAAATTTTATGTATGTTTTAGCATATAGAAAAAACTCAAAATGCATCAAAACCTAAGTATAAAAGAGGAAATAGCTAGAACTCACAAGGAAAAAACAAAACAAAAAAAAACCCCTTGAGCCAGGCACACCTGTAATCCCAGCACTCGGAAGGCTGAGGCAGGAGGATCACCTCAAATTCCAGGCCAGCCTGAACTATGTTGTGAGGTCTTGATTCAAAAATGAAAAAAGAAAAAACCGTGACACTCATGTTAAGCAAACCTTTCTTAGACATGACTCCGAAGCATGAGCCATACAATAAAAACAAACAAAACTGGACTTCTTAAAACTCTTCTGCTTTTCATGAGATACTACTAAGAGAATAAAAGGACAAGTCGTGGGTTACATGGCAAAAGACGCCCACAAAGAGACGCTGCAAAGGACTAGTCATTAGGGAAATGCTAATCAAAACCACAGTAAGATACGGCAATCCAGTGGGAAGGTCTGAAGTAGGTGGCACTGCCACAGGCTGGCAGGCGTGGAGAGCCTGGGCCGTGCCACTCTGGCCACGTGGAGCGGCGTGACTCTGGAGGACAAGGAGGCATTTTCTTAGGCAGATGGCACCAGCTGGGGAGAAAAAGAGTTTTCCTTACTCAACCCCTCTAAGTTCTTAGCTGGGGAAGATTCCTGTTGCCAAAAGACCGGTCAGTGGGGAGTGAGTCTGCTTCTTTGTTTTCCACAGGCAGCGCCCATCATGAGGGAAGTAATTCTCCCTAACAGTGACTCGCAGACTTTTCAATTGTCCCCAGCTGTATGATTTTTTTTTTTTTTTT
>NW_022900923.1:8883413-8886563 GCF_012274545.1 Fukomys damarensis
AGAGAGAGAGAGAGAGAGGAGGAAGAAGAAGCAGAAGGAGAGAGAGGAGCAAAGAAAGGAAGGTCCTTTTATCAGTTTGGGGTGGGCTATTGCTTATTTATGAGGAGTGAGTTACTTTTAACCTATCACAGGCCAGATTGCTTTTATGGGCCCAGTCCTGCAGACACAGGTTTCAACTTTCCTGGACCACTGTGGCCCTGCGGGGGAGGGAAACCAGAGATAAGGGCATGAGGTCATTTTAGGAGCCAAGATGTACCAGGAGAATGCAGCCTGTGTGGCGGCGGCGTCACAATGTACTTTAACATGATCAATTCCCTAACGAGTGTGTGACACCCAGTAGGCTTGAGTGCAGACTTGCTAAAGGTGGGGAAACTGTTTCTTTGGCATCTCAGCGTCTGCTGGCACCTGCTGTGGACTGATAAGTGCCCTCTCCTGTACAGGAAGATTTGCGTTTTGCCTTCAGGCTGACAGAGAAAACAGCAGAAAGTTCCTTTTGCTTTGCAGCTTCCTTCCGCTCAACTCTCCTCAGCAAGTTTCCTTTATAGCGTTCCTGCGTTATGTGGAATTAATACTTCGGAATACTATGTGGCTGTAAAAGCAAGGGCTCGATACAGCAGCAGTGGATGAATCTCAGGATAACCAAGCCTGAGTGGAAGAAAATTGGGATCATAAAAGGTACATCATCGCGGGGCTGGGTAGCTCAGGGGGAGAGAGCTTGCTGAGCATGTGCAAGGCCTTGGGTTTGATCCCCAGAATCAAACACAGCCACTCCATATACACAAAATGCTGTAAAATGAAGTGAATTTATAGTGACCAAAAGCAGATACGTGGTTGCCTGAGTGGAGGTGAGGGGACTGAGGGGTGCAGAGGAGGAAAGAGTTACAAAGGAGACTTTAGGGAGGATGTGTTCACTGTCTGTGGTGGCCACCTTGTCATTGACTGACAGGGTCTTCAGCTGCTTGTAAGGTGGAAATCGGACACAGGCTGGGTCTCCAGCCACTGCTCCACTGCTGACAATCACCACGTCTGTCTTCACCCTAAAGGAGTGAGTCCCTGGACCAGCCACCAAGATGTTGCCCATCACCCGAGGGTTCTTTTACTCAGTTGATGTATAAATCAGGAGCTGGCAATGTGCAGTCCTCTGCGTATTCACAGCTCTGAGCGCTGAGCAGCCCCCAGCTCTTGGTGTGAGCAGCCCTCCTTGTCTCTCGGAGCAGTCAGCTCTCCGCAGGCCTTGGGAATCCTCTCAGCACCAGGAATGGCAGCTGGCTCTTATTTTTCATTGTTCTCTGTGGCTCTCTGCTGCCAGCTGCCTTCAGTGATGTCAACCTCAGCTGCTGGCTGCTTGTGACAGAAAACAAATGGGCAGAAACGTGTCCCCCCAAAGAGGCCTTATGAGAACGTGCGCTCTAAGTGAAGCAAACAGTTCCTGGACTGGTCTGCTGAGGACCTGGGGACATACTTAGGGAGAAAAGTCAGCCTGGCCCCAGCACAGGCTCAGTGTCAGGCTTTTTGTTTGGTCACATGGAGGGGACCCAACCGCAGAGGACTGGAGCCCTTGGCCACCAAAGCAAACGTTTCCCAGCCGGGCCATGGGGTCCTGATGCCACAGTGCTGGCTTCGAGGGATTTGGCACAGCTGCAGAAGAGAAATAAAAAGTGCACCTTGGGGAGCGACGCCCCTTCCCTCCTGTCTCACTGTCACAGATTTATACAGATTCCAGACTTCATCGAAGTGTGTGCTTTAACCGTGTGCAGTATACTGTATGTCAGTTCTACCTCAGTGAAGCTATAAAATAAAAAAGATGAGAGAAAAGTCAGCATCCAGCGTTCCCAGTGGGGGTGGCCCGAGGGGCTTCTGGCTCTCGTCCCCGGCGTCTCTGTGCCAGGCAGCCCTGAGCGCTGGTCCCCAGGGTCACCCAGGGCCGGCAGAGCAGCACAGCTGGCCCGGTCGGCCTCACACCGTCACAGGCTTTGGCAGACCGTGCCCTGCGCCTGCCTGAGGGTCAGCTGTGGGGAAAACCAGGCTGTCAGCCATCTCAGCACGAGACCCCAGGGAGTTAGGACAAAGGTCAGCAAACCGCTGGTCCCGCTGTCCGAGCCCTCACGGCAGTCTTACTTTGCTTCAAGTCCTAGGGCTGCGGCTCTCGGCTGTCTCAGCGTGGAGGAGCAGGGAGCCCGGGCCTGGGTTTCACGATGGCACCCGGCTCTGCCACGGTCCACACTGCCCAGATTTTCAAGAGGGATTTTTTTTCTTTCTATAAATATTTTTAAGAAGATGTGAGTATATTTCATATTTTTGTGAGACTTTTTTATAAGTACATTTTAAAAAGTTGCACAGTGTGAATGTATTTGACCGAATGTATTTGAACCGTACACTTAAAATGATTAAGATGGTAAATTTTACCAAGATATGGATTTTTACCAAAACTGAAAAAGAACAAATTTAAGGAATGAGTTAAGAAAAATACCACTATGAGGGTCTGCTTGAGCAGAAGATGAAACAATTTGCAATTGCATTCCTGGAAGCCCTTGTGAAAGGTCTTAGAGGCAGTTTATTCCCTTAAGAAATTGCAAAATCTCCCCTGTCCAATCTACCTTGTTTGTGTTAAAATATGAGTTCAGATTCCCCTCTCTGGCCTTGCCAGAGACTCAGAAACTCCAGCCTGTGGCAAACAAATAACCACAAGTTCAGAGTATTAGAGTCAAAATAACAGGCCCCTGAGCAGCTGCTCTGTGGACCAGACCCTCAGAACCTCGGCATGGACGCACTTACGTTTTGTTATTGGTACCAAGGATTGAACTTGAGACCTTGCACTTGTGAGGCAGCGGGCGGAACTACTGAGCCAAATCTTACAGACACAGCTCCTCCACAGGGACCCTGTCACCCTGTCCCCTCCCTAGCCTGTCTGACAGGAGACATTCACAGTAGTCATGGCTGGTGTGAAGCTGCACCGGGAGGAACGGTGACCTCGTGGGGAAAGAGTCTGGTTATTCCCTTTTCCAAATGAGGAAGTTGAGGTGAGGGTGGGGCGTATCAGGGCTTTTGTTTTTGCGGGGCTGGAGCTGGGGCCATGGCCTTGCACATATTAGATAAGGACTGTGACAGAATCGCAGCCTTAGCCCTTAATTTTTTTTTTTTTTTTTTTTG
>NW_022900923.1:8886732-8905699 GCF_012274545.1 Fukomys damarensis
TTTTTTTTTTTTTTTTTTGAGACAGGGTCTCGCTATGTAGTTGAGACTGACCTGGAACTCACTACGTAGCCCAGGCTAGACTCGAACTCACAGCGATCCTCCTGCCTCAGCCTCCTGAGGTGCTGGAATTACAGCCATGCTCCACCACACCCGGTGAGCCCTTAAAATTTTTTAATTATGGAAAAATACGACTACAGTACAATTTATCATCTTCATCAGGTTATGAATATGGTACAGTAGTGTTAATTAGATTCAGATTGTTGTGTGTCCAGCCTCTAAAACATTTTCATCTTCCCCAGTGGAAACTCCGTACCCATTAAACAATATCTTTCCAGGACCCTCTCCCCAGGCCCTAGTTTATGTCATGGTTTAGATTGAGATTGGATCATGGGAGCCATAGCTGGCTGGGTCTTAGGAGTCTGGGTCTGGTTTCAAGAGCTGGTCCTTGTGGGCCTAGCCCAGAAGGGTTCATCTCCTTCCCAGGCCCCACCCTTCACTGGCTCTGCTCCCCGCTCTGCCAGGCCGCCCTGTTTTGGAGCCAGAGGACCATGGACTGAACCTCTACAGCCATGAACCAGAATGTTGTAGGTGTTGGGTATTTTGTTCCAGCTGTGAGGGAAGTAACTAAGACTCCTCGCAACCACCCTTTTAGTTCCTTTTCTATGGATTTGATGACTCTGTGTACCTCATAAAAGTGTACTCTGTGTACCTCATGTCTTTTAAAATATGTGTTTTTTACTAGTGCTTATTAATTTTTAGAAAATATTGGGTTTCAATGTGATATTTTTATATAGTATATGCATATATTTTAATCATATCACCCTCCATCACCCTACCTTGCCTCCTTCCCTCTTTGTTTCTCTCTCTTGTCTGTTCTCCCTTCTACACTCATATAGCCTTTTTTAGATTCCACATATTAGAAAAAACGTGATATTATGTATTGCTCATTTCACTCAACATGATGATGATCTCCAGATTCGCCTGTTTCCCTGAAGTGATATAATGCCATTCTTATTCCTGGCTATATAATACTCCACTGTGTACACATACCACAGTTCCTTGGGGATCCACTCATGTGTTGATGGCCACCTAGGCTGGTTCCATATCTCAGCTGTTGTGAATTGTGCCATGATAAACATGCGTGTGCAAGTAACCCTGCAGTACACTGACTTTCATTTTCAAGGACATCCAAGGAGTGGTATAGCCAGGTCACAATCATAGTTTTTAGTTTTTTGAGGAACTTCCATACTGATTTCCACAGTGGCTGTTAGTTTTCATTCCCACCAGCACTGTAGAAGGGTTCCTTTTTCTCCATGTCCTCCCCAGCATTTCTTGGTTTTCCTGTTCTCAATAGCAATTCCAGCTGTGGTGAAATGAAACCGTAATGTAGTTTTGATTTGCATTTTCCTAATGGCTAAAGATGTTAAACAGATGGCTTGTTGCACGGTTTGTTTCTGGGTTCTCTATTCTATTCCACTGGTGTTCTTTTTTTGTGTTTGTTTGTTTGTTTGTTCATTTGTTTTTTTGAGACAGGGTCTCACTATGTAGTTGAGACTGACCTGGAACTCACTATGTAGCCCAGCCTGGTCTCGAACTCACGGCGATCCTCCTGCCTCAGCCTCCCGTGTGCTGGGATTACAGGTGTGCACCACCATACCTGGCTTCCATGCCGTTCTTACTGTGGCGTTGTGGCATTATTTGAAGTCAGGTATTGCAATGCCTCCAGCCTTGCTCTTTCAGGCTAGGATTGCTTGGCTATTTTGGATCTTTTGTGTTTCCATATGAATTTTAGGATGTTCTCTAATTCTGTGAACAATGTCATTGGAATTTTGGAGGTGATTACATTGAATCTGTAGGTTGCTTTTGGTCATACGTCCCTTATTAATCTTGATTCTCTGATCCATGAACAGGGGAGATCTTTCCATCTTCTAGAGTCTTTATCAGTTTCCTCAGTGTTCTGCAGTTTTCACTTATAGGTCTTTCAGCTCCTTGGTTAGATTGATTCCTATTTCCTGAAGCTATTTGTGAAGTAAGCTGTTTTCTTGATTTCTTTCTCAGCTCATGCACTGTTGGTATCCAGAAAAGCCATTGCTCTCTAGATGCTGGTTCTGTATCCTGTAATACGTGCCCTTTTGTGACTGGTTTATTTAACGTAGTGTCTCAAGGTGCCGGCACGCGTCAATGTGCCAACATTTCCGAGTGTCAGTTTTGCAAGATGGCGCGAGCTCTCCAGATGGAGTGTGGCCGTTTGACGGCCATTGTGAGTGTTCGTGTCGCCACCATGCGGTACGCCAAAAGTAGTTGCAATGGCTGCTTTTGTGTGATGGATTTCTCCATAATGTGAAGGCAACAGTAACAAGGGAGATGATCTCCCCAGACAAATACAGCAAGTGATGGCAGATTCCAGCCCCAACAGTGGGCTCCTGGGCCAGCTGTCTTCCTCCCTGCACCAGGCCCTCCCTACGGTGACCCCCATGGGTCCCACCCACAGTCACACCGTGGCAGGTGTGTGCCAGTAGTCGGTCCTGCGCGCGTCCGGCTTTCTTGTCATTAGTCCTTCAACAATGCAGGACAGTGACTCTACACGGCCTTTGCACTGTGGGAGGTGACTTATGTGTACCAGAGGGTGTGTGTGAGTGATGTGTGCACCGAGGCCTCCTCCTCGGGTTGTATGTCGCAGTCAGTTCCCTGAGGGTAACGGAGGGCGAATACACTGTCTTTCCACACGGCAGTCACACGGGTGTCGACCTGAAGCCTCGAGTCCTCCCGTGACAGCCCACGGGTGTCTGAGTGACGGCAGATTCAGGTCGGGGGGGTTGTGGCCAAGAAGAATTGGCAGCCCACGCTGGGCTTTTGGCAGGAGAGACATCAGATCCAACAATCCTGGAGCGCATGGGTCACACAGGAGAGGAAAGGTGGCAGGGGGCGTGCGGCAGGGTTCCGGAGCGCGTGTGGAGGTCTTTGCCGAGAGAAGGCCACGTCTTTCCCTCTGTGTGGGCCCCAGGGGGAGCAAAGGGGCCGAGGGAGGGCGCTGTCCCCAAGTGGCACAGGACCCTCTTTCTGTGGGCAGGGACAGGAGAAGGAACCGGAACAAGAAAAGGGGGTTTCTGGTCCCGGCAGGCGAGGGCTGTGACCTCTGGGAAATGGGCGCTGCCCAGGGGACGGTAGTCTCAGTTGTCAGCTGGACTGGACTGAGAAACGCCTAGGAGGTTAGTGGAGTGCAGTAATGTGTGGGCCTCGGTGAGGGGACAGGCGTGGGACAGCAAACCGAGGGAGGCCCGGCTGGGGTGCAGCTGGAAGAAAAGCAGAAGCAAGAAGCCCGCCTCACATCTCTAGTTCCTCTGGCTCGCTCTCTCCTCTCCCCCCACTTCCTCCCCCGCCGCTCTCCTTCCTGGCTGCCATGAGGTGAGCAGCCTTCACCTCGGCTTCCAACCGTTACACTTTGGCCTCACCACAGGCCCAGAAACAATGAGGCCAGGAGACTGAGGACTGAAACCTCTGAGACCATGAGCCCAAGTAGACCTTCCCTCCTCGGTTTCCCTCAGGTATCTTGTCACAGTGACGGAGGGTGGACCAACACCTGTGACTCAGCCACCTCCCCGGGAATCCTTGGAAGGAGGAGAGGCAAACCCACCTCTTCCTCCTCTGGGAGGAGGGGCTGTGTCTCAGGCCTGTTGCTTTGCAGCCAGCCTTGGGCATCTTGTTGACAAAGGGGTCCCCAGTGTCACCCACTGAAACATCATGGGAGAGGAGAGAGGCAGGATGTGCGAGTACAGGAAATTGCTCTTTCTCTCTCTCTCTCTCTCTCTCTCTCTCTCTCTCTCTCTCTCTCGTTGAAATAGGGCCTCACTGTGTAGCCCAGGCTGGCTTTGAACCCCTGGTGAGCCACCTGCGTTCTGGGATTACAGGTGTGCACCAGCACCTCTGGCTTTCTCTTGGCCTTTCCGACCTGAGAGAGGGCAGTTCCTGGGTGCTCCCAGAGCGGATTCCAACTCAGAGCTTTATTACAGTTTGGAGCTGCCTCTGGTCAGGGTAGAGAACTGAGGGAGATGGAAGGCATGAGCTGGTGAAAGCAGTAGCATGAGCACCGAGCCTGCCCTCGGTGTCCTTGGCAGGGGTCAGCGGGCTCACCCTGCACAGGCAGCCTGGGTGCTGGGCTCCTTTTCGGGAAACCACGCAGCCTTCCCTCTCACCTACACCTATTTATCACCTCCAGTCCTGCGGCAGCCTTCCCCAAGGGGTGACAGTCTGCAGAGGTAACGTGATCTGCAGCTGCCGTTCCTGGAGCGAGTAAGACCCAGATTCCTGGTGACCTTTGTCCCACAAGCCCTCAGATCCAGGGGGCACCGAGCCAGGCGGTGTCGCCAGTCCCAGTGGGCCAAGAGCACAGAGCCAGCCCGCCAGCCGCCCTGAGAGGACTCCTGCTGCGTGGGGGCTCGTGACAACTGTCCGGCAAGCACTGCAGGGCTGGGGCAGGGGGCACAGCCACAGGAGGGGCGCCTGATGACACAGGAACGGTGAGCTGAGGTCTGGGGCACTGGCACGCCACGTAACCCTCACACTGTACAAGTCAGTATTAGAAGCTCTGTGCTATTTTCACCCCTTATTAAGCCTCCTTAAACCAGAGGCCAGGTGTCCGAGCAGTCTGTTTGCCCCCTGAACCGTGCTTGCCCTCCTGAGAGCATCCGCAGCTCCCTGGGGCACCAGCGCCCCCTGGAGGGCACTTTGAGGCCTCGTGCTGGGACTAGCCAGAAATCATTTCTCAGCTCACCTCTGAGGGGCCTGGACCGGCACTGTACTCATGGCCCCCAGCTTCCCGCAGGCCACCTGGTCACTTACAGCCTGCTGTCATTGTCACCTCTCGGTCTTTATCCAAGTCATGCAGCTGCTAACAGGTGTCGTTTGTCCCTGCCACCTTGGTCAGAGTGTCCCTCGTTTGCCTGCCAGAGCAGGGCTGTCAAGGCACTGACGCCCACAGCTGTGCCCAGGACACACAGCTTAGAACTGGGGTACAGCTCAGGGGCAGGGCACTCGCCCAGCCTGTGCCAGGCCCTGGGTTCTGTCCCCAGAACTGGAAGAGAAAGCTGGGGTCAGTGCCGTGCTCACCGCTAGCAGCCCTCGGCTCCTGCATCTGTCACGGCAGCCCTGACCACTGCTCCCCTCTCACACTGCCCTCAGCATCACTCGTCCAAGGCCTTCCCCTCCCACGGTGAGGACCGCTGCCCGGAGAAAAGGCCCGTCCTTGACACTCGTCCAGCCTTCCCCTCCCACGGTGAGGACCGCTGCCCGGAGAAAAGGCCCGTCCTTGTCTGTCCCGGTTCCCACTGCCCAGCACCTAAAACTGCAGCCAGAACACAGGACAGATGGACAAACAGAATCCTGGACAGATCCGGGAGCCAGGACGGTGGGACTTGAGGAGCCGGAATATCTGGCTGCAGAGAGACTGGAAGAAAAGCTCCCGGGCAGCGCGGCCACCCTCCTCCCCCAGTGACGGGGCCACCTCTGCACAGGTGCGTTTCCTGACCTGGAGCATCTGACAGAGGCGTCGTTGGTCTCTGTTGCTGCCCTCACAAAGGACCTGCGTGACTTATGTGACAGAAAACGGCTGCTTCATGGTTTCGGGGGTCGATGTGGCAGCAGGGGTTGTGACAGCTGTGAGGAGAACCGGCTCTGGCCACTCCCGGAGCTTCTAGGGTCACTTTGCTGGTGACCTCTGGCTGAACTGGCTGTGGCCACATCCCTTCAACCTCCACCTTCATCTACACGCGGCTTTTCCTGTGTGTCACCTGTCTCCGAATTCCCTGATTTTTTTTTGTTATTGTTGTTCTGTTTTTCGCAGCACTGGGGATTGAACCAGGGCCTGAGAACTGAGCTGCATCCCAGCCCTTTTTTTGTTTTTTATTCAAAGAAAAGTTCTCCCTAAGTCACTACATTGCCAAGGGGGGCTTTAATTAAAACCCTCCTGCCTCGGCTTCCGCTAATGTGGGATTAAGGGCATTAGTCATGTTGGATTAGGGACCCCTCAGAATGACCTGGTCTTCACTAAACACATCTACAGTGATGACCTTATTTGCAAATACGATCAGATTCAGAGGTACTGGGGTTAGGACTCCCATATTTTTGGGGGGCTGACAGGGACGCAATCCAACCCATCACAGGAATGATAAGCAAATCCTGGAAAATCTATAAAAGTGAGTCTTTTTCCTTCCTTTTTGGGGGTCACCTGTTGACAGGAGTTTTAAGCCAGTGAGGAAGTCGGGCTGGAAGCCATGCACAGGGAAGACTCTGAGGCAGTCTGCCGTGCTGGCTGCAGAGGACAGTGGCCCACTGCCTGGGGTAGACCCCAGCACCCCAGGGATCATTTGTGGCTGCTGCCTGGGGCCTGAGGAGCTGGAGTAAAGCTGTGGGCTAGGGGTCCAGGTTCCGGGCACAGCTGTCCTGCCTGGGGCCACCTTAGTGCACTGTCCCTGGGGGTGGCTCAGCCTGTGCTTTCAGACTCCCATTTCTGGAGCCCCTGTTTGGGTGCAAATTCCAACAACCTCCGCCCCCGACCCCTCCTTCCGGGGCTCAGGAGGGAAGGGAGGTCGCTCTGGGCTGGAGCCCGCAGAGGCAGGAACAGAACACAGAGGCTGCCGTTCCCATCTCCCTGCTGGGACCCCAGATCTCTGTCTGTCCTTCCAGATCAGCCACCTGTGGCCTCCGGGAGGCTGAGTCGTCCTTTAGACCCGTCACACCGGGTGCCACCACTCGGGGGACCCAAGCCCAGTCGTGACACCGCCTTCTGTACATCCCAGACGCCCTGCCTTCTCCCTGTGCCTCGATGACACCCCTCTCTGTGCCCACATCTGCTACCATAGTGAGAGGTCCTCATGGTGCTGCTGTCGGTGCACTGGTAGCCACTTGTCCCGCTGGACACCTCTGTGGTCTCCGTGTCCTGTCCCTGTGACCACAGCTGTGCCCCTTGTTGAGAACCCCTCACCAGCTCCCTGTCCTCCTCACGGTGAAGCGCACCAGCCTTGGTGATGATCGGGGGCTTTTCCGGGGTGAGCCTCTTGCTTCTACCCACACCCCGACTCCCAAGGGAGTCCCCAGGGCGTCTAAGAAGTGTACGTGGTCTCCAATCCAGTCCCGGGACGAGACTCCCAAGGGAGGCCTGAGCAGCAGGACTGGGTTTTGTTCCCCAAAGCCCTCCTTTGGGTCACAGCAAGGTGAGGTGGGGGCCAGATAACCTCAGGCCAGGCCTGGGAACCAGAAAGACCAGCGATTACAGGGGCGGGACTATCTGCCCCACAGCCCCACAGGCCTCTGGGAAGCGAAGATTACTATAAAATGGGCTCGGGCAGATGGGATTGGGTGAGGTTTTGGCTGACATCTGCCTGCCTGTGACCCTCTGTTCACCTCGCTCTGGATGGTGTTGGGGTTGCTGAATAGAGTACGGCCCGGGAGGCAGGGCTGTCCAGCAGGGGCTGGGAACTCTGTGCCCCCACCAGCCAGCCCTGCCCTTGCTTTATCCTGTGCGTCTCTTCCGGCTGACCCTTCCTGTGATAATCCACAGATGTAAGTCTCTCACCAAGCTCACGAGCAAACCCTCAAGGCCAAGGAGGGCACTGGGAACTTCCGATTTATACTGGGTTGGTCAGAAGCACAGCAAGATCAGACTGATTTTTTTTTTTAAACTGTACGATTCCATTTATATAACAACACTGAAAAGACAGCTGATCACTGGTTGGCAGGGATGGAAAGTGGCAGGAAGGTATGACTGCAGAGGGGTTGTGTGCAGACGGATGTCTGGGTAACAGGACTATTCTGCATCCAGATGGTGGTGGTAGCTACTCAAATCTAGGCATGCATTACAATTCATAGGATGGAACACAAAACCAGTTTATTTTGTTAATTAAAAAAAAAAATTAGGGCCAGGGATTTAGCTAAGTGGTTCCAACGCCTGCCTCACAAGCTCACAGACCAGAGTTCTATCCCTGGTTCCCCCCCAAAAAACGAAAACAAAATAAAATAACAACATTATCTCCAAAATCTCTGGGAAGAAACTGATCTCTTTATAGTCAATCTTTCTGAACATTTTCCAAATGGTCTTTCATAGGAAAATAAAGAATCTTTAATCGTTCTGAAATTCAGCAACACTGATCTTCATCCTGAAACATGTCTGCAGCTCTCCCTAGAGCTTCTTTTCCTCAGTTCTGATATTTTATTAGTGCCTGTTTGCAGTATGTAGTGGTCAGATTCTTCTTGGGGAGTTGGTGCTGTACATAACACATCTCGGTTCCCTTACATCTCCCTCTCCTCCCTCCCTGAGTGGCTCCCTTCCCAGCACAGACTTTTTTTTTTTTTTTGGTACCGGGGATTGAACTCAGGTCCTTGCTCTTGCAAGGCAATCCCCGGGCCCAGCACAGACTTTTGACTGGCATCTAAAACGGTGGCCATCTTGTGGGACCCGAGCTGAACTCCAGGTTAGGGGACCCCAGTCTGAGATGTAATAATTCTCAGGGGACAAACGCTCGGTAGTCCATGAGCCCAGTGGTGACACAACTGTCCTACGCTGTGGTTTGAAAGTCCCCTGCATACCTCCTGTGGAGACGTCATCGCCCCTGTGCAGGGATCAAGAGGGGTCCACCGAGCAATGCTGGAGTCCTGAGGGCTCGCCCTGACTGGAGAACGCTGTCGTCACAGCGGGCTCCTGATGAGAGGACAAGTTGTGCCCGTCCTCTTATAATCGAGAGAGTAAGAGCGATCTTTGAAACTTAGGAGTTCTGCTTCTACGTATAAGCTGAGCCCCCAGCTTCCTCGCGTGTGGAGTGTAGCCATGATTCCCTCCTCTCCTCAGCGGGGACGCATGGACAAGGAAACCAGCGCCTCTGTCAGAAAACTGGCTCTCAAGGGAATGAGCACTTTTCCACTCCGTGCCCTACAGTAAGTGACCATAGGAAGAGGAGGAGGAGGACCCACAAAATTAAATTAAGAACCCAAATTACAGAAACATTAAGAAAGTTATTATAGCAAATGGTGTCAGTTCTCTTCCCAGGGGTTTTCCTGTTCCTCTACTATTCTTCCTAACTGAACTCTGATTTGATTCCAGGCTCCATCCCGCCCCCTTGGGACTCCAGGCTAAGCTCTGATTGGCCAAAGCCAGCCATGCCCGTCACCTGTGATTGGGGTAGGCAAGGGTTGTGATACAATCCTGGCCAATGAGAGTTAAGGGAAACTTGTCTGGGAGTTTCTAAGAATGGTTTTCACTCGCCTTCAAAAATTGCATAGTCTGTCTTTTGTTACACTAGCTAAATGAGACCGAGTCATTTCTGAAGAATGGAAGTTTATCCTGACTTTGGTGTTGGCAGCTGGGGAGTCTAAGAGCCCGGTGCCAGCATACACTTGGCATCTTGTGAAAGCAGAGCCCAAACTCAGTGGACAGAGCAAGTGTGTGATCAGCTCTCTTTACTCTTTTGAAGCCACCAGTGTCATCATGGGGGCCTGGGTTGTGGCAAAGGGCATGGTGCATCCTTGTGTAAAGAAAGGAGATTCTTCTGAGTGAGGGTGGAAGATCCCTGAGTGAGAACCCGTCCCCCTTGGCCTGCACCAGCTCCTTATTCCACTCCCCGGCACCGAGATATGGCTTGGTGGGGGACCCACAGCAAGTGCACTGGTCTCATCCTCTCCCTCTTGGGTGTACACTGGTGCACTAAACTCACTGCAGCTACTGGTGATTAGCTTGAGAACTTTGTCATAACCTGCATTTATTCATGTATTTATGTGGCTTGGGCTGGCCTTGAACTCACTATGGAACCCAGGCTGGCCTCCAACTTGCTGAGATCCTCCTGCCTCAGCCTCCTGAGTGCTGGGATTATCATAGCTTTTAAAAACCATTCAAATGCATGGCCCAGGGATTTAACTCAGCGGTGCCGCATCTGCCACCCCTGCCTCACAAGTGCAAACCCTAAATTTCATCCCTGGTACCATAAAAACCAAACCAAACCAAAACAAAACCATTAAAAGTCGATTGGCTCACCTTTCCTGTTCTTGAGATCACTAGTTCGGGGATCACTCATGTATTTTATTCTTTAATTTTTTGGATTTTTTGGGACAGAGTCTCAGTGTGTGGGTCAAGGCTGGCCTTGAAATCACCTATCAGAGCAGCTGACCTGCGTGGGATCCCCCAGGACAGGCCACGGTGCAGGTTCTGAGTCAGGAGGGTGCTGGGGCCGGGGCCTGGACCTCTACAGCTCCCAGGGACACCGGTGTCACCATAGGAGGTGAGGACAATCCACTCCAGGGCGTGACGGGTTGGTGTACTGTCCCTTCCGGCTGCAAGGACCTGAGCAACCATAGCGCAGAAAGGGCCGAGGAACCTGTCCCCTTCCTAGGGCAAGCCAGGCCCTCCGTCCCCACAGCAGGAGGCTTGTCCCTGCGCAGAGCTGACATGGCAAGGAGCTGTGCAGTGAACTTTCTAGCCCCACACCCCCTGCCTCCCCTGGGGGCTCCCTGCATGGCTCTGTCCCTAGCCCAGTCCCTTCTGTGTGTCACTACATCATGAAATTTAGTATTTTCTGTCTAAAAGTTTGAACGCTTTCTGCTTTGGCCATTTCTTTGTGTCTTAACTTTCTCCTGCGGATCCTGGTATACAAATGTCTTTCCTCCCTTCCTCCCTGTTTTCACCTCTCTTCCTTTTTCTGCAGTATCGGGGATTATATTTCTTCTGTTAATCTTGTCTGGCCTCAATCTGCTTCCCAGACCAGTCAAGGAGCCACTCAAGGGCCCTCTTGGCCCATTGGCTGCTGCCAATCACATAATAAGAGACTAGAAAAGCTCTCGCAGGAGTTAACTCTAGCTCCATTTTGGTCCAAGGTTAAGGAGCTGCATGGGGTGGTGGCTTCTTGCTGGCAAAGTCGCTCCTGAGTTCAGGGCCTCTAAGAGGCAGGAGACAGGAGTGCACGTGTGTGTGCGTGTGTGTGTGTGTGTGTGTACACGTGCAAGCATGTGTGTGCGTCTGTGTTGATCTCTCCCTGTTAAAAGGCCACCAGGGTTCCACACAGGGCCCATTCTGATGACCTCCTTGGTTCCTAGTCACCCCCCAAGCCCGGTGGTGCCTGCGACCCCAGCGTGGATTCTGAGCGCTGTGTGTGGGGGCTGGGACAGCGCTGGCGAAGGCGACCCCGTGAGGCCTGGCCTCTGTCCTCCAGGCTGCTGTCGCTGTGACCCAACTGGCTGTTTGCAGAGGGGGCTGCGCAGCTAAAGTGAACAGTTGTGCCGTGCGGCCCAGGTCCAGGGTTCCCTGTTTGCCATCGTTCACTGCGGCAGCGTGGGTCAGACGGTGCCAGGTCGGCCGGCACCCTGAGCGCAGCCGAGCCCAGGACGAGAAGCTGACGTACGGTCTTGAGAAAGTCCGGAGTGGCTCCGGAATGCTGGCCGGGAGTCAGCGCGGAGTCACGGGACATCGCCACGTCGGTGGCCTGTGAGGACACGATGAGAGAGGCGGTGCTGCGGTCTGGGGGCTCGTGGTCACCATGGGGTGGGCCCTTCTTCAGTCCTGAGCTTGAGCGGCTAGGAGAGACGTGGACCCGAGAGGCCCTGGCTCCGGTGGCCGCGTGCTGCTCTGGTCAGCACTGATTTCTGGGGAAGCCGCGGCTAAGACGGCTCAGCCAGGCCTTGCGCTCACTTTGTAGCCCAACCTGGGCTCAAACTCCCAGCAATCCTCCTGCCTCAGCCTGCCATGTGCTGGGATAGGAGTTCTATCCACTTTAGGCCATGTTTTTTTTCGGGGCTGAGGATGCAACCTAGCCGCCCTCTTGGGTCACTCTGTCCCTCCGGCCGGGCAGCTGACCTGGCCTAGGCATAATGACCCAGGCTGCCCTGGCCACGTGGCCTCTAGCGCTGGATGTCACATGATGCAGGTCTAATGGCCTCGCCTGGTGACCACAGCCCCGGCCTGGATTGGGCCCTGTGTGTGACGTGGACCGGAAGGGAGCCGGTCCCCGCCCACGGCCGTGTCGCATGTGGTTACAGACACGGCTCAGGGCACAGAGTTCGGAGAGCAGCCTTTCTTGGGCTTTTTATAGATTATTCGTTAATTTGGGTGCTGGGGAGTTAGCCCAGGGCCTCCTCCTGCTTTTCCCACTCCACCCCCGCCCCCCGCAGACGTTTTCTTCCCTTAGTTTTCTGGTGCAGGGAAGGTCGCAGCCTCGGATCAGTCAGGCGTCCCCTCCCCGCGCTGCAGCTGTGCCCCACACCCTCCCTGCGTGACCGACACGCGAGTGGGCAGCCTCCGCAGACTCTGGTGACCCCGGTGTGGGCGGGGCCTCCCGGAAGCCGCTGGGCTGAACCCCGAGTCTGAAGGCCGGCCTGGGCCCGCCCAGGAAGGAGGAACTAGCACGGGGGACCCAGGTCCCTGGGCCTCTGTGCCTGGGTCCCCAGGGGTCCGCAGGGTGGAGAGCAGGGGAGGAGGCGACACCTTGAGCTCAAGATGTCTCCTGAAAGAGGGAGAACACTCCTGCCTCAGCTTCCCCGAATGCGGACACTTGGGAGCATGTCCTACCCGTTCTTCTGTGAGGAAATAGATTTCAAACCACCAGGGAACACCCCTGCCTCGGCCTCCCTCCCCTTGTCTTGTTGAGCTGGTGGGACAAGGTCACCCTTGAATGTCCTTAGACACAGGTGTAAGAAGCCACCCAGGGCAGGATTCAGAGCCACGTGAGGAGCCAGGCCAGCTGGGGAGGTGTTTGCCCTAAAACAGGCTCATCTGGCGCGTGTATTAATATTCGCAGAGATAACAAATAACCCAAATGTACAAGTAACACGAAGAACACGCACAGCTCGTGAATGGCCCGCTTTTCTGAAGGTTTATCACTGTATGAGAGGAAATCTGTTTGCACCTCTGGGTGCGAGTTTGAGACTCTCCCTGCTCACAGCGTGGCTGGCGTTGATCGATGTCTTCCTGCTGCGCTTTTCCACCAGCTGCCTGTCATCAAACCCGAAGCTGTCTCTCAGTCACACCTTGTGCCGACCCCATCCATTGGGGGACCTGTCCCCCTCGTGCCCCATTCCTCCTCCTAGAACGTGGTTAGATTTATTGAGTGCCTCCTAGGTCACGCACCTTTTGCTGTTAAGCAACTCCTAGTGTTTGTTACAAGGAATCTCTTTTATTTTTCTTTGTAAAAATCTTTCAGAGGCATTTTAAACAATCTCTGTATTCCCTGACTTCAGTCTGCTGCAAATAGTGGTGGAGATAAAACTTCGACGCAAAGTGTGTTGTTTTCAAATCTGTAAAGCCTGGTGCCTCCTGGAGGGTCACCTGAGACGCGGGCTCCTGCAGCCCTCTAGTGGCTCTCTAGTGGAACATCAAGGAGGCCGCTGAGAGCAGCCGGGCTCAGATCATTCTTTCAGTGTGCAAATACAGTGCCTGCCACGCCTTAGGTGCTGGGGACGCTGACGGGAAGGGAACACACAAAAATCATGCATATCAGTGACAAGATAGAGAAGCCAGACAGCAGCAGATCTAGGGCAAAAATCACCAACTGCAGCTCAATGTGGTGGTACGTACTTATAATCCCAGCACTCAGGAAGCTGAGGCAGGAGGATCTCTGTGAGCTCAAGGCCAACCTGGGCTCCATAGTAAGTTCAAGTTCAAGCTGAACTACTTAGCAAGACCCTGCCTCAAAAAACACATCACAAGCTTGATTTTTGGACCTCTTAAGTGTGAGATGCTCGTTAGTCTTCTGAGCAGAGCCCTGTGGGCAGAAAACACAAAGCACAAATAATCTCTCATTTGAGAATTCACCAAATCACAGTGTAAACTGAAAACATGAGCCAGACATGGTAGCATATATCTGTAATTCCAACATAGGAGGCTGGGATAGGAGAATCATAAGAATGGAGCCAGCCTGAACTATGCATACGGAGACTCTGTTTAAAACAAACAAACAAAAACACAAGAGTGGTGGTGCACTCTGGGAGGCCAAGGCAGGAGGGCTGCAAGTTGAAGCCCAGCCTGGGGAACTTAGTGACCTAGTGAGACCCTGTCTCAGAACCAAAAATAATAGAAGGGCTGGGGATGTAGCTCAGTACAGAGGTCCTGGGTTCAGTCCTCAGTGCTGGAAAAAACCTGATGGCAGCAGCACGTGTCATGAGCAGTGTGGGGTCGGTGACGCCCTGTGTGTGGGAGCAGCTATGAGGAGCTCCATGGCCGCCCACTGCAGTGTCTCTGCGCTCTTTCCTTCTCCCCGCCGTTCCAGTAGCTGAATTCCTCCTCTGTCGCCTTGCTTTCGTCTCCTCACAGCCGGGGGCCTCGGCACCGGGCACCCAGCACCCAGCCTGGCCTCAGTGTGCACTTGTTGAATTCTGAGGCTTTGCCTTAATGAGGCAGATTGCGTGGATACATGGGTGAGCGAGGGGAGAGCCCAGTCTCTGGAAAATTCTACACAAGTGCAGGGCAGTCAGACACACTGGGAGCCATTGGGAGCTCACCATGAGTTGAAACTAATCAGGAGAAAATAATTGGCAGTTCTAGGATCGAACACAGAGCCTTCAGGCTGAGCCTCACCCACGCGCCCCCCCCTGTTTTTTTTGGTACTGGGGATTGAACTCAGGTCCTTGCGATTGTGAGGCAGGTGGCAGAACCACTGAGCTACGTCCCTGGCCCATCCACAGCCCTTTTTTTGGAGGGGGGGTGGTTTGAGACAAGGACTCACTATGTAGTTGCGACTGACCTGGAACTCACTATGTAGCCCAGGCTGGTCTCGAACTCACAGCCATCCTCCTGCCACAGCCTCGCGAGTGCTGGGATGACAGGTGTGCGCCACCATGCCCGGCCCACAGCCCTTTTTATTCTATATTTTGAGACAATATCTTGGTAAATCACTAAGTTGCCCATGCTGGGTTCAAATTTGTGATCCTCCTGTCTCAGCCTCCCAGAGTGCTGGGGATACAGGTTTGTGCCACTGTACCTGGCTTACTCGGGGACATTTTTGGAGAAGGGACTGGGCCCGAGCTGAGCCCGAAACAATGAACGAGCTCTGCAGGAAGTGGGGAGGAAGGGTCAGGAGGGGAGTTTCCACAAACCCATCCCGATCTACTGTGCATGCTCTTTAGCCACCACTGTCTGCCCTTGTCTGGTGCTCTCAGCAGGCTGCCGTCCTCAACCCTCCCCAGTGATGCGGGCTCATCTGGCCAGTAATTAGGGTTTGTCATGATATCCTTTGTCACTGTTCGTTATCAAGGCCAACGAAGCTCCCTTGTCTCTCTCTCTTAATGAACACCCAGCACATCAATGCCTGTCCTTCTACCTGGCTCCAGTAAGTGCTCAGTAAATATTTGCTGGATAAATACATAGCCCACGAGCTGCTTGTCACATTCCTGGGATGGCGCCCGCTCAGATGTTTAGTCTCCACTCCAGAGCTGGACGCACTTGCAAACGGAGTGCTTGAAAGCTCTGCTGGTCAGCGTTCTGGTCCCTGACACCAAATACCTGAAAGATGAAGGGAGGAGATGTGTAATTGGGCTCAGTTTCTGAGGTTTCAATCCGTGGTCAGCTGGCTCCAAGCAGAAACATGGCGGAGGGCAGTGGTAGAGCAAAGCTGATCGGTTCAAGGTGTCTGGGAAGCAGAGCAGGGGGACAGAGCCCCAGAGGAAGGAGCTGGGGACCAGAGGACCCCAAAGTCAAGCTTTCTTAGCCCACCGGACACACCGGGAACTGTGCCTTACCAATCCCCTAGGGGGCGCCAAGCCAATCAAGTTGACTGTGGCTTAACTGTCACAAGGACTCACTTCAAATCCTTGGAAATTATTAAGTGGCTTTGTCAGATTCTCATGTAGTGATTCTCTATTCCATGCTCCCTCTACTGCAGGATGTATGCCGGCTACAAGGAGTTTGAGGTTCAGCTACTGTGAAACAAATTAATGATAAAAAACAAGTTAAAGTGTCGACTCAGGTACCGAGCGGCCTGAGAGCACGTGTGGATGCGGAACTGACCGTCCAAAGGGCTGGAAGTGTTCCTCAGGGTAGAGGCAGCACATCTGAGTTGGGTGCTGAAAACGCCTCCTCCGGACAGATGTGACTGAGGTCGGGACCTGGATAAGGGAGTGGGGACAAGTGAAGTTCCAGACAAATGGAACTGAAGCAGGATTTAAAGAGAAACAAGTTTTTTTCTCAGCCTTTGACGGTCCTCTGCTCACCTCAGTCCCCTCCGGTATCTGTAATTCCTTGTTTGATACAGATAAATTGATAACACATCCTGCAAACAAAGTTCACGTTCTCTTGTTCTCAGAACATTCACAAGGCTCTGTCTTCTTTCAAGGCCAAGGTACAAAACTGTCTGCCCTTGTCCTGCTTCTGTAAACTCTCTTCCTCCATCACTAGGAAGACCACGCCCTCAGACACAGTATAAAACTAGAACCTTTCCTTTGTTCTGGGCTCAACCTTTGGACATTAGTCCGTTGAGCCGGTGTTCACCTAAAACCTGGGATAAAATCCGCCTATGTCCCAGTGACCTCTCCTGTCGCTTAAAGCCCACAGCAGAATATCAGATGCAAAAGTGGTGGTGGGGGGAGGGTCTGAGAACGTGTGCTGGGTTTGGGGCAAAGAGGAGAGCAGAAGACTGGCCAGAGAGAAGGTGTAGAGCTGGATTTGGGACAGGCCATGCAGAGAGCTCCACAATTACAGTGGACCCTTGGCTTACGATCTCAATTCATTCACGAGGGCTGGTTGTAACTCAAGCTGTCATGGGAAGGCTCTGGCTCCTCTCCACAGCCTTCAGAGTCTCTCTCCCGTACACAGGCAGATCTCAGTGTCCTTAGAGAGACGCTGGCCCAGGATTTCTCAACCCCACACAGAAAAGGATGCTGTCATGTTCCTTCCTGAACTCCTTAAGGGTTCGATTTGTACCTGAGATCATCTGGAAGCACAGGCAGACAACATTCTGATCATAACTCAGCACTTTGTTCGTAAGTTAGAACTAAAAAGTCCAGTCATAACCCAAGTTGTTTGTATGTCAGGCGAGTGAAGACTCAAGGGTCCACAGTAGCAATTTGCAAGAGGCACACACAGTCTTTTATAGCTCCTTCCATTAACTTCTCTCTCTCTCTCTTCTTTTTTTTTGGTTTTTTGAGGCAAGGTCTCACTATGTAGTTGAGACCTGGTCTTGAACTCACAGGGATCCTCCTGCCTGAGCCTCCCGAGTGCTGGGATTACAGGTGTGCACCACCACGCCCAGCCTCCATTAACTTCTGAAACCTGAGTTGGTTCTATTCCTTTAAAATAAAACAGTGCCCTTGAATGTTAATTTAAAAATCCTCCTGGCTGGCAGTTCCAATTGTTTCATGTGATATTTAGTGCACATAAATTAATTTTAATGTAGAGAGGTTTGTGATTTTTTTTTTAAGACAAGGTCTCCCTTTGTAATTCAGGCTGGCCCTGAACTCACTGTGTAGCTCAGGCTGGCCTCAAACTCAAAATGATCCTCCTCCCTCAGCCTTCCAAGTGCTGGGATTATAGGTATGTACCACCACACCCGGCTGTAATTCTTATGAACAGAAAACCAGGTTCTTTTCAATCCCTTGCTGAACAGATTTTATTTATATTATTATTAATTTATTATTACTATCATCATTTTGGTTAATATAGGGTCTCACTGGTTGTGTAGTCCAGGCTGGCCTTGAACCCACTACATAGCCCAGGCTGGCCTCAACCTGGCAATGACCCTCCTGCTTCAGCCTCCTGAGTGCTGTGATTATAGGTGTGTGCCACAGCTGACTTGAACAGGTATTTAAAGAAAATGGACCTATTTATGCACTGTCAAATTATTAGCTTTTCGGTAACGCACATATTCTTTCAAGGAGCCCCAGAGGGAGGGCTCCAGGTCCCCTCCCCCAGGTAAAATGAGGCTGTTCTATTCTAGGTGAGCTGAGTACCCCAAAGAAGCTACTTCCTCCTTCTCCCCTTCCCCCTCGTCCTCCTCCTGCCTTTGGACTGACAGCATCCGTCCTGTGTCTGGCTTTGAGACCACTTCAATAAAGTACTGTCAATGAAAGATACGCTCAGCACTCCAGATAGCTTATTTGGTAGTTCGTCTGTATTTGGTAGAGGTCCTAAGGGGAAAACGTCTGTGCCTATCTGGGCCACTGTTTCTCCTGAGTGTTCTCGAGCATCAGGGGCTTCCACATTCTCTCCCGGGTTGTGGCACAATGCCTTTGTATTCTGAACAGGCCTCTAAATTTGGTGTTCAGAAACAGTCTCCGAAGGCTGCGCTCTGAAGTCAAGTCTAAACTTAAATCACTACTGTGAGGGCTCAGTGGTTCCGCTGCCTGCCTTGTAAGCCCAAGGTCCTGAGTTTCATCCCCAGGACCAAAGGGGGGGAAAAATCATTACTATGAGTATCCACTACTTTTGCATCAAGTCTGCTCTTCCTGGCTGTTGGACCTAAATAAATGACTTAACCTTTCTGCGCTTCCGTTCCTTCCTGAGAAATAACGGTAACATTAGTTCCTGCTGTGTAGGTTCGTGTTGGGGTGAACGCAAAGTCCTTAAGCACGCATGCGCGCTTCCTCGAGAAGCCCTGTAATTTTCTTTCTTAGCTCTCACCAAGTCTTCCACGAGGCCCACACAGGTTCCGGTTACCAAGGAGTTTTAAGACACATCCTCTGACCTCAGCTACCTTGGCGACCTCAATTTAAGGATATAATTGCTAAGACGCCCCCACCCCCGTTCAATGTTTGATTTAGCCCCGCCCTCTTCTCGCTAGAAGTTGAGCTGAGCCGCAGACTCCGACGCGGACGACGTTGCCTAGCGACACGCTTTTCCCAGGATGCCTAGGGTGTTGTGTTTTTCTTAGCCAATTAGAGAAGCAAAGCGGCCTCGCCTTCGGCCAATCGATCGCAAGAGCAGAGTCCGCGGCGGTTAAACGCGGCTAGGCAGGCGCCCGGGCGGTGAGTTCTGGGGCGACCGAGTGAGCCGAAGGCTGCGGCTCTT
>NW_022900923.1:8905842-8915981 GCF_012274545.1 Fukomys damarensis
CCGCCGGACGAGCGCCCTGCGCACGCGAGGGCACCGCCAAGCCTGTGGTGTGGGTGCCCGAGGCCTCAGGCGCCTCCCCTAGGTCGGCATCGGGGTTGTATTTGTTTCTCTCGGGTCTCCCTCTCCCCTGCATTTCCTCGCTTGGGGTCTCCCGAGGGTGACAGCTCGCAGGCCCTTGAGCTACTGTTTGTTACAAAACGTGCCCGGAGCGTTGGATTCCTGTTCCCAGGAACAGGTGGACCGGTACAGTGGAGCCGAAGCTGCTGGCTGCTGACGAGGGGTCTTCGCTGAGCTCCCGCCTCCGGGGACGGCGCGGCCGCCAGGAGCTGTCGGGACTTTGACCGCCTCTCCCGGATTTGCCAGTTCCGCGTCACGCAGCTGAGAGTAGGGAGCGGGAGAGACCCTCGGTGCCGCCGCCCTGCTCCTCCCTTCACAGCGTCCTTTTTACTGCTCAAAAATCAAAGGAAGATTGTGGCGATAAACCCAGGGCTCTTGATGCTTATCGAACTAAGTTGTGTATTTAAAAGGGAGGCAACTGTTTAAACTTGGGGCTTTGATTCTCTGAGTGACACCAGCTCGTTCGTACCTTATTTCAGATACTGGTTTGGAAAGAGCTCGACTATGGCTCCATGACAGAGGCGGAGAAGCAGATGCTCGTGTCCGAAGTCAATCTGCTCCGTGAGCTCAAACACCCGAACATTGTCCGTTACTATGATCGAATCATTGACCGCAGCAACACAACGCTGTACATTGTTATGGAATATTGTGAAGGCGGGGACCTGGCTAGTGTCATTACGAAGGGAACCAGGGACAGGTAAGGGCAGCCTTTTCTTTTCTTTTTGTTTGTTTTGAAACAGTCTCCCAGTGTAGTTCAGGCTGGTCTTACATTTACTATGTTGCCTGGGATGGCCTTGCAGAGATCCTCCTGCCTCAGCCTCCCGAGTGCTGGGGTTACAGGTATGCAGC
This sequence comes from Fukomys damarensis, assembly GCF_012274545.1. Taxonomy (NCBI): domain Eukaryota; kingdom Metazoa; phylum Chordata; class Mammalia; order Rodentia; family Bathyergidae; genus Fukomys; species Fukomys damarensis. The sequence continues at coordinate 8,906,809 of NW_022900923.1, forward strand.
CATCTTCCAAATGTAAGCTGAAAACGACTCTGGTTTTGTTCCTGTTAAGTGTCTTGAGTTAGGATTGGGGATGAGTTCTTAGTGACATGGAAGTGTGTACCTGTATTTGTTCCGTGGGTCAGTAGCATTCAGAAAAGGCACTGGTAAGTCAATACCCATATTTCATATCCAAATAATTTATTTCTCCATCTGAACACTTTGAAAACTAGGTAATTCACTTCATGCCATATCTTCGGTGATTTTAATCAGAAGTTTTATGCTGTGCGACCGCTTCTGGTTTCAGACAGTACTTAGATGAAGAGTTCGTTCTTCGGGTGATGACTCAGCTGACGCTGGCCCTGAAGGAGTGTCACAGGCGAAGCGACAGCGGCCACACGGTGCTGCATCGGGACCTGAAACCAGCCAACGTTTTCTTGGATGGCAAGCGAAACGTCAAGCTCGGAGACTTCGGGCTCGCCAGGACATTGAGCCACGACATGAGTTTTGCGAAAACATTTGTTGGCACACCATACTACATGTCTCCTGTAAGTGTCGGAATCCAGGTACCTGTCAGCATCGCACTGCTAAGCATTCAAACGAGAGGAAATTGAGTTTTTGCTGGTTCGTTGGTTAGTAAATCCAGTAGTCAAGTTTTTTGGTTTTGGTTTTTTTTTTGGTACCTGGGAACTCAGGACCTTGTGCTTGCTAAATCCCCGGCCCTAGAGTTTCATTTGAAGTCTGTACTTTTCCAAGAGGACCTCTGATTGTTAAGTTCCTCTGTCTCACAATTCAGCCCAAGCTTGTACTGGGTGACTACTGTGTGATACATAAACTCTGGAATTAGAAGCGCGAGAGGGGCCGTCTCTGCTTCACCTGCAGCAGCGTTTCCCAAGTGCGTCCTAGAAACACCAGCGTCACACTCGCTCGCAGTGTTGGTCTAACAGCGTGGTTTACCCCAAGTGCCACTTGGGCTGTGCATTTGTTACGGGCGTCGCTCGGGCGGGTGTCATTTCCACCAGTCCATTCTTGTATTAGTTAAATTTGACAAAATTGTCTTTTTTATGTTGCCTATTATTTATAAAAAATAACAAAATGTGCAATTTGTGGTCATCCTGTATTTAAATAATTGGACCAGTAAGTGGTTAAAATGCAGTCTGACTGGGTGTGGTGGGCACTCCTGTAATCCCAGCACTCTGGGAGGCCGAGGCAGGAGGAGTACAAATTTGAGCCCAGCATGGGCAATTTAGCAACTTAGTGTATTTATTTATTGCTCTTTTGAGACAGGATCTCACTGTGTAGCTCAGGCTGCCTTGGAGTTGGGAGATCCTCCTGCCTGTGTCTCCCTGGTGCTTGGATTGCAGGTGTGCATCATGACACCCGCCAGACATCAGAGCCCGTGAATTCTAAGCTCTTTGACGTTAGCTCTGCCATGAGTCCCTTCCTTTCTGCCTGTCCTAAACCGCACGCTCTGCTTATCCGCTGCCTCAGTGGCAGATGAGTTTCCAGAATGGCTCCCTGCTCTGAAGAAGCTGCTGTCCCGCCTTCCTGCTCTCTTACTTCCTTGCAGCGTCGATCATGGCGTGAACTTGCCGAGGTGCGGGTCTGGTGGTCCGCTGCTGGTAGGTGCTGTCTGGTGGCGTTAAAAAGCTGCGTCAGTGTGTGGCGTCTGGCCAGATAAAGAGACACGGGTTAGTTTGTGTTTTGTTTCTGTGATGGTCTTGCTAAGCTGCTCAGTCTGCGGACAGAGTCGGAACCCTCCCGCCTCAGCCCCCACGCCCCGAGAGCTGGGACTGCAGGCTTGTGCCACTGCCCAGTTTATTAGTGTTTTAGTAGTTTACAAACATTTCTAGGACTTTTCAGATCTTTATAAAACATGCCAACATATCGGCCTATAATATAAAACTTTGTAAATGTACGATTTATTTTTGACTAAGATTAGACATGGCCAGAACAGTGCCATTTTCTCCCGTATCAAATTCCAAGTAGAAAGCCTTTAACATAAAGGGGAATTATTTATAAGTGGTTCTCGGAAAATTTGAAACCCCCGCAATTCTTTGTTCCCTTTCCCTCCTGCCCTTGTAATTAGATGAGCTCCGTTTTCCTGAGACAGTGATTGCCAAGGAGTGGGGTCAGACGCACCTGCTGGGCTCCAAGCTTCTAAGAAGCCTCCCCGGGGGTTTGGTCCTCACCTGGCCCCCTGGAGAATAAGCTCCGGTAGACTGAGGTACTGCAGGTGTGGAGGAGAGAGGCAAATAGTTCACATAGGTAACAAGCATCTCAGCCACTGCCGAGGTTTCTACAGGGGACTAAACATAAATTGTAATCCAGTTAGCTGTTTCTGTTTATATCCTTTTAGATACGGGCCAGATGCATATTTGGATTATTCTGGAGTTTTCTTTTCTTCTTTTAAGATACTTGTTAGGAGCTGGACATGGTGTGGCACATGCCTGGAATCCCAGCACTTGGAAGGCTGAGGCAGGAGGATCTCTGCCAATTCAAGGCCAGCTTAAGCCACATAGTGAGACTCTCTCTCTCTCAAAATAAAAAGTTTTTATTTGAATTTGGTGGTGTGCTCCTGTAGTCCTAGCTACTCGAGAGGCTAAGGCAATAAATTGCTTGGGCCCAGGAGTTTGAGGTTGGTTGGGGCAACCTAGCCCAATAATATCTCCAGTAAAAATCAATCAGTGTTTCTAGATTATGAGTGTCCTGGGGTAGAGCTCTCTCAGAGTCACCTTTGAAATGTCAGTATCTAGCCCGCATTCAACATTTTCATTTTGAAAAATGAGCGGATGTTTATATATGATAGGTATCTTGAAACAGAATTGTTGCACTTTTCCTATTGTATATAAGTGTGTGCGTGTGTGCACGCTTGTGTGCGTATTTTTTTTTTTCAGTGCTAGGCATTGATCCAAGGCCCCTCACTCGTGCTAGGCAAGTGTTCTGCCACTGAGTCACACCCCCGCCCTTCCATTATAAGCTTGAAGATAAACTACAAACTCTCATCTTTTGTCATTGTGGTATAAGCAGAATTAGCCTTTTGTGTTTGAAATTTTTGTTATGGATAAAATATCTAGATTTGTTATAGATTTCTTCCTTCTTTTTCTTTTTGGTACCAGGGATTGAACTCAGACCCTTGTGCTTGTGAGGCAGGCGCCAGAACCACTGAGCTAAATCCCCAGCCCAGAAGATTCCAGACCTTCTTTTTCTTGAGGAAACATTACTAAACTTTGAGATTCCATTTTTATCTTAGGTGTAATTTTTTTTTTTTTAATTTTTGTACCTGACATTGAATCTAGGATCTTGTGCTTGCCAGGCAGGTGAGGTACCACTGAGCTACATCCTGGCCCTAAAAAGCTTTGTAAGTTTTAAAATAAACTCAGCTCGTGCTTTCTCACCTTTCTCCCTTCTAGGAACAAATGAATCGCATGTCTTACAATGAGAAGTCCGACATCTGGTCCCTGGGTTGTTTGCTGTATGAACTGTGTGCGCTAATGTAAGTACGCTTGTGACCGGCAGCAGGAGTCCTTTTGCTCGTCCCTGACCAAACCAAAGGAGGCCATTTATTATTTTTGGTGAAAAGGAAAACGGAGCTGGACATGGTGGCTCACACCTGTAATCCCAGCACTCAGGAAGCTGAGGCAGGAGGATCGCCACAAGTTTGAGGCCACACTGAGATACACAGTGAGTTCAAGGCCAGCCTGAGATATGGTAGTGAGACCCTGCCTGTCTCAAAGCAGGAAACAATGAAAATGAAAAAGATGTTATTCAAAACTAACACTGAGGAGATGGAGGTCTCATTTGCCTCAAATCACATCTCACCTGTGCAGGTGTGCAAGGGACACCGAGGCGGGAACCCAGTGAGACCCTACACAACTCGAGGCTGCTTTCTCTGGCCTGGACGTCGGGCTGGGGAGCAGCGCCTGGTAGTCTGTGCATTCAGAGTCTGAATGAATTCTAAAACTTAAAATCGAGGTAGATGGACAGGCCGAAGAAACAAAATATTCACACGGGGGACACAGAGCCCGCGGCCGGCGCAGCGTCTGCACTGCCCCTGTAGAGTCGGGGTCACGGGGCCGCAGCGGGAGCTGAGATGAGGGAGGAGCCCGGGACGGTCGTTCTCCGCTCCCACCTCTTTGCCCGCTAGGGTGGTAAGGTGGCTTCCCCAGGGTGTGGAGGAAGCGGTGTCTGGAGATGCTGCTGTCCGCTGTCACAACCACAGACCGCTGGCCCTCCGTGCCCCGAGCTCAGCTCAGCCCTCGATGGCAGCAGGGCCAGGAAACGGGCATTGGCTGCGGAGGAGCACCCCAGAGGGGAGCCAGCCAGAATCGGGCTTAGGTTCATCTCCTGTATGCTTTCCTTTTAAAAATCCTTCTCTTTCTTTCACCACAGGCCTCCGTTTACAGCTTTCAACCAGAAAGAACTGGCTGGGAAGATCAGGGAGGGTAAATTCCGGCGGATTCCTTACCGCTTCTCGGACGAGCTAAATGACCTCATTACGAGGATGTTGGATTTAAAGGTACGGGGCAGGAGCTTCTCTGTCTTCCTGTGGGTCCTCAGTTATGTGTAGGAGCACGTGCCGTATTCCCTGGTGGAGCAGGAGAGGCTGAGGAAGCACGAAGTCCACTTCCTTAGCTAAGTTTTCTGTGAACAGTGAAGGCTGCTCGTTTTTGCCAGCCTCGCCTTCCGTGCCTTGTTTGTGTCCTGCTCCTCCTGCAGTCCTCGCAGATGGCTGCGGCCAGGGACCCAAATCCTCCTTCCCTTTGTCCTCAGCCACCTCAGGTGGCAGGTGGCGAGGGAGTGGCCGAAACCCTACCTTTAGCTCGGATTGAGCAATTGGAGACCAGAGAGGAGTAGAAAGAGGGAAAATCAGTGGCATACATTTGTAAGCCCAGCACTCTAGGAGGCTGAGGCAGGAGGATCACGAGTTTGAAACCAGCCTGGGAAACTGTCTCAAAATAAAAATGAAGAAGGGGCTGAGGTGATGACCCAGATGCTCACGGCTACTCTGGAGGCGTCCCCACCTGGGCCTCGGAAGTCCTTTCCCTGTAGAGTGGCTCTGTCTTTGGATGCATGTTGTGTTTTGTGGCCCGTTTCCCAGGATTACCACCGGCCCTCCGTGGAGGAAATTCTTGAGAACCCTTTGATAGCTGACATGGTCGCAGAAGAGCAGCAGGGACAGCTGGAACGGAGAGAGCACAGAGCAGCCGGCACTGGGGAGCCTGAGAAGCCAGGGGACTCCAGCCCGGCGCTGAGCGAGCTGCGGAGGAAGGAGCTGCAGCTGCAGGAGCGAGCGCGGGCCCTCCGGGAGCGGGAGGACATGCTGGAGCGTGAGTCCGGGGTGCAGAGCCCTGCGGTCCTCCCTGGAGCCTTCATTCTTGGTTTTCTGACACAGGGTCTCACTATGGAGTTCAGGCTGGCATGGAACTTGAAGCAGTCCTCCTGCCTCAGCCTCCCCAGTGCTGGGATATTGGGTGTGGACCACTGGGCCTGGCCTAGAACCTTTTCATAACACTTGCCAAGCCGAAATATTATAGATGAGCTTGCTGGCAACTCCACATTGGAATTCTTTCTCTGGAATCAGCAGTCAGCCAGGGTGTATTATTGGCCCCAACACAGTAGGCAGTACCCTTTTTTTTTTTTGTACCGGGGATCTAATTCAGGTCCTTGCACTTAAGAGGCAGGCGGTGGAACCACTGAGCGAAATCCCCGGCCAGACATTACTCTTTATGTACAGCAACTTGTTCCTTTCCCATCCTGCACACGACGTGTTCTGGTGCACAGGAAGGGATTAAAATGTGCTGCCTTCCAGCATAAAACCCATGACTTTACCTCCTGAAAGGCTGAGGCCTGGTGCCAGGTCTAAGATGCTGAAATTAGAAAGCTGTGTAAACCGGCTGAACCATATGAAAGGGCATCGAGGCTGCACACACAGGACGTACAGACTGTGGTGCGACCACACAGCGGGCTAACAGGTCTTAGGTCGCTAAGCGAGGATTGTCCGTAATTGATTCCATGCCGACCAGTGTTGGGTGTTGAAAAGCCTGTCTGCACCGCCGGCGTGAGCTGCTGGCGAGGGCGGGGATTGTGCAGGGTAGAAACAGGAGCAAGCTCTTCATCGGGGTGATACTCAGAGACTACAGGGGCTCTGTGTCCCCCACCACCCTTATGACTCCTCTGATTTCGCTTCTGTGGCCTTATGCCCAATGTGGACTTCCACTGTTTTTCTACAAAGCAAAAACCATAGTAAGTAAACTTTGTCTATTTAAATGTGTTAGTAAAGTACCCAGTGTATTCACTGATTTTTTTGCTTCGTGATAAACATTGTGGCTGGGTGTGGTACCACACACCTGTGATCCCAGCACTCAGGAGGCTGAGGCAGGAGGGTCACCATAAGGACGAGGCTAGTCTGCACTACCACTCGAGACCCTGTCTCAAAAAACCAAAGATAGATAAGTCAATAAAACCCAGCAGAGCCAGGTGAGCAGGTGACCAGATGACCACGAGGGGCCCCTTCATGGGACACGTGGGCCAAGGGACAGGAAAAGTGATGGGTAACGCGTCACCACCCACTGACTGTTTTCTTTCCCACTCATCTTTAGAGAAGGAGCGTGAGCTGTGTGTGCGGGAGAGGCTGGCAGAGGACAAGCTGGCCCGCGCCGAGGGGCTGCTCAAGAGCTGCGGGCTGCTGAGGGAGCGGAGGCTTCTGTCTCTGGCCAGCGCTCCAGGTAGGGACGGGGTCCATGAGCTCCAAGAGGGCTGTGCTGCAGGTCTGAGAAAGCGCACGTCGGTGTTGCACTTTTTCTTGGAGCCGGGGTCTCTGTAGTTCAGGCTGACCTTGAGCTCGCTGTGTAGTTCCAGCTGGCCTCGGACTCCCCGCGATCCTCCTGCCTCAGCCTCTGGAGTGCTGGGATCACAGGCGTGTCCCTCCCCTCCTGAAGTCTCACGGTGCTCACTTCACCCTTGTTAGATCCCGCACTACCACTCACAAAGACAACACAGGTTTAAACCCTGATCAGGACGATGAAGAAAGCAGGGAGAAGCTTCTTCATGTGAGCTTTGTGCACCCAGCCCTAGCGACTCTTCGAAGATCCTGGGCGTGGGCTCTTCCTGACCGAGTTCAGTTCCCCTCCCACCCTTGGGCTCTGGGTGGATGGATGGATTGGCTGCGGCTTCTCCGAGTCAGCCACACGCGAAGGCACAGGGACCCCGCTGTGACCTTGCAGGAAGCCAGTCGCCCTGGGCTCTGTTATGTGAGAGGACTGAGCCCTGACGTACTGAGCACCTCAGCCACCCAGCAGGACAGGAACAGACTGCACAGCGCCACCTCGGATGGATGCCCTGGGTCTCCTGAGGTCCCTTCAAGATCATTCTGTGTCTGCCTAGGGAGAACCTTGTCCCCCGCCCCGGGTGGGATGCTGCTTGGGTGCTGCTGCAGCACTGGCGGTGGACAGTGCTCGATTCTTGGGGACATAGGGGTGTGTGCTGGAGAAAATGGACCTGAGCCGTCCACATTTCTTACCCACGTCACCTCCTACACGGTATCGAACAGGCTCTGCTTAAAGCAGACCTCTAGCGTCAGGAGCAAGTAGGTGCTCACAGGAGAGGATGTGCCCTCTGGAGGGAAATGCCCTACATTACTGGTTTTCCAGTAATTACAGGCACACTGTAATCCCAGCACTCTGGGAGGCTGAGACAGGAGGATCACCAAATTTGAACCTGGACAACCTGGGGACTTATCAAGGCCCTGTCTCAAAGTAAAAGACAGAAAATGGGCTTTGGATGTAGCACACTGTGAAGGCCCTGGGTTCAACCCCTAGTACTGCAAGGAAAAAAAAAATACAGATAATAGCACTGATTTCCAGAAGTCTGGTAATGTGTCCAGTGCATTTCACTTTAAGAGCAAAGTTGGCTGTTAAGAGAATAAAACATGTTTCCAGATGTTTGGAGCATTCTAGAGTTATGTTTTCAGTGGCACAGACTAAAAGGCTTATTGATTTCTGCCAACCCCACATCCTAACCCCACCCGAGGCACCTAGATTCCACATGGGGTCTGAAAGAGTGATTATTTGTGCTAAGTATGAGATGGAAAGACAAGGAAAAAAAAAAGAAGGGAACAAAATAGAAACAGCTTTTGTGAAGAAGGGAGGGGAAGAGAGGTTGAAGGGAGGAGAATGGAAAAAAAAAGCAAGATACATCATGTACAGGCACAAGTTCCCTGTGATGATGTGACCATTATGTATATCCAAAATGTACCAATAAAAAAAAAAGATACAGGAGTGGAACTTCTATCCATGTAACTCAAAACCCTTTCTCTTTTTCTTCCTGAAGAACTTCTCGATCTGCCATCCTCAACAATTAAGAAGAAGGTTCACTTCAACAGGGAGAGCAAAGAGAACACAGTGAGGGATGAGAGCTCGGAGAGCCAGCTCACCTCCAAGTCCAAGTGCAAGGACCTGAAGAAGAGGCTTCATGCTGCACAACTGCAGGCGCAGGCTCTGTTGGACCTAGAGAAGAACTACCAGCTCAAGAGCAGGCAGATCTTGGGCATGCGCTAGCCTGGGAGCCGCGGTGGGGCCTGGGAGCCGCGGGGGCTCCTGGGAGCCGTGGGTCAGGCACAGGATTTAGTGCTGCTGTCCTTTAGAGATGGGTGTTAACTGCTGTGGCTTTCTATCCCTAGTTCCTGTGCCTCACCTTTCTGTATAGTGAGCTTGATATTTTGGAATTGCTTTTGCTATTCTCAGCAACTGTTGTACCAGATGTTCACATTTGAATTTTTCTTTCTTCTTTTAAGACCATTTTAAGGAAGGAATGATTCTTTCTGGGTTGTTTGGGCTGTTAATCCTGTGTGTGTTTACTACTAGGAATATGAGATCGGACATTCTACATATGGAGGGAGAAATGTTAGGGAAAAAAATATTCGTGCAGGAGCAGCTCTTCTTGGGAAGTTTTAAATGACCGATTTGTGTGTTTGCAACTGTCATGTCTAGCTTTAGAGTCAGATGTGAGGTTTTAAATGTTCTTGAACTTCTTGGGGAACCAGATTGGATATAAATTGGTCACCCCAAGACATCTTGTTTGTAAATACACCCTGCAGTGCAGATCTGTGACGGTGGTGGGGATTCATCTCTGTGTTGTATTCTTCCATTCCTCGTTACTCTGTTTAACAGTGTCTACACTGGCTATCCCCCCCCCCC
>NW_022900923.1:8916188-8921845 GCF_012274545.1 Fukomys damarensis
CTCGTTACTCTTTAACAGTGTCTACCCTGGCTATCCCCCCCCCCCACTAAATAAAAGAATTCTGTGGTTTTCCTGTATTTCTGGCTCTTGATTTGTGGCCCCTTAGTTGGAGAGCTTGTCCTACTGCTACTCTACTGGCACCTTGACCCCCCTCACTGGTCCATGAAAGCCAGCGGCCCTGAACTGGGTGACTGCTTCCCAGGGGACATTTGGCGGTAGCTGGAGACATTTTGGATAGTCATTTGTTAGTTTTTTTGAGATGGGATCTTGCTGTGTAGTTCAGGTTGGCCTTGAACTTTGCCATCCTGCCGCAGCCTCCTGAGCCCTGGGATCACAAGTGTGCCTTGACTTTATTTCTTTTTTTTTTGAGACAGGGTCTCTTGTAGTTCAGGTTGGCCTTGAACCTGCAGTGACCCTCCTGCTTCATCCTCCACAGTTCCAGAATGCGGGGATTACAGGCATGTGTCACCACACCCAGTTCTGTGCTGTCCTTTCAGGGCAATGAAATAAAACCAAGTTATTGCAGATGTATAATAAACAAGAGGAATTTGTCCTGCACACGTGCAGCTTTGTCACAGAATTGGTAATGTAGTTTCCACTCGGAAAAAGGAGGACGCTAGTCAAACACAATCAGAAACAGATGACTAGTGGCCGGGCGTGGTGGTGCACACCTGTAATCCCCAGCACTCGGGTGGCTGAGGCAGGAGGATCACTGTGAGTTTGAGACCAGCCTGTGTTACATAGTGAGTTCCAGGTCAGTCTCACTACATAGTGAGACCCTGTCTCAAAAAAAAAAAACAAAACAAAAAAAACACTGATGACTGGGCTGTTAGGGAATATTATTTATAGCTGACGTTTCCCAAAGCCTCATGCACTCAGGCAGGGCTTGGGAGGTCCTGGATTGTGGTGGTGGGATACTCATCTGTGTCCACTGATGAGTGTACAGATGAACGTGATGTTGGGAGGTGGGCCCTGGTTGGAGGAGGGCCCTGGGGGCGTGGCCTGGAAGGGTCTGTCTCCTCTCCGGCCGCCCTGCCCGAGCTGTTTCTCCTCTGACGCCACTCTACCTTGGAGCCAGCTGATTTAAGACTAAAACCTCTACAAACTGTGAGCCCAAGTAAACCTCTCCTTTAAGTCCTGTGTGAGGTCTTGTGTCTCAGTGCCGAGAAAGTACCGAAGAGGAAGCCTAAGGGGACCACGCTGACATAAATGTTGAGTTTAAATCCTGGCCAGTTATAATTGGCAAGGCCCAGTCCAAAATGAAAATGTAGGCCTTTTGTTCAGAAAGTCGGAAATGAGTATCATTAAAGGTACATCCGGCCGGGGATTTAGCTCAGTGGCACTGTGCCTGCCTTGCAAGCGCAAGGTTTTGAGTTTGATCCTTGGTACAAAAAACAAAAAAAAACCCCAAAAAAGTACACCTAAAGCTTTTTAATTTCCTCTAAGCTCTCTCTCTGCTCAACGTGGTATTTGCTATTTTATTCTCTTAAGAAAAATTGCTGGATATGGTGGCAGATGGCTATTTTCCCAGGACTTTGAAGGCTGAGGCAGGCTTGTCTAGAGTTTGAGGCCAGCCTGAAATATGTATCAACATCTGTTTCGAAACACCAAAACCAAAAAGAAAAGAAGAAAACTTAAATTATTAGCATGAATCTTACCATTCATCTTTATCTTGTGCAATGTCAGCTTAAATGCAAATTCCAGAGCATTTAGCTCATGTGTGGAATTACACAATTCCTATTCTGTGGCTTGTCCCTGGAGGTGCCTCCAGCCAGCCAGAGGGACAAACACACCCAGCCTCAGGCATCTGGGGACCTGTGAGGGCTCAGTCCCCTCCACTCACTGGCCCCAGGCCTGGAGAGGTCGCGCCAGGCGTCTCTCCCCGCTCCTGCCCCTGCTCCTCCCTGTGCCCTACCTCCAGGCAGGGACTTGGTCCTGGGCCAGGATCCTGGGTGACCCTTGCTAGGCCAGGGCCTCCTGCTGTTGCTTACTGTTGCTGCTGCCATGCCCCTGCCCCAAGATGCTCTGAGGCCCAGGTACCCAGCCCAGAGCCTGCTGAGAGCCAAAATGGGGTCCCCAGGGGCCTGGGGAACCTTGAGAACCCTTGGCAGGGTGTCAGGAAGCAGGGCTGTGTGAGCTTCTACACCCTGCAGAAGGCCTGATATCTACCAGGTTTCCTTGCAGAACGCAAATTCCAAAATAAGTGAATAAAAGAGCTTCCATTAAAAAAAACCCAAACAAACCAAAATGCAAATTTCAAGGTCCAGCTGTTAAGGACCTCAGGACAGTGGGTCTAGTCACCAGCCTGTGTCAGGCTCTTCTGAGTGCCAGGTCCTTGGGTGCACGGCTGTGTGGCTGCACTGGTCCCTCACCCCTTGAGCCAAGTCTTGTCTTCAGAAAATGCCTTTTCCCTCTGTCATTTTGCTATGCAGTTCACTCTGGCCTTGAATTCATGGTGCAGCCTATGCTGGCCTCAAGCTCACAGTGATCCTCCTGCCTCAGCCTCCTCAGTGCTGCGATCACAGGTGTGCACCATCGCCCCCCGCTTTCCTTTTGGAAATCCGTGGCATCCTGGACGGCATCCCCGGCCTTCTCCATGTCAGCCTCTGTCCTCCTAAAATCAACAAACAGTTAAGGAATGCCGATTCCCAGGCAACACTGTTTAAGGGGCTGGAGATACAGCAACGAGGTGACTCGCAGTGCCCGCCTCTCTCTATTCCTGCCGGTCCAGATGGGTGAGCCTGGGGCAGGTCAGCAAGGACAGGGCGCCTTGGCAGTGAGCTCGGGAGCAGAACAAAGCAGGAGGGGCAGGGAATAGGGTTGCAACTTTAGGACAGGTGGCACTTGGGGTGCAGCAGGAAGAGGAGGCGCTAACCAGAGGAGGTTGGGGTGGTGGAGAAAGGACAGGTGGGTTGATTGGGGCAGGGACGGGAGGACAGAGTGTGCGCGTTTGAACGGGGAGTTTAACCAAGTACCACCGGGCAGCGCCTGTCTCCGGATTGGCCAGCTGTCCTGACAGATACGCACCGCGAGGTGGCGCTGTGGCCCCGCGCCCGCCTGCAGCGCAAAGGCGCCGCGCGGACGTAGACGGCTTCTGTTACGTCAGAGTCGCCGCGCGCCTGGGACCCAGGCAGCCCTCGGGTCAGCCTTTTACGCGGGGGCCGGAGGCACAGCTGGGGTTTTAGGCTCCAAAGCCGAGTTCATACCAGGAGCTAGCTGATCAGCTCCTGCCCGGGGCAGCGACCCAGGCCATTAAAGAAAAGGGGGGGATTCTGAGGAGAATCTGAAACCCCGAACGGGAGCGTCTCCGTCCCTGAGACTTTCGGTTGGGGAAACAGAGGCCCCTATTATGTAGGTCTCACTGTGGAGTTCAGGCTGGCATGGAGCTTGAAGCAGTCCTCCTGCCTCAGCCTCCCGAGTGCTGGGATTCACCCCCACAGCCGGCTATGCAGTCTTCAAAGTCACAATATTCCCTCCCTACTAAAAGGAGTCGCAGCCCCTTGCTACTGCAAAAGCAGGACTAGGCCAGCACACAGGCTGGGATCCTCACACCGAGGAGCCTGTGGGGACAGTGCCGAGGGAAGGGAAGGACAGCCCCAGGGTGTGACGTAGGCCTGTGCTCCTTGGAAGGAGCTCACTGCCCAGGGTCCGCTGGGCATCTGCTTCATGTGCAGACCCCAAGTGAGCAGGTCCAGGGCTGGCTGGAGAATCTGCCCTCCGGGTGGGTGGCTCTGGGGGCCTCAGACAGGGTCCCTGCAATCCTCTGTAGCTCTCTAGTGGAATCCCACAAGGGCCCAAGGGGCCACAGCCCCGCTCTTGGCGGCCAAGATGTTGGGGGACAGAGGAGGTGGCCGGTGAGCTGTCCTTACCCAGAGCACAGGCTGGATGGCCAGGGAGGCTCTGCTGGGGACCAGAGTCACCCGAAGAGAGAGCTGCACCGGGAGCAGTAGGGGACCCATCCTGTGGTGCCCGGCACTGCCACGGGGCACCCAGATTCTGAGCCACACTTCCTGGGAGCCGGGAGGGCAGGTGGCTCCTTAGAGTTGAACTCTGGATCCAGGGAACGTTCACTCCAGCCGGCCAATTAACTCACCCACGGCCACCTCTTGGGCCTCGACGACATGGACTGGTGAGGGCTTCACACACTCACTTGGGGGCTGTGCGCTTTCTTAAAGGCAGGTGTTGGGGGCAGATCTCCAATCTCAATGAACCAGCCTGCTGCCATTGACAGGGCTCACACCCTGGACGCTTCCTGGTGACCTCCCATGGCCATGGGGACAGGGCCTGGGCCAGCCGGGTGGCAGAGCACTCGCCCAGCACGTGTGAGGCCCTGTTCCAGCCCTAGCACTGAAAAAAAAAAAAAAAAAAAGCTGGGTGTGGTGGCACACGCCTGTCATCCCAGTACTCAAGAGGCGGAGGCAGGAGTCACCATTAGTCGAGGGCCAGCCTGGAATGCATACCGAGTCCCTGTCTCAAAAAAAGATAAAATGAAATGAAATAAAATAAAATGACATTCCCAGCAACGTGCTCTTTTGCCCTCTTCTGTCAGCCCATCCCCACCACAGGTCCACACGTGCATGGTACACACGCATGTGCACAAAAACACACAGGTGTCTACCACCCTTCATGCTTCTTCAGAGGAGACAGGTGGTGGCTCAGATGCTGGGAGCAGGAGGAGGACAACTTGGAAGGCCTTTAAAGTTCTTTTTAAGGGACCTGGCTTTATTGTCATGATTTGCAGAACTCTCCAGGCACAAATTCCCTCTGTTCAAGTGTAGCCCATCATTTTACAGGGGTCCTAGGGCAGACAGGAGGGTGGCGCTTTATATCTAAGGCCCTCCAAAGCCTCAGGCCCTCCTTAGGTGGGGCTTTGGGCGGTGATTGGGTCACGGGGTGTGATACTCACCTGTAGATTGGTCCACTGATGAGTTTGCGGCTACATGTGAAGTGGGAGGTGGAGCCGGGTGGGAGGAGGTCACGGGGGCGTGGCCTGGGAGGGTCCGGCCCCCTCCTCCTCCCTTGATCGCTGGCTGCTTCCGGTCGCCATGCCGTGGGCTGTTTCTTCTCCGCCATGCCGCCCTGCCTTGGAGCCAGCTGACAGTGGACTGAAACCTAAGCCTCTCCTCCTCTAATTTGTGGGCGTAAGATGTTGGGTCCGGGGATGAGAAAGTCACAGACAGGTCGTGTGTGTTGTGTGGCACCGGGTCTCCAGCCCCTGACCACCGTCCCTTCCCCCGATCGCTCTAGGGATTCAGGATGTTCTTGTCCAGCACACAGAGAAGGGTTAACTTTTAATTTTCACGATAGCCCAGAGACTGGCACCTGTGACCCTCAAGTCCCCACATTTCTCTCCCAGCATCCGGCCACCTCCTGGTTTCCGCTGGGCCTGCGCTCCGGCGATGCAGGCCTGGTCAGGGCGCACCGGAGGCGGCCCGGACCGATCACACTCTGGGAACCCAGAGAGCCGTCTCCACCGCACGCCAGGGCACGGCTGGGCAGGTCCCTCCCTCACGTGAGTTGCCACTCACCTCGGTGCTGTTTATCGCAGTCACACAGGTGACCTCAGCCGGTCCCAGACGGTGCAGCCTCGGCCGAGGTGGGGCCAGAATCGGAGCTCCTGAGGCTTCCGTGCGATCGGGAAGTGGCTGCCTTCAGAG
>NW_022900923.1:8921948-8941677 GCF_012274545.1 Fukomys damarensis
TCTGGAGCCCGGCCGGAGCCGGAGACCCGAGTCCGGAAATGCGTTTCTCCGCGGGGCGGGGGGCGGCGTTGCCGAGTGGGGTCCAGCGCAGCTGCCCTCTGGGTGTCTCAGCCCTGCTGGAGTTTAAGGGAGCCCGTCCTTAGCTTCCGTTTCTTCAGCCTGTTCCATGCCTTCTATACCGGTGCTAAACTGGTTAGAAAACGTAACACGCAAAGAAGTGACGGAAAGCTCACGGTGTCGCACACCCGCCGGGTGACACGGGGGACACGACGGCCACTCGCACACACGGCTCTCAGCACCCTCATTTGCCCGAATGTCAAGGTGCCGTGCAAGTCTGCTAGAAATATCTGAGGCTTACTTTAGACCTGACAAAATACCTGAATGTAAAGCCATAGAATTTCTGGGGAAGAAAGCCCGATGGCTTTGCAGGCCCTATAGTAAAACGTGTTACAGAATTTTGATGAAAAAATGTGAAATGGGACAAAAGGCAGGCAGTTCACAGGAAAAGGGAAATCTCAGGAATGGAACGCATGTAGAAAAAGGAATGAGTAGGGACTGATGACAAATGTCTCAGGGAAAGACAGGTGTTTACTAAATAATTTTGGAGCCAAGCGTGGTAATCCCAGCACTCAGGAGGCTGAGGCAGGAGGATTGCTGTGGGTTCAAAGTTGATCCGGCCTACCTAGAGAAGCCTTGTCTCAAAAAAGTCAATCGATCAATAATTTTGGAATAATAGGAAAATGAAGCAGAGGCGGAAACCAGCTTCACGTCTTCCTGAGCGAGGAGCTATGCGGCCAGCGGACAGGCTTCACACCGCAAGCTCCATGATGCACCAGCATCAGGTTCTTCTGTGTGGCGGAAATAAGTTGAGGGATTTTCTTCCTTCTTTTCAAACTTACTGCAGTAAACCTGCTTAGTCGTAGTGTCGTCAAGTTTAACAGGGGTTTTTGTTGTGTATATTTCAGTGTGAAAGAACAGGAACTCATTTGTGCTCTGAGAGTTATTTTTTGAGCAGAGATTTTAGAAAAGATTCTCTTGGTCTGTGTGTCTCAGATGGGGCAAGTTTGGAGATTGTTTTTCTTGTTTCTTTTGAGACAGGGTCTCAGGATGTAGTTTAGGTTGGTCTTGAACCCTCTATATAGCCCAGGCTGGCCGCCACCTCACGGTGATCCTCCTGCCTCAGCCTCCCCAGTGCTGGGATTACAGATGTGTGCCACCACGCTTTGGCTGAGTTTGAGGTTTCTGCTAATAGATCATTCAAGACCATATCTGTGGCTTACTTGAATAATCTCCTATATGTTGCACTTTTATTATTATTATTATTATTATTATTATTATTATTATTATTATTATCATCATCACAGTACAAGGGTGTGAAACAAGGGCCTTTGCACTTAGCTCCATCCCCATCCCTTTTTTATTTTGAGACAGTGTCTTGCTAAGTTGCCCAGGTGAAATTCAAACTTGCGCTCTTCCTGCCTCAGCCTTCCAAAGTGCTGGGATCACAGGCGTGCACCACCATGCCTGGCTAGATGTTACTTTTATATTAAACAAAGTCAAACAAGATTGGGAGACTATAAAATGAGGATGGTTTCCTTTTCCAGGTAAGACCTGTGGGCAGCTGCCCACCCTCAGATGGCCGCTGCCTCAGTCAGGTCCTCTCCACAGGTTCGGCCTTGCTGGGCAGCAGGGCCTGCTCCAAGCTGGGGCAATAAGGTACCTTTTGTCCCACGCCCCGGCCTGAGGCAGCCAACTGTGTGTCGGGCTTTCTTGAGAGGTCAGAGTCCCAAGTGCGAGAGCCGAGGATTCCCGAAGCCGCCCCAGGACCCAGCTGAGCTCGGGGGAGGAAGAGCTGGTGAGGGCGGGAGCCAGAGGAGGCCAGGGCGCCAGGCAGCCCGCTGTGGCCCCATGCCTGGCCCTGGGCAGGACGCTGTGCTGGGCCAACTGCAGGATGTGGCGCTGGCCAGCCTGGACTGGGGCTTCCTAGAAGCCCGCCCCGGGGTGCCCCGGTCTGAACACCAGCGCCAGGCCCTGCGAAGCCTGTCCTGTGTCCTGTGTCCTGTGGGCCTCTTCGTTCACTGGACGCAGTGCGATGTGCACTGGACAGGAAGCTCTGTGCAGCAGGAGCGGTGTGGGCCCCAGGAGGGGACAGGGTGCCGGAGGGCGAGGCCCGGCCTGGCCCAGACGGTCCTCGAGGTGACAGCGGACAAGCACTGTGTGTGGCAGCTGCTCAGCACGCTTGGTGAGCTGCAAGAACAGATGTGTGATGGCTGCATGGTGGGGCGTCAGGGAGTGGGTGGGGTCGGGCCCGAACGGAGTCCTGCCCGGTCTCGGGAAGGGAGCCAGGCCCTTCTGGGCAGCTTCAAATGAGGTTTTCCAGAAGCCGAGTCAGGCTAGAGCACTCCCCTTGGTTAAGAGGGTAAACCATTCAAATGCCCAAGGCCCAGCGAGTGGCTTTTAAAAAGAAGTGGCATGTGCACACAGTGGAACATTATTTAGTCTTGAAAAAGAAGGACGTCCTGCCATTTCTGAACACATGGATGGACCCACTTGGATGCCAAGTGAAGCCGTCCAGGCACCGAAAGGCAATGCCACAAATCTCACTAATATGGAAATTATTTAAACAGGTGAGCTCATAGAAGTAGAGAGTAAAGTTGGGTATGGTGGCACCTGTTTAGCACTCAGGAGGCTGAGGCAGAAGCATCTCCATGAATTTGAGACCAAGATAAACTACATAGTGAGATCTCTCTAAAAAAAAACAAGAAGAAGAGAGTAGAGAAGACAGGGTAGGGAAGGTGTTCAAAGGGCACAAAATTTCAGTTGTCAAAGATCAGTAAGTTTTGCAGATCTAAGGCACCATGTGTTGGGAACAGTTAACACTGCTGTATGACAGTAGTAACAGGGTAGATCTCGAGTGTTCACCCCCATCCCCTCCTCCTGCACCACAGACTCGGCTCCGCTCCAGGGAACTGGGAATCCTGGTGCAGCCAGTGTCACTTGCTGCTGGCTGGCTTCTCTCTAAGGCCTCCTGGCACCGCACACTTGGATTATTTTACTTGGCCTTTGGAATGTGCGGCGATCACAGGCACCAAAGCCTGTCGGGCAGGGTGTTGTGCCATGTCTGTGAGGCCCTGCTTGCTGTTGACTCTGAGGCCCACTTGAGAAGTGACCACCCTGTGTCACGCTGAGTCTGAGATTCCAATACACCTGGGCCCTGGGTGCTTGGGGTTGAGGCTTTGCCGTGTGGCCCTTGGCAGGCCTGGCAAGTGAGTGCTCTGACAGTGGCCTCAGGCCTCAGCTGCCTCTGAGAGTCCATGCAGCCCTAGCTCTTAGGTCCCATCCCTGGCCCTGGGTGTCTCCTTTCTGACTCAGAGACCCTGGAGGCCGAGGCTCTCCTGTAACCACGTCAGGATCATCCCCTGACGTGGAGAGATAAAGGGTCCTGAGTTGTAAGAGACCTCAAGGTGGGCAGGACGCCAGCCCTGTGCTCGGGGACCCCTGACAGCCATAGCCAGGTGGGTCAGGCAGAGGGCAGGCTAGGAGAAGCATCACACAGGGCCTGGGCCATGGTGGGGTTAGGCCCCTGCTTCCTGGGGTGCCAGTCTCGAAGGGGCTCTGTACATGGGTGAAGTAGGTGTGGAACCAGTTACCTCCTTGATCCCCAAGCTTGTACCAGGGACTGGTCCTGTGGAAGACACTTTGTTCTGGGATGATTCGAGCACATTACGTTTTACTGTGTGCTTTTTTCTACTATTACTATGATGTAATAATAGTGAAATAATTCCATGGCTCACCATGGAATGGAATCAGTGGGAGGTCTGAGCTTGTTTTCCTGCAGATGATTCCTCCTGGGAGTGATGAGAGGTAGTGATACCCAAGGTCTGTGCTTGTTCCGGTCTCCCCCACAGTCTCCTTTTTGGCCACCAGATACAGTTGAGTTGTCACTTGCCATTCACTGATATGGGTCTGCAAGCAATTGATTTATTATGGGCCATTTACAGCCAAACCCCTCTGCTGATGTTCACCTGTGTTTGCAGCTGTGCCCCACTGCTAGCATCCCTGCCTCAGCTCCATCTCAGATCGTCAGGGGCTGTAACCCAGTTCCCAGGAATGCGCAGTTCACAAAGCAGACATAGAACCGCCACCTCCTAATGGGAGCAGCAGCACTGCAGAGGGGACTTTGCTTGCTCAACCACTGCTCACCTGCTGCTGTGTGGCCCAGTTCCTGAAACTTTTCTACAAATGTCTCTTCCCATGATTGGAAGCCGCTCTCGCTTCTGCTGAAGAAAGCAATGTCACAGAGGAGGAATAAAATACTTCTTCCTACTGCAGTGTTTCCTGCAGGCTGCCTGAACCTCCATTCCGGAAGCTGACAGTCATGGAGGTGGGCCGTCCTCTAAGGCTGTTTCCGGGATAGGGGCTTCCTCTTCCCAGGGCACACACTCGTGTGGCTCTGGTGATGAAGTGTGGGCTGTTCCTGTGTTAGCTGAGGGAGGCCAGGTTGCCGTAACAAAGATCCAGTGACCAGGTAGGCAGGACAGGCACCCTCGTCCTGTAAAGTGCCCAGGAGTCTCTCTCTCATGTATGTGAGTGTGTGTGTGTGTGTGTGTGTGTGTGTGTGTGTTCTCAAAGATTACTTATTAGCTCTTCTCACCCATGGTGAAAAGAAATTAAAAAGTAACTGAAATAAAATGAGATTAAAAATAGCCCACAACATCTCTGGCCCCACACGTCAGGAGGACATAAACGTGAGGGACCTCGATGGGCTTCTGGTTTGCAGCTTACCAGAGAACCCAGTGCACGGAGCAATAAGGAAACGATGCCCCGACTCTCCGAAGCCCAGGGTGATTTTTAAACAGAGACTGTAATGACGATAGCCCTTGGGCTCGTGAGCGGCTGGGCCCTTTGGACTCGATCGTCCCAGTCCTGACAGTCTCACCGCGCACCCTCGGAGGGGCCAGTCGCTGCTCTGCGTGGTGGAGGACTTGGTTTCCAAGGAGTGGGGTCGCCCCGGCTGGCTCGGCTGGGTGTGGGATGAGGGTACCGGGGCTCTGTAATGTACCTGGGGACAGAGCTGTGGGCGCCGCAATCAGGAGACGGCCGGTGGCCCCGCTGCCCTGGGGTCCCCCATACAGACACCGTGAAGCCTGTGCCAAGCATGTGGCATCTCGAGAGGACGCGCACGGCCCCAGGGAGGATGAGGAAGCCGGGGCTCCTGGGGTGCCGCGATCCGGCCGCTTTCTCCGAGTTCCCTGCAGCTGCCGCACCGCTGGGAGTTCTCTCTCCGCAGATGCGGCCGTCGATTTGAGTCAGATTTCTGTTTGGTCCAGGGAGGGCCAGTTGTTAAAAGGACTTGGATTCCTCGTTCGCTTTCCTTCCTTCTCTTCAATGCTGGCTTCCGCCCTACCTGAAGGGGTCTCCACGTGGGTCCTTTGTGACTGGAGTTTAGGGCCTGAGCACAGCTGGAGCCCCGGTCACCTGGTCAGGATCAGGTGCCCCTGTTCCCGCAGAAGAGCTTGCAGGGACCCTCACAGCCCACTCCGGCCTCGAAGAGGTCAGGGCAGAGGGACCAGGTCCAGGTGTGGTTTCGTTCCTGGAAGAGCTGGGGTCTCCACACCACCGTGGTGAGGTCCTGGCTTTCCGGCCAGCTGCTGTGAGCTCCAGAAGGGCCTCCGGGTCCACAGCACCACCCTCTGGTGCCAGGGCAGTGCCTGGTGGGCACTGTCAGGCTCCTCAATGCCCGGATGTTGGTTTCATACTGCTAGTCTAGGTCCAGCTGCCTGACCCGCAGGTGACTGGGGTGTCAGGAGCCTGGGCCTCCAACAGTCGGCAAGGAACAATTTTCCTGGCCACAGGGATGATTTAGGAAGGAGAGAATGTAACCCTAATGAGAGGCTGATTTGTTTCGAGCATTCTTTCCCTTAAGGGGGAGCCTGTGGTGGGAAGCCTGGGCCACAGCAGCCATTTAAAAAATTGTGGCAACAAGCATAACATGAACGTTACCGTTTTAGCCATTTTAAATGTACAATTAGGTGGGATTGAGTTCATTCACGCTGTTGTATGACCATTACTACCCTCTATCCCCAGAGCCTTTTCCATCTTCCCAAAATCAATTCTGGGCCCATTAAATGCAGACTCCTCCCTCTCCCCTCTCCCCAGCTCTTGACGCAGCACCCTTCTTCCTGTCTCCTCAAGGCTCCTGTGGAAGCAGAGGTCACCTGGTGTCTGTCCTTTTGTGACTGGCTTCTTTCACTCGGCATAATGTCTACACGAGCGAGCCCTGTCCTTGCGCCAGTCAGATTTCCCTCCTTTTTTAAGGGTGAATAATATTCCAAGGTATGTACCGTGAAAGTTACCGGAATCAGAAGGCAGTCGCTGGGGTTGAGCCCTAGCAAAAAATACGTACAAAAAGTAAAGGTGGGAGACCACGAAGGAGGGAGTCATCTGCAGGATGCCTGATCACAGGCGCTGGTGGGAGAGGCGGTTGGGACATGCCTGGCACAAGGCCCCATGAGGGGCACCAAGAGCACTGCCCCAAGGACATCTGTCCGGTAGCTGTCAGCCCGGCCAGCACCTGTGCTGCTGAGCCCGGAGACCAAGGATGCCTGTGTCCGAATAACTCACGGACCCTCTTCACCCTGCCCTCCCTTCGCCCGGCTCGTTGAATGTGCCACTGTTTCCCGATAAGTGAGTCTCACACCGCAGCTGCCCTTGCTTACTCACAAGGAAGTGGCATCGTTCTCTCCCTCTCTCACCCTCCTGCTCTCCCCTTGGCACTGAACCCAGGGTCTTCATGCTAAGCTACACCCTCGGCCCTTTTTAACTTTTTATTTTGAGACAAGGTCTTGCTAAGTTACTAAGTAGCCCGGGCTAGGCTCAAAGCCCTGATCCTCCTGCCTTGGCGTCCCCGATTGCTGGGATCACAGGCACCTGCCACGATGTCCGGCTGGCATCCGCCTTTAGCGCCTCTCTCTGTTATTTCAAGGCTGATTCCACGCACTCCCTTTTGCCTGTTCGTTTGTTCGTTCGTCCGCCCCTCCAGGTGGACACGCGTGTTGCTTTCACCTTCCGGTTCCCGAAGCGCAGCCACAGGGTTGCTGGGAGTGGGGCTGAGCTGCTGGGCCGGGCTGCCCTGGATCCTGGAACAGTGCACTTCTTCCTTGTCAGAGTTTTAGTTTCTTAAGCTCTACACCGTCTTCTGAGAAGTCACCAAAGTGCAAAATGCAGAAGAAAACAAAAACGAGCAACCACAAAAAAGTGGAACATATTTTGCTGATGTGAATGCTGGGAAAAACATTTGCAAACACGTTTTGAACAAGACTGCATTTCTGCAATTATGCAGGCTGCCTCACGCATGCGTGCAGGTGACTAGCGCTCCGAGAAGAGGGGCTGGCGGGGTTTGGTTAGCTGTTTGTTACGGCCGGTGTGAGTCAGAAATCCCTGATTTTGACCGTTCAAGATTTACTTCGAGGCCGGACATGGTGAGGCCTGCTCGTCATCCTGTCACCTTGGGAGGCTGAGGGAGGAGGACTGAAAGTTCAGCCCATCCTGGGCAATTTAGCAAGACCCTGTCTCAAAAATAGAAGAGAAAAAGGGTGGGGCTGTAGCTCAGTGTGAAGGTCCTTGTTCGGTATGTGGTTAAACACAGACACACACACACACACACACACACACACACACACACACATCAAAAAGGTGAAAAAACAGACTTATCGAAAAAAAGTTTGAGTTTTCTTATATTTTCACTGAACAAATACAGTGTGGATATTTAGAGATGGAGAATATTATTATTATTCTTTGTTTTTTGAGACAGGGTCTCACTGTGTAGTTCAGGCTGGACTTGGATTTACAGCGATCCTCCTGCCTCAGCCTCCTGAGTGCTGGGGCCATAGGTGTGCACCACCATGCGTGGCTCAAAGAACGAGATTAGAAACCTGTGCGGAACACTCACATGTCCCCATCCAGCAGAGGAGCGGGGCTTGGGGCTTGTTGGTCTCCCCTCAGCTTCGGCAGCATTTGGTGGAAAATGCCCTGAACTGATGGTGGCCCTGGGATCTTGGTCAGCTGAGCAACCCTGGGAAAATCT
The DNA here is from genome assembly GCF_012274545.1 of Fukomys damarensis. Taxonomy (NCBI): domain Eukaryota; kingdom Metazoa; phylum Chordata; class Mammalia; order Rodentia; family Bathyergidae; genus Fukomys; species Fukomys damarensis. The sequence goes on from NW_022900923.1 coordinate 8,930,035, forward strand.
CCTTCCCCGGGCCTCTGTTTCCTCGTCTGTAAAATGGGTTTCTTAATACAGTGATGGAAGTGGGAGTTGGCAACATCAAAATGGAGTCACTTGTGCCAACCCTAAACAGTCAGTAATGAACAAAGCTGGCAGACTGTGAGGAGTTCTTGCCTGTGATTGCTTGATAGTGACTATCACAAATGACTGCACACACCTGTAATCCCAGTACTCGGGAGGCTGAGGCAGGAGGATCACCAGCCTGGGCTCCATAGTGAGTTTCAGGCCAGCTGGACCACGTAGCAAGACCCTGTCTGAATAAATAAACACAAAAAAGCAAAACAAAGACTACATGTCACGATGTCCTCGCCACTAAGGGCAGGAACAAGGTGCCTTGTTCACCTCGGTGTCCAAAGCCTGCCACATGTGCAGCAGACAGCTGGCACCCAGCACGTTTGTTCATAGAGTGAATAAGTGATTGACAACTAGTGTGAATGCCAGCTTCCGATGCCCTCAGCGCCTCCCAGCTCCCTGCTCCCCGGGCCTCCGCCCTGACCTCCCGGCCCGGCCACGCTCCTCCCCCTCCCCCACACCTGTCCTCCCTCGCTGGCTGTCTCAAGAAGCCGGGCTCAGTGCCAGCACCCAGGTAATGCTGCTCCCTTCTGACCCTGGGGCTGCACCGGGTCAGCCCTTCTCCTCTGGAAATGATGAGCCCTCTTGCGTCTGGGTCCTGAATTCGAGGCGGCTCCGGGCGAGTGGCCTTGGCCAGCTGTTGGGAGCAGCAGGCGCGGACGGCACTTTCCCGTGAGGCGAAGCCACATCCGCGTGAGGGGGCTGGTGTGGTGCCTGCTGGGGCGGGGCGGGCTGGCTGATGCCTTGGGGAGCCCCCTTCCGGCCTTGGCGTCCCCGGAGGGCCGTCCTGGGCCTCTGATAAGCAGGTCCTGTCCCTTATGCCAAGTTGTTATCAGCCATCAGAAACTTCTGGGAGCGTGGGGGCGGGGATAGTGATAGCAACAACACAGTGACATTTAGTGGCTGCCTGCTCACTACAGGGCACTGAGAGCTGCTTGGGAGGCATCGCGTTGGAGGTTGTTTGTTTGTTTGTTTGTTTTTGGAGACAGGGTCTCTCCGTGTATCCCAGCTGGCCTTGAACTCAGTGATCCTCCTGCCTCAGCCTCCTGAGTGCTGGCATGGCTGCGCCTCCGCGCCCAGCTTGTCTTGGTTCACTCTCACATATCCACGGCACAGATGGCACAAGGCTGAGCACCGGCAAGGCCAGGTGCCCGCCCAGGGCCACACGACGGATGTGGCAGGGCTGAGACACAGCTGGAGCAGCCACACTCTGAGCCTCCATCTGGATGCAGAGTCCTGGCCGAAACTGCTCCCCCAGGGATTCCTGAGGGGCTGCTCTGCTTCAGGGGCAGGGCGGTATGGGGCCCAGGAAGCAGGGACAGGGTTCCTGTGGCCCAGCCCCCTGCTCCTCCCTCCCTCCCACACATGGAACCAGGCTGTGGTCCCTAGGTCACGGGGGCGCAGAGAGGAGTTAGCCCGGGACCTCCTGGCCCAAGTCTGTGCAGCAGGAGCGGATCCCAGCCAGGAAGCAGCCTGCAGTGTCTGAGGGAAAACCACAGACCTCTCCAGCTTGGGATGGCAAAGCCACAGGGGCAGGGTATGGCCAGGGCTACCTCAGCGGACAGCCGCTCCCTGCAGCCACCAGCTCTTCTTCCTCTTTGGGTGTTTGAGACAGGCAGGGTCTCACTGTGTTATCTGGGCTGCCTTGAACTCATGGAGACCCTCCTGCCTCAGCCTTCTAAGTACTGGGATTACAGGTGTGTGCCACCTTGCCTAGCAGCCATCAGCTTTTTTGTCCCTCACATGAGTGGCTGTGTTGTCTGTGGCCCTGGGGAAGGGACCTGATGCTAGGCCACCAAAGGCAACCCCAGCCCCATCTGTCCCCTGAGCCCCGGTCCCCAGGCCCTGGGAGTGGCCAGCTGACTGGTGCTTGGGAGCCTTGGGCAAAGGGGCATCTGATTCAGCCCTCGGGCACAGGGGACGTGGTTGTCGCAGTGTCCGCAGTGTCCTCCCCTCTGCCGGCTGGAGGGGCAGCCATGTCCCACAGCAGCATCTCCAGCCTGGGTCCCCAGCTCACCCCTCTGGCAGCCTCCCTGCTCTTCCCCACAGCTCCAGGCTGACTGGGGTGATGGCTACCACTGCGGCTTTCCGAGCCGGAGACACACAGGGCTCAGGCATCCAGGGGAGTTGTTTGCTTCCCTTCTTGTGGAAGCAGCGCTGAGGACAGTGTGTGTGGCCAGGCGTGTTGGCGCATGCCTATAATCCTAGCACTCAGGAGGCTGAGGCAGGAGGATCGCCGTGAGCTCATGGCCAGCCTAGGCTACAGAGTGCGAACCTGTCTCATAAAACCAATAAAGAAAGAAAGGGCAAGAAAGAGAGAAATTGGGCCTGACTGGGCCCTGGAGTTGCAACTTGCAGTGTGACAGGCCTGTCCAGAAGAGAGGCACTTCTCTCTCCTCCCACACTTCGGCAGCTCTGCTGGGTGCCGGCAGTGTCAGGACATTTTTATCAGGATCACATCTCCTCTTGGGGCGTAGTTAGAGCAGCTCCGAGGCCGCCCCACACTCTGGGACTCTGGTGCACAGTAATTACCTCAGGCATCGCCATCCCTGCCTCTCCCCCTCGTGGGCCTGAGGAGGATTCTCTGGCCTGGCCCAGCAGCGTCTCTACTCTCTCTGCCCTGCCTCCCTCCCCGGGTCCAAACGCAGCAGCCCTGCAGCCCTAGCCCAGGCTGAGCTCACTTCGGCGCAAAAAGAGCCCAGCTCTGGAAGCTCAGCCCCAAACACTGGAGACCTCGGAGGGCTTTACTGTTGCTCTCTGACTGTAAGCTGCTTCTAGAGACTTCTAGAAACTTCCTCCAGCTCCACAGTTCTCCACAGTCCTCCCGACATTAACCAAGCACCAAGGGAGGGTCCCGGCTTGCCCTTGCGGGGACTGTTGGTGCAGAAGCTGCCCGTGTGGGAGGGAAGGCATCTCGGTTATAAACCGGGTGTAGTGGCGCACACCTATAACTCCAGCACTCAGGATGCTAAGGCAGGGGATAGCCATGAGTTCGAGGCCAGCTCGGGCGACACAGCAAGACCCTGTCTCAAAAGACCAAAGCAAAACACAAACATCACGTTGTGCTTTGGAGGAGCAGGGACAGGCAGAACCAGCCTGCCAGCTACCCCAGAGTGGAAATACCAGTAGCAAGATGGTCATCAGAGAGCCATGCCAGGGTGTTGGGGGGACAGCCAGGTGCCACCCTCTAGCTGCCCTGCTACTGGTTTGTGCTTTCTGACCATTCAAGGCCTGGGGCAGTTGTGAGCAGAGCTGAACTCTGTCCAACCTCAGCCCAGGAAGAAGCCTCGGAATTGTGTTTCGAGCGGACCAAATCACGGGAGACAGGAGGGTGGCTGCCGTTGAGGTGCTACAGCTTCAGGGAGCAGAACCTTCCAGGGACCCAGGGACACCTTTTTTTTTTGGTTTTTTGAGACGGGGTCTCACTAACGTAAGTTGAGACTGACCTGGAACTCACTGTGTAGCCCAGGCTGGTCTCCAACTCACAACTGCCTCAGCCTCCCGAGTGCTGGGATTACAGGCGTGCGCCCCTACACCCGGCTCACTATAGATTTTTATGAGGCTATTAAGAATTTTTTATTGTTACATTTTAGATAATTGGTATATAATGATCACATTCATCATGAGGAGTTTGTACCTGTACATGATGTATCTTGCTTCTTTTTTCCCATTTGTCCTCCCCTGCCTACAGCCCCTCTTCCTCTTCTTATTTACAAAAGCTTTGTTTCTATTTTTTCCTTCTATTCTCTTTGTTCTTGTCCCTTCCTTCTTTTCCCCTCCTCCCTCCCTTGTTTCCCTTCTCATTTGAACATTTTTTCCCCTCACTTCCCAATATGTAGTATACATTTTGGTCCTTATTTATCCTTTCAGTCTCTCACAGTAGAAAAACAATGCAGCATTTAAACGTGTGTGTCTGATTTATTTCATTTAAGAGTATGGTCTCAGGGTGCATCCATTTTTTACTTTTTTATTTTTATTTTTTGGAATCCTTAAAGCGAAAACAGTTTACTCAGTGCTATTTCTGTATTCACTATATATCTGGAACACAAAGAAGATAACTAACCTTTTAATTATTCAGTAATTTACTGTGATAATTAACCAGTATATATAACCAGTATATATATACTGGTATATATAACTTGAAAACAAAGTACTTTATAAAGCTGCCTTGAAATTCATGGGCTTCTTATAATGCATAAACTTGATGAGTTTAAATTTTTACACAATAAATTTTCAAATAAACTCCAACTACTGACAATGAAAAGTGAAATGCAGAACAGATAAAACACCACTGTTTTAAACTTGTTTCTCACTATGTTTTAAAAATGTAAATGTGTAACTAATTGTTGGCTGTTTTCATATTATTAGTTGGTGATTTCACACCTGAGGAGTGCAAGAAACGGCGCGTGGTTTGAGGCTTTGATGGGCTTTGAAGGCACAGGTCTGTTTCTTACATTAAAACAAAAACAGGACTCCTTGTCCATGCAACAAACACACTCAGTTATAAAACACCAGGATTTAAAACATTGTCTGTATTGGGCAGACGATACTGTAATGGCACTGTGTGCTCAGAAATGAAGGCTGATCTTTCCAGCTGTAAGATAAGGTCCTTTTCCTCTTTCACCCATCATTTTCTGCTTCTTTGAGGTCTCGTCCTGTTGAGACAGTAGGTCACATCTGTGTCCTGACTTTGAAAGGACACCTCGGTGCCTGGTGGTGGTGGTTTGTGCAGAAACACTGCAAGTCCGTTGAAGACGATAGCGATAATTTTACAAGGATCACTTACGGCTGCGAGCATATGGGCCACCTTGATGGTATCGTAGACCCAGCAGGTGCCTTTAATTCCGCGTTCATCGCTAGCCCACAGAGTACAGGTGCGGTCCACTGTGGCACCAAGGGTAATGGGCCCAGGTGTTGCACCTGGTCGTCAAAGCAACATGAACTGCATTCCCAATGCTGGAGAACTTTGCCTCTGACCGACACATCTCAACACGGGTACAGCTGCAGGCGTACCAGCCATAAAGGTGAAAATCACTGGAACAGAAGACATGCCAGGGCATACGGGCGAATTTGCACAGTGAGTTTCACCGTTTCCAGCTCTGGCTTCAAAAGCCACACTTTTTGCAGATGTTACCTCTGCCTTCCTTTAAGTACGGCAACAGTTGGAATGTATCTTTGTTTGAAACTATGTTTATACAACCTGCAAAGCAGGGAGGAAACTGTTGGACTCCATCTCCTCCACACGGTTCCGGCTGGCATTTCGAGGGGCTGTCGAGTTTCCCAGCCCTGTGCTCCAATGGTAGCTGCAGAGCCCGATGTCTGTCCCAGTTGATCTTCTACGAATTTAGGTAAAAACGTAGCAGATCCAGTAGTAATTAAGGCTTCTGAGGAAGTTGACGGAACTCAGCACATGAAGACAGCATTCCTCAGCCAGTTCTTCAGAACCACTGGAAAATCTTTAATATTTTGCCCCCGAATCATCTACGTGTGGCAAGGAACTGCTTTTACTCCGATGTGTCTGGGAAATTTTTTTCAGCTTGAATTTTTGCTGTACCTGGTAAATACTTTGGAAAGCAAGAGAGAGGTATTCTCAGAGGCCAAGCAAACAGCCAGGTTTCAAGGGATCCGATCCGCCGCGCCCCCAGCCACCACAGGTCACCTCTGGTGAGTGTCGTGAGTGCTCTGTCCTGCGGCAACGCCAGTGTGTATTGTCTAACCGTAGTCCTTCCAGTACGTGGCCAATGGTGGGGCCAAAGAGTGGCACAGGACAGCCAGTTCTACAGAGAAGCCTGCGTGTAGGCCCTGGCTCGTCAGCGAGGGCGGTGCCCAGGGTACAGAGGGTGCCCCATACAGGTAGGTAGAAAGCAACGATCTTGAAGAGGGTCAGCTGGCGGGAAGCGAGTGTCTTCAGAAATGGACCCCTGTTGCTACTCTCCACCGAAAAATTAGGCAAGGAAAATACAAGCGTCCTCAGTCCTATCCCGGAGGTTGCAAATGCAAGCCATCTTGTTTGTGTCCTCCTTCACCAACGATGCAAACAGAGACAGCAAACAGAATGAGATGTCGTAGCCTGATGATACCAGGCCAGTCAGGGAACTGGGTTTCCTAGCGCTTCTCAATGGTGCAAATGCTAGTATTCACTAGGCCGCTTTTCCTACTGCTCAGTGCTTGACGGCCAGGAGGAGCAGCGCAGCAGGCATCGTGGGAAGCTCCGTCACCGCCACCGGAAAGGGCAGCGGCGACTCAGGTGACTTCTGGGGCTCCTGAGGGTACCCGGGCTGCGAGTCCTCTGTCCGGTCAGGAGAGACCATGACCTGGGAAGGCAACGCGGAGGAGCGGCTTGGGGTGTCCGGGCTGTCGCCGGGTCTGAGGGGGCGCCAGGCGCAGTGTGCAGCATGGGCGTGCGACCCTGCCTCCGCCAGGAGGGGCTGAGAGCTATGCCACCACGGGTGCCAGCCTGCTGCAAAGTGCATCCATTTAGCTAGGAACGTCTCGGGCTTTTCCTTCTTTATGGCTGAGTAGTACTCCATTGTATTAAGAAAAACCCCACATCTTCATTATCCATTCATCAGATGCTGGGCATTTGGGCTGTTTCCAAGATTTAGCTGTTACAAACTATGCCGCTGTAAACATGGGTGTGCATACACTGCTGTGATGCGATGCTTTTAATTCTTTCAGGAAGATGCCAAGAAGGGGAATAGCTGGGTTGGATGGAACCCCTAGTTGTAGTTTTTGAGGAATCTCCACACTGATTTCCACAGGTGGTTGCACCAGTCCACACTCCCACCAACAGGGGAGTTTTCCCTTTTCCTCACAGCCCCACAAATCTTTATTATTGGTCGTTTCTTGATAGCAGCCATTCTTTCTGGAGTGAGATGGAATCTCAGTGTTGTTTTAATTTACATCTCTCGGATGACCAGTGATGTTGAACAGTTTTCCACATATTTACTTGATGTTTCTATTCCTTAATTTGAAAAGTGTCATTTCATTTCAGAAGCCCGTCTTTGGATCGGGTCTTTAAATTTGGCGGGGTCTGATTTTTTTTTTTGAGTTCTTTATGTACTCTAGATACTCGTCTTTTGTGAAACCGCTGGCAAAAGATTTTTACCACACTGTGGGTTGTCTCTTCATTCAGTGATTTCTTTTGCTGTGCAAAAAAAAGCTTTTTATTTTTACTTATTATTATTTTTTTTTGTACCAGGGATTGAACTGAGGACCATGTGCTGGCACAGCACCATAGAGCTAAATCCCTCAAAAGCTGTTTAGCTGGGGATTACGCTCAGTGGTGCTGCCGCCTGCCTCGCCTGTGGAAGGTACTGAGTTTGATCCCCAATACCAAACAAAATAAAGCAAAACAAAAACCAGCTTTTTAATACTGTGAGATTCCAGTTGTTAATTCTCTGTGATGTTTTCTGTGTGACTGGGGTTTTGTTCATAAAGTCTTTGCCTACACCAGTGTCTTCAAGAGTTCCACCTAGTCTCTCTTTCAATAGATGCACTATTTCTGTTTTACTATTTAGATCTGATCCATTTCGATTTTAGTTTAGTGTATGGTAAAAGATATGGGTCTATTTTTAATTTTCAGCATGTAGGAAGCCAGTTTCCCAGCACCATTTATTCAAGAGATTATCTTTCTTCCAGTGAAGGTGTTTGCCTCCTTTGTGAAAGATAAGGCGGCTGAGTGTCTGGAGTTGTGTCTGCATCTTCTAATCTCTTCTATTGATCTTTGGGTCTTTTTTTTTTTTTTTTTCCAGTACCATGCCGTTTTTACCACAGTAGCTTGGCAGTGTAATTTCAAGTCAGTGATGGTGATACCCCCTGCCTTGCCTTTGTTGCCCAGAATTGCTTTTGCTATTCTAGGTCTCTTCTGGTTCCAAATGAATTTTAGTACTGTTTTCTGTATTTCTGTGAGATATGCTATTGGTATTTTGATTGAGACTGAGTTGAATCTGTATAACAATTTTGGAAGTATGGTCATTTTCACTCTATCGGTTCTTTCTACCCAGGAACACGGGCTGTCTTTCCATCTTCTGATGTCCTCTTCGACCTCCTTTTGCAGAGTACTGTAGTTTTGGTTTCACTTCATCAGATCGATTCCATGGTATTTCATTTTTTGGATGCTGCTGTCAAAGGGATTGTTTCCCTACTTTCTCTCTCAGTGAGTCTGTTATTTGTGTATAGGAATGCTACTGATTTTTGAGTGTTGACTTTGTATCCAGTGTTGGATTTGGTTATTAAACCTAGAAGTATTTTGGTGGAGTTTTGGGGTCTTCTATGTAGGGTATCATGTTAGCCCCAAATGATAAATTAACTTCTTTCATATCCTTATTCCTTTTATTTCTTTCTCTTGTCTAATTGTTCTGGTTGTTTCCAGAACTACATTGAAGAAGCGTGATGACCAGTGGACATCTTTGTCTTGTTCCTGATTTTAGATTGAAAGCTTCCAGGTTTATCCATTTACTATGATGTTGGCTTGGTTTTTCATAAATAGCTTTTATCATAGTGAGATAAAGACCATCTATTACAATTTTCTGTGGGGTTTTGTGATCATGAATGAATGTGGGACTTTTTCAAAAACTTTTTCTGCATCTATTGAGATGATCATGTGATTTTTGCCCTTGGCTCTGTTAATATAGCATATTACATTTATTGATTTGCATATGTTGAACCATCCCTGCACCCCTGGGATGAATCCTACTTGGTCATGGTGTATAATCTTTTCAGTGATTTGCTGCATTCCGTTTGCCTATATCTTATTGAGGATTTTTGTGTCTATGTTCATTAGGTAGATTGGCCTATAGTTCTCTCTTTTTTTTTTTTTGGCTGGATCCTTCTCTGATTTTGGTATCAGGGTAATGCTTGCTTCCAGGAATGAATTTGGGAATACTCCTTTCCCTCTCGATTTCATTAAAGAGTTTAAGAAGTAGCAGTATTAATTCTTCTCTAAATTTCTTGTAGAATTCAGCAGTGAGTCCGACAGGACCTGGATTTTTCTTTGTTGGTAGATTTTTAATTACATCTTCAATTTAATTGATGGATATTGGCTTATTTAGAATTTTTATATCTTTTTGATTCAGCCTTGGTAATTCATATGTATCTAGGAATCTGTCCATTTCTTCTGTGTTTTCCATCTTAGTAGAAGTTCGTGAAGTAGGTATTAATGATCTTCTGGATTTCTGCAGGATGTATTGTGATTTCACCCTTTTCATTCCTAATTGCATGGATTTGAGTCTTTTCTATCCTTTGATAAGGTTGACTGAGGATTTGTCGATTTTATTTAATCTTTCAAATTACCAATTCTTCAGTCCTTTTATTGTTCACCTCATTTTTTGGGTCTCTAGTGCATTGATTTCTGCTCCGATCTTCATAATTTCCTCCCTTGTATGAACTCTGGGCTTGACTTGCTCTTCTTTTTCTAGACGCTTGAGGTTCAACATTAGATTGTTTATTTGAGCTCACTCTGTTTTTCTGATATGAGAATTCACCACTGTAAATTTTCCTCGCAGGACTACTTTCATTGTGTCCCATAAGTTCTGGTATGTAGTATTGGCATTATCAGTTAATTGTAGAAATTAATTTCTTCTTTAATTTAATCTGTGTCCCATTGGTTGTTCAGGAGAGTATTATTTGGTTTCCATGTGTTTATGAAGTTTTTGTGAGTTTCTTTTGCCACTGATTTCCAATTTCATTGCACTATGGTCTGATAATATGCAGGGGATAATTTCAATTCCTTTGCATTTACTTAAGTATGTTCTAGGAGCTGGTATGCAGTCTGTTTTGGAGAACGTCCCATGCATAGCTAAGAAGAATGTGCATTCTGATGTTGTGGGGTGGAACACTCTGTAGATATCTACTAAGTCCATTTGTTCAAAAGTTTGGTTCAATTCTAATATTCTGTTATCGATTTTTAGTTTAGTTGATCTGTCTATTTGTGACAGTGGAGTATTGAGGGCTCCCACTACAAATGTATTAGTGTTTATTTGATTTTTTTATGTCTGTTAATATTTGTTTTATATAGTTGGGTATGCTGGTATTTGATGCATAGATATTTATGATTGTTATCTCTTCCTCTTGTATTGTTCCTTTAACCAGCATGTTTGCTTCTTGTCTCTCTTAATCAGTCTTGGCTTGAAATTCACTTTGCAAACAGAAAAGTTACCCATGCTTTAGTTCCACTGAAGCTCAGGCTGGTTTCTGCCTGTGAGGCTGGGACCTGATTTATTCAGCCTGCAACACTGCATGTGCTTCCTGCTGGCTTGAGCGCGGCTCCTTGACCTCCTGCTGACGTGAACTCAGTTCCACCTCACCCTGACGCTGGGAGCTGCTAGATAGAGCCAGGCAGCAGCTGCTCTGAGTTCTGAGCTGTTTGCCCCTCTCCAAGATGGAAACCAGGGGACACCTGAACTTGAATAACTCACCAGCCACTGCAGCCTGCTGCATCCACTGCTCCGGTCCACTGGTGTGTTTCTCTGTGAGGCCTCTGTTGTGTGGTGTTTGCGTTTTCTGTGAGGTCACCGGTAGTCACTGTGCACGTAGAGGTTCGAGCCACCTCTCCCATGCAGTGAGTCAGGGCTCAGGGAGAAAGCACCACTCGCTACCTCCTTCTGTGTTGCGGTGTCGCTCTTCTCCCCGTGGGCTTTAATTCTAGTTTCAGATCCTTGCTAGGTCCTGGGAACCATTTTCCCTCCTCCTCCTCCTCCTCCTCGTGTTGCTGTATTCCAGCGTCTGGACACCAAATCTCAGAGAGCCGATTTCTCTGCTGCTCACCACTCTGCCATCTTTCTGGAAATCTCTAGACTCCCCCCCCAAAAAAAAAATTTTTTTTTTTTCTCTTTGTGACAGGGTCTTGCTATGTATTTCAAGCCAGACTTGAATTCACTATGTTGCCCAGGCTGGCCTCAAACTCACATTGATCCTCCTGCCTCAGGCTCCAGATAAATAAATAAAGGACGCCCAGAGTCCCTCCCAAGCCTCTGTTACTGTGTCAGAAGAGGACTGTCACCAGGACAGCCCCTTGCCTTAGCCACGACGCCGGTTGAATCCGGGAGGGATCCGCCAGGCTCAGGTTCATGGAAGCACCCTGAAGGGCAGAGGGGGACAGTATACTCCCGCTTACGTCCCAGGACGAGCACACACCTTGAGGAGTCTCCCCATCCGTCTGATCTGTGGCCCTTTTAGCAGATTAAAAGTCACCATAGGGACAGGCTGCTTGCTTAGCACGCCTCTGTGTGTGCACAGGGCCTGAGTAACACACATGCACGCTGGGGCCGCCAAGAGCGCGTGAGTCAGGGCTCCCCCCGGAGAAACTCCTCATGGATTCCAGTCCCTGCCACTCTCAGAACCCCAACAGATGCAGGCACCCAGCCCCGCTCCACGCAGCCCACTCTTCTGCTCGCTGATTACCTTGAAGAGACTCTACCAGTCTTCTTCTGGTTGTTTTTTTTTTTTTTTTAATTTATTAATTTTATTGAGTTTATTGGTACATTTTAGGGATACAGTACAGTTACATTCATTGTTGGGATCATGTACCTCTAC
>NW_022900923.1:8942296-8946304 GCF_012274545.1 Fukomys damarensis
GTATTTACACATGTGTGTTATTTATTTCACTTAGGAGTATATCTTCAATATGTATCCATTTCCTATGAATGAATCTATTTTCTTCCTGGTTGTTTTTGTGCCTTTATGTCACGATAGCAAATAGCAGCAGTTGCTTGTCTAGCACTGTTTCTCAGCACAGGTGCTGTTCTAAGTACTTCAGAGGTGACCAGCACTGAGTCCTCCCAGCAGCCCTTTGAGGTAGGCCCTGACTACATCCCCACTTTACAGATGGGAAAGCTGAGGCGGTGCCGGGGTTCGGTAAGTCACCCACGCTAGTAAAAGGCAGAGACAAGACCCAAGCCCAGACAGCACGGCTCCACCGTCCACGTTTTCACCCTCCCAGAGGGAGGTTATAAAGTTGCTTACTCGGTGCGGTGCGGGGGTGGGTGGTGGGTGGGCAGCTGCTGGGAGGTGGCGGCGGGGATGTAAATTAATCAGCAAGCTGTATCCTATTTGCTTTTCTCACCCTAGAAAAAGCAGGCCCAGGGAAGGACGCTGTCTAGACAAGTCTGCTTCTGCCCTGGCGGGAGGTAGAGGCCCACAGGACTCACCTGAGCCACCCAGCCTTAGAAATCCAGCAGCTGGGAGCTGCTAATGGTCTGTGGCCAAAGATCATTGGTATTTGCATAGGAAGGTAATTTAGTGGTGAGACGTCTCCCCCGACCCCATTCATCCTGCAGAGTACTTGTTAGGTCTTTTACTTATTTAAAATTTTGTTTTGTTTTGGCAGTACCAGGGATCAAACTCAGGACCTTGCACTTGTGAGGCAGGTGGCAGCACCACTGAGCTAAATGGCTGTTTTGGTGTTTTTGAGACAAGCTCTCAGTATTATTCAGGTTAGCCTTGTATGCCATATCCTCACACTGAACTCACAGTAACCCTCCTGCTTCAGCCTCCCAAGTGTGGTGTTACTGGTATATGCCACCATGCTCGGCTCTGCTAGACACTTTTCTTTTAAACTGGGAAGTTTGAGTCTTTTTTTTCTTATTTTTCAGATGTGGGAAACTTTCATTATTTCTTTTATAATTTCTTCCCCTTTGTTTTCTGTGCTGGGTATTGGACTGTTTCTCTGTCCCCACTTCTGTCTTGTGGGTATGTATTCTAGGAGACTGAGTCACCTTTTTGCATTGAATGTTTTATTTCAATAATAGTCATTTTAATTCCCAAGACCTTTCTTCTTCAGCTGTCTCTTCCCATCCACCTGCTTTTGGTTATTAGGTGCAATCCATATCTTCTTGGATCTCCCTAAAGTCACAAATGAATATGACGTTGCAATTTCCTGAATTAATTCCATTTCCTTTGGGACACTTATTCCAGTTTCTTAGGTGTCTACTCTATGATTTTTTAAATATATATATATATACTGGGGATTGAACCCAGGACTTTGTTCTTATGAGGCAGGCAACAGCACCACTGAGTTAAATCTCCAGCCCAACTCTGATTTTTGATATATTTTGTTTTTCCTTTTTTGTCAGAGTCTCACTATACTTTTCAGGCTGGCCTTGAACTCATGGTAATTCTCCTGCTTCAGCCTCCAGAGTGCTGGGATTACAGGGCTATACCGCCATGCCTGCTTCATTTATTTGGCTTTTTGAAATCTCTTCCTGTTCAGCCCTTGTGGCTCACATTTCTTTCATGGAGCTCTTGTTGTTTGTCTCTTTGTGGGGGGCTGAGCCTGGGCTGGGGCCGTGCTGGTGACTGACTCCTGTCCACAGAGCTGGAGTTGCCATTTCCCTGTAGATTTTCACAATAGACCAGACTTGTTTGTCAGGTGGATGACTTTGATTTATTATTATTATTATATTCCAGATTCACTGGGCTCTGAGCAGAAGCTTGAGAATAATGACGTTCTCTCTTGGACACATCCATCCTACCATGCCTTCGGGTTAAGTTTGACTCTCTGTTGAGTGGAACCAAATACTGTTATAGTTGTTGTATTCACACACACTGAATATTGTTATATTCACACACACACTCCCACCACCAAGCTGCTGTAGAGGAGTATCGGGGATTATTGAAGGATAAGAGACCAGCATCCCATGGCATTCTTCTGGGAGGTTTGCAGAAGGGTGAGAAGTAGAGTAACCCCAGCCCCACTGCCACGTCCACCCACCCCTCCACTCACCCTAAATAAGCACCAAGCCATCATTGCCTCTTTTCTGTCCAGCAGCTACACATTGTCACTTTCACCGATGGTTTCTGAGCAGCTGAAGTCTGCCTTATGCAGCCTAAAAACCTATGGTTTTACAAGCATATCATTGCTTAAAGGGAGGGAGTAGCCAGGTATGGTGGTGCACACCTGTAGTCCCAGCACTGTGGAGGCCAAAGCAGGAAGATTGCCAAGATTTCAAGACGAGCCTGAACTACATAGCAAGAACCTGTCTCAAAAAACAAAAACAAACAAAAACAAAAACAAAAACAAAAAACCAACCGGGCAACCAACCAGACACACGCAAAAGCAGAAGACTCAGACAACCCGCCAAGGGATGGGAGAGTCCGCTCAGTGTTAGGAGCGTATTTCCAGAGTTAACAAAGGGATGTGCCAGTTAACCTTAGGGCCAGGCTGAAGCTGGGATGGTAGCAGGCACAGAGGAGAAGGCCTGGGCCTCGGGGTATCCTGCCAGCTGGGTCTGAGAGTCCAGCTGGGCTATGAAGCTGCTAGCCAGTGGTGGATGACTTCAATTATTATTATTGTTATTTATTATTATTTTGAGACGGTCTTACGTGCAGTCTGGTCTGGCCTTGCACTCACTATGTAGCCCACACCTGGCCTGGAACTCTAAGCAGTCCTCCGGCCTCAGCCTCTGAGTGCTGGATTCAGGTGTGCGGCTAGCTGTGGAAGGGCTCCACGGCCTACCTCCCATCAGAAGCTGCTGCCACTCCCTGTCAGAGCCTGGCTCCTTCCCCCTGTTCCCCAGCACAGAGGCCAGAAGCCCTCGCTCCTGTGGAGTTGGGGTTGGGCTGGAGGTGGAGACCTGGGTCTAGTGAAGGGATCCAGAGCAGGCACTGCAGGGAGCCGCGGGGCTGTGGGAGCGGACGCAGAAGCTTCCTGCCCGCTCCACTGGGCGCTCGGCCAGAGCACCGCCGGGCAGGAGCAGTGGGAAGGTGGCGGACGGTGGGAACCAGGACACTGAAGATGTGGGTCCCTGTGTAGGACCACTGCTGCTGGGTCTTGCTCAGAGCGGCCCAGGCCGTCAGGCGTGGCAGGGAGAAGGTCCATTCTGGATGGTGACAGCTGGCTCAGGGGCTTGGGAAGGCCTTGCAGACACCCCAAGCACCCACAACCCTGACTTTTAGGGCCCGGAGTAGGCAGGAGGCTTCCAGGCTGGTGGAGCAGCTGGAGAGACAGGTTTGGTTTGCCAGGGCCCTGGGAGACTCGGATCCCCACCGACCAGGCGGGAAAACCTTCCCGGGCTCCTATAAGGGACGAGGCCGCCCAGAGCCTGCGCAGCAGAGAATTGTCTTCAGGAGCCCTCCCATCCGCGTGCCTGTCACGGTCCCGAGAAGCCAGAATGTGTCTGTTCAAAGCCCTGGGTCCCAGTCCCTTCCTGTCTCCCTCACCAGCAGCTGCACACAGCTCTGGCCCAGACGGGGACGGTGGTGGTGTGCGCCCACCCTGACCTTGGGCCCAGGGGCAGAGACAGCACGAGAGGCTTTCTGCCCGCCCAGCCGGGGCCAGCAGACCAAGGCCAAGGCCCCGCGGTACAAGCCGGACACTGCCCGCCCTCCTTTGTCCCGGCCGTGTGCAAGGGCGGCTGGGGCAGGGCCCACTTCTCCTCGCTTCCGGGGACAACAAAGGCGCGCGGCCTTGGCCTGGCTCAGATCCGGGCCAGGTCTGTGAGCGCGTGTGGGTGTGAGAACACGGGAGCTCGAGGGTCACGACAGCAGGTGAACGTTGTGGGTGTGCGCGGCCGCCCTCGCAGGGTCCCCAGCCGAGACCACGCTTCCAGCCCGGGGCTCCGGTTCGGTGCCGCATGCACCAGCGCG
>NW_022900923.1:8946790-8953250 GCF_012274545.1 Fukomys damarensis
GCCACGTGGATGCGGACACGGCCTGCGCTTCTGCCAAGACCTCGGGTTGGGTAAGGTGGGCTCGGGGTGAAGACCGCGGGCGCGGAACCCTGGGGGGCGCCTCCCTCACCCTGGACTTTCCTGCCGGAGGCTGCTGCGCACCAGGCTGTGCAGGAGGATGGGTCCCTGTGGGGTTAAAGCGGGCAGAGCAGACTTCCGGCCAGATGGGTCCCAGGGGGCATCTCAGTGGCCACTAAACACATGAAGAAATGTTCAATATCACTGGAATTTTGTTCATCGCTGGTGTTGTTGATTTTGGTTTATTTGAGGCAGGGTCTTCCTATGTAGTTTAGGATGGCCTTGGTCTCATTATATACCCCAGGCTGGCCCTGAACTCACAGCGATCCTCCTGCCTCAGCCTCCCTAAGTGCTGGGATTACAGGTGTGTGCCACCATGCTTGGTTCCACGTGTGTTTTATTTAAATCTAATTCTAATTAAGAAGAGCTCCATCTTCTCAGCTGTGCCAGGCTCATTGTGTTCCTTAGTAGCTGCACGTGGCCAATGGCAGGCATTATTTCCTCCATTTTAGAAAGTTGGAAGGGTGGCCACCGCCTTGCAGGGTTTCTGTGAAGACAAACGAGACAACGCAGGTCAAGTGCTTAGCTCAGCCCGGCTCTGAGTGCACAGCACCAGCTGTCCCTGCTGTTACCAGAGCCTCCCGAGGGGCCTTCCCAGCTGAGACCAGCCACGAGGTCAGGGCATTCCTGGGAACCGTGGCAGTGGCAGCTGCCCGAAAGCCCTGATGACACCCTCCCTTGAGCCACCCTCTGTGGGTGGGGACAAACTGTCAAACTCTATGCGGAAACTGAGGCCCGGAGCAGTGAAGTGAGTCCCCCAAGTCACGTGGGTAGAAGCGAGGCCAGAATCCTGTTCACGGATCTCCCTCAGCCTCAGGCACTCAGAGCAGAGCATCAGGACCATCTGGGGCTTCTTGGGCTCCAATTTCTAGGCCTCTCCTCAGGTGTATTGCGCCAGAACGCCCAGGGTTGGCCCTGAGGTTTGCTTTTGTACCAAGAGCTCTGGATGCTTTTGCCTTTTAGTTAGTTCTGGGTCACTAGACCAGGAGCCCAGGACCTGACTGGGTCAGGCCAATGGTGGAACAAGTATGACTAACTTGGGGGGCCTCCCTTACCCCGCACACTTCTTTCAGCCATTCCACCAGGTACTAACGCTCCTCAGAAATTCGCAGGGTGCCTTGGGGATGGTAATGATCAAGGACCTCCAACCTGTTCCCTCAGGATGTACGAAGGCAGCTGCTGTCACTAAGATGGGCCAGGCTTGGCTGAGAAAGCACTCAGGTCTCAGCACCATGCTCCCCCGAGAGACTGTTTTTGGCCTGGACACCTTGAGGTTAGCTGAAGAGGGAGCCAGCCATGCCAGGCCTGGCTGCCAAGAGCAGCCCTGACAAGATGGCCGCTGGCCAGCTTTCAGTGTTGTTTGGCTTAGGAGGACCACTCTTTCTGACAGGAAGTCTTTAATCTCCACAACAGCGGTAATCACAGGTTCAGAGACTGGTTTCCCATTCCATACAGCCCCCCGGATTGGCAAGCCACCCCTCAAGGAGAGCCCCTTTCATCTGAGTGCACCAAGTGTCTTGCTACCTTCGGGGCCTGGGAATGGAGCCACACTTGCTGGCGTCTCTCCCTGTGAGTGTGTGGGTCTGCTGCTCTCTGGGAATGACAAGTCAAATAGAGTTGGGGGGTTTAGGCTGGGACCAGGTAGGTACTGGCTGGCCCTTTCCAGAAGGTTCCTTGTCCTCTACAATTGGCTATAGGCCTGGCCGATTCCTGTCAGAAAACTCTTAAAAGTGGGGTCTCTGTGAGCTGGGGAGGAAATTATGTCTCCTCCATTGCTGGTCAAGGCTCAACAGGTCTCCATGGGTAGCTGTCACAGCACTGACTTGGTCTCCTCCCCATAGGGCAGAGCTCAGAAGATTCTCCATGTGGCCGAACTTGAGCCAAAAGTTCAGGTTCGGAGGACTCTGCGCTCCAACACTCACTTCCTGGAGACACTGAGGCGGCTAAATGACATTCATTTACTTGTTCTATCAACTGAGGGCTGTTGTGTGTTCTAGACACAGGGAGAGTGGTGAGCAGGCCACAGGATCCTCCATCTTTGTGGGGCTTGAGCTTCTAGGGGTGGGACAAGGTAGTATGTAATATGTTTAATTTGAGTTCGAGAAAAAGCGTGTGAAAAAATTTAAAGCAGAGTAAACACCAGATGAAGAAGGGCTGTTTTCCATAGGCTGATTGGAAAAATGTCTGAGGCAGACTCGTTACCCCTTCCCTTTGTGTTAGAAATGTCCTGAGCTTTCCCAGTGTCCTTACCATTTGCAGTGTCTTAGAAACGGGGGCTGAGGGGCCAGGGATTTAGCTCAGTGGTGCCACCCCCTGCCTCTAAAGCACAAGGATCTGAGTTCGATCCCTGGTACCAAAAACTAAAAACCAAAAACCAAGCAAAACACCCAGACACCCTCAGAAACAGAGGCTAAAAGGGACTCAACCCTGGAGTCCCCTGGGGTGACCCACATACCCACTCGGTACCCTACTTTCTGGGAGGTCCGGTTCCCCTTCCCAGCCATGAGCCCCAGGGCTTCTGTGATGTGGTGAAAACGGGCAGGTAGGAATTGCATCTGTCACCTTAAGGCAGTCAGTCCAACCTGGGGCTGGCAGAGTGACCGCTCAGGACAGTGGCCCTTTGCAGTCACTTGTCTAACTTTCGTTCCCTGACCTTGGCTTTGGAGCCCCAGCCGCACCCCCTTTGGCAGGGTGAAGGTGCGGAGGCCCTTTGGCGAGGGGAGGGTCCCCGGGTTTCCGGGTGTGACCGACTCGGGGCAAGGAGCTGGCTGGAGAGAGCACAGACTGGGGAGTCAGGCGCTGCCACCCCCAGCGCTCTGTCCCTCTGAGCCTCAGTTTCTTTGCCCACGTGGGGACATCTTTGTCTTAAACGGCAGCAGCCCCTGAAGAGTTAGACGCTGGGCAGATGGCAACAGATGCGACTTCCTGGGCAAGAATCTTGATTGCTCTGGGCCTTGATTCTTCATCTGTGAGATATCGGTACTGGCCTGGGATACTGTGAGGAGGAGACACACGCAGGTGCCTGTCACCCGGCCCCCCACGCCTCATTCTTGTGTCCAGCTGTGCTGGGAGTGTGTCCCCGGTGTCCGTGGTGGGTGCACAGAGCCATTGACAGACCTGGCCAGGCCGTGCACGGACACAGACCTCTTCCCTGTTGACCCACTGAGTCAACGAAAAAATGCAACCAAGAGGAAGTAGGAGGACGGGCTTTCTGGATGTTGTTGCTACTTTAAATTACGGTTTCAGAGCTGAGCATGGTGGCCCATGCCTGTAATCCACATTCTGGGAGGATGAGGCAGGAGGATCCCAAAATCAATCCTAGTTTGGGCACCTTAGTAATTTAGTGAGATCCTGTCTCAAAATAAAAAAATTAAAAGGGCTTTGGGATATAGCTCAGTGAGAAGGTCCTGAGTTCAATTCCCAGGATCAAAATATAAATAAGATAAATTCTGGTTTCAGAATTGGAACTTATAACATTGCCAAGGCACCACTGAACGGGGGGAGGGGGACCAGTAGTTGCTCAAAAGTACAAAGTCACAGCTGCTACTTCCCCTGCCTCAGAGGCACCTCTCCGCCTGCTGACTCATCGTCACACTGCTCGGCCTGGAGGCTGAGTGCGTGTGAGTCTAGGAGTAGCCCTCCTCAGACCCTCGTCCGACTCTTAGGTTTGCAAGCAAGGTGAGGGCCCCACTCCAGCCCGCTCCTTGTGCAGACTGAGAAGTCACAGCTCTGGGCACTGACCAGTCCACGATGTCCATTCCAGACTTACTGGGACTTCGAAGCGGCGGCCTGCTCAGGACGAGCACTAGAGAGTGCCCTTCAGCCCAGTGGGAACAAAGGTGCCCAGCCTAGGGACAGAGAGCTGGGTCTGCACTGGAAACAGCTCTGTGAACCCACTCCGGGTTGAGCAGACTTGGCTTGGCCACGGCTGCAGCCAGCGAAGGCCCCAGTGCTGTGTGACAGGGCCGCCCAGCACAGGGTCTGTCAGAGAGCATCACCCACCGGGAAAAGGCGTGGGTCCATGGCAGCACCAGGTGCAGCCCCCAGGGCAGACTTGGCCACCGTGCTGTGGCCAGGGCTTGCAGCTCTCCTCGGTGCCTCTGTGTGGGTGGGCGAATGAGGCAGCCTGGTGGAGAAACAGCAGCACTGTTTCCTCATCTCGGCTTTATCATTCATTAGCTTTGTCACCGTGTCCCCTTGGTGAAAACATACGCCATCTCTGCGGCTCACTAAAAAGATAGCCTTGGGATTGCTGGGTACCGATGCCTGTGATTTAAACATCTGGGAGGATGAGGCAGGAGGATCCCTGCCAGTTGGAGGCTAACACAGGCTCCACAGTGAGTTCAAGGCCAGCCCGAACTACTTAGCGAGACTGTCTCAAAAGAACAAAACAAAAGACAGCGCTGGGAGCCAGGGATGTGCGGCTCCGGGAGAGTTGCCTAGCATGTGCCAGGCCCTGGTTCCGTCCCAGAGACCACCCAGACACGCAGACGCGTGTACAGGACAGTGTTGGATAAGATGCGTCCCGGGCCCCTTCACGCTGATCTTTCAGGTGCCTGTGCAGAAACTGCGGCTCTGTCCATGAGAAGCCAGACAGCAGCTGGGAACAAGAGAGAGGTGGGCGGCGTCTCTGTCCCTGTCAGTCTCCCTTTTCCTTAGCTGGCTTCTCACGGGCCCCTGGCCGTCCTGTGACACCGAAGGCCATCCCAGCCCAGTGGCTTTCTGGCCTGCACCCTGAGGCGCTGTCGGCTGAGCCTCTGTCCTTGGTCCCCTTTCCCTCAGCGCTGGGCCCCTCTGCTAGAGTCAGGGTTCCGCGGGCTCCAGGACACAGAAGGCCTGGCCTGTGGGCAAGTGGTGGGAAGAGCCGCAGAGAGAGGAGAAACCTGCCTAGGGTGGAAACCTGAGTGTCCCTGTGCCCTGCCGGTAACAGCTGTCCGGAGTTGCCTGGCCCGAGATGCTTGGCCTGTCTGCATTTGTTTTTTTTTTTCTTTTGAAACAGGGTCTAGCTGAGTTGCTAAATTGCCCAGGCTGGGCTGGAACTCGTGACCTGGGACCACAGCGTGTGTCCCCACACCGGGCTCCTCAGTGCTCTCTCAGGGCCATTCTTGCCTGGGGAGGCCTGCTGGGAGGACCCACTGCCTGTGCGCAACCTGTGCAGGGCAGGGCGGAGGAGGGCACTGCCTGAGGCTGGGGTGTCACTGGGGATCTGGGGCTCAGGGCTTACAGGCTTCGCTGCGGGGTGGGAACAGCCAGGGTGCCTGGCCTCCCTCACAGGGACCCAGAGTAGCTGCCCCTCCTGTCCCCCGACCTGGTATGGAAGGCAGGGGCATCTGAAGGGCTCTGTGGTAGGACTGTGCCTGCTGGACAGCAAGTGCAGGTGACTTCCTGTCACTAAACAGACACTTGGGGCCATCGGGCCTACTGTGAAGGGGAACAGATGAGAACTAAGCTTCAACATTTAGGTGATAAGCAGCATGACAGACAGCTGGACAGGTTGGCACGCAGCCGGGTGGGATAGGGCCCCAGGGGCCACCAGGGCCGCCTGTCAGTGTCTGCTGCAGGTGAGCATCCCCCGCCTCCGGCTGAGCACACCATGGGGCCCAGGCACAGGGCGGGGCAGCCGCGGGCTCTGAGCCCACTTCACAAGGGAACAGCCGTCCCCAGATAGGGGACACAGCATGGCAGGCTGGTCCAGAGGCCCTAAGAGCCTCCAGAAGCTGGTGAGTCACCGGCCTGGTTACCAAGGCAGCAGGCTGGCCAGGGTGGCCTCAGGACCTCACTGGGAGAGGGACGCAGGGGCCAGGCAGGGGCTGGAGGAGCAACCCCACCATGGCAAACGCATGGGCCCTGGCTTTGTGGGCGCCAGGATGGCAAGGTGGGGACTCAGACCGGGTCTGGCCACAGAGCCAGGCAACAGGAAACCTAACACAACTTGGGTGGCAAAGAGAAATGGCCTGAGCACGTGGGAGTCGGCCTGCGGCAGGCTGCAGCCGAGGGTGACCCGGAGTGCAGAGCCACGCCACGGACCCATTCGTGTGCCTCCTCCCACTCTTCTGACGGAGGTGGCTTCATCCTGACTCGGCCTCCCTGGCTCCCAGCCAGTCCGCCAGATGACCAGCTTGCCAAAAACATGATTTCAGGAATATTCTTTTTTAAATCAGTCAATGAACATGCTTATATTTTAAATTTGATTCAGGAATTGGCTTTCAGAGAGTTGTTTTTAGGCAAATTGCCCTCACTTCCAGCAATTCTCGAGAACATGATGGTTGGCAGCAGCGCTTGGATCATGGGCTTCCGCAGGGCTGTCCAGGAGGAGGAGGGGGTGGGAGCGGGATGGAAGGGG
>NW_022900923.1:8953260-8962192 GCF_012274545.1 Fukomys damarensis
TGTGGGTCTGCTGGGCCCCTGTGCCACCCTGGGCCAATGACTGTGGCCTGAAGACCACACGTGGCAGGGACCCAGCTGCCGGGCTGGGTAAGGGCACTTTGGAGGGCAGCAGCCACCGAACCCGTGCTGAGCTCCTGTTAGGGGAGGCCAGAGAGGCCATGGACGCGCAGCCAGGGATTGGCAATGCCGACCACGTGAGGGACAGATGGAGCCAGCTGAAGGTCGGGCTGGATTCTCCAGGCAGGGAAGAAAGCTGTGCCGGCTGAGTTCTGGGACAATTCCAGGGCGGAGCTGGGCAAGCCCGATGGGTGACATGTGGGTGCTACGTGCATCCCAGCCCTTCTGGAGCGCTGTCCCCATGTGCCCTGAAGGTCCTGCCCTGCCCCTCCCGAGCCTGAGGCTTGGCGGCCCGCACCCCTCGTGTCTGGCTGTGGACCCTTCCTCCCTCTGTCCCCCGCTGATGGTGCTGCTAAGTTTTCACGCAGCCCTTGTCCAGCAACCCCATACTGGAACACCTTCCAAGTGATGTGGCCACCTCTGCCAGGAGAGCCACGAAGCAGGCACAGAGGGGGTGAGCGAGAGCCAGGGGCGCAGCCTGGGACCCTCCGAGTCCAGACTCACTCCCCGTTCTGGAGTCCTGGGAGACACTGGGTTTTGGGGGGCAGTATTAGTGATGGCACCCCAAGCCTTGCCGTGCTAGCTAGCGCTTGTTACTGAACTGCATCCTTAGCCTTTTTTATTTTTTAATTATTTTGGTACCAGGGATCAAACTCTAAACCTTGCACTCACCAGGCAGGCGCAGCACCACTGAGCTACATCCTCAGCCTGTTTTTATATTTTTGAGACAAAGTTTTGCTAAATTGCTAAGGTTGGGATTAAATTTGCAATCCTCCTGTCTCAGCCTCCTGAGGAACTAGGATTCTAGGTGTTTAGTCCAGAGAGAGAGAGAGAGAGAGAGAGAGAGAGGGAGGGAGGGAGGGAGAGGAATTAGATGAATGATACTTCGCTTCCTTCTTTTTCCAACTCTTGCCTATTGTATCTTTTTAAACATCTGAGACATCTTTAAAGATGATTTGAATGGAAAGATTTCTATAAGAATAATGAATAATGGCTATTTAAGAAAAAAGACGGTCTTGCTTTGTGGTTCAGGATGACCTAGAACTCACTATGGAGCCCAGGCTGGCCTCCAACCCTTAGCAATCCTCCTGCCTCAGCCTCGAGAGCTGGGATCACAGGTGTGCACCACGCCCTGCTGAAGAGTGACTTTAAATGAATTTAAATGCTAAAGAACGCTCAGAAAGCGCAGGGAACGGCAGCAGTGGGGCAGATGGGGGTTTTAAATGTTTATTTTACCAGGA
The DNA here is from genome assembly GCF_012274545.1 of Fukomys damarensis. Lineage (NCBI taxonomy): Eukaryota > Metazoa > Chordata > Mammalia > Rodentia > Bathyergidae > Fukomys > Fukomys damarensis. The sequence continues at coordinate 8,954,619 of NW_022900923.1, forward strand.
CACGTTTGCAGTACATGATGACCGCACGCCCCGAGGGGAGGTGGTGCACGGGCAGGGCACGTCCTCATTCTTCTTATGCCCCCTGCATTTTTCTTTCTCAGGGTCACATCCATTATGCCTTGCATCAGCCAACCTTAGCACAGACGAAGGCCAGACAGGGTCATCGGTGCACGGGCTGAGCAGCCTGGGCTGAGGCCCCAGCGCCAGCCCTTGTGCCGGGCCGCGAGACTCGGCCTCCTCCCGCGTGGTTCTCCTCAGTTTGCTTCCAGGAATGCTCGCTGCACCTGTGGTGGGCTGAGGCGATGGTAGATGAGAGAACCGCGCCTGCCTGTTGTCAGGTTCCGCCCTTCCTAGGTGGCCAGGCGGGATGAAGGCTGAGCCCAAGTCCACTCCCGGAGCAGCAGTGACCCCAGCGTAGTGAAACATAATTGCATCTTGTTTATCCACCTCCAGCGTTCCAGGCTTCAGAATGCAAGAACTTTTCAAAGGCAAGAAGCAGCAGCGGTCCGCTCCGATAACTTACCGATTTATCTTTCCAAATTCCCTGTCCTCATCTTTCAGAGACACGGAAGAGAAGCCGGCTCTCGGGGCTGGTACAAGGGACAGGCCGTGGGATCTGGGAGACTGTCTGTCTCTTTTCCTTCTCTCCCTTCCTTTCTCTTCCTTCATTTCTTTTCTCCCCACCCTCCTCTCATCTCTGTCCCTGTCACTGGTTTTGGGCCTTGAAAGAAAAACCAAGAGAAGCCGGGTGTGGTGGCGCACACCTGTAATCCCTGCACTCGGGATGCTGAGGCAGGAGGATCGCTGAGTTCGAGGCCAGCCTGGGCTACCCAGGGAGTTCCAGGTCAGTCTTGACTACATTGTGAGACCCCATCTCACAAATTAAAAAATAAAAAATAAAAGCCAAGAGAGCTGTCAGAACGATGAGTTTCAAATCTGCAAGCGTTTCCTCCAGAAGGGGACATCACAGGGACCTCAGGGAGCTCCGCAGGTACAGAGTCACTTCATCCCCGGGGCATTTCCAGTTCATTATCGCCCATCCACTCCTCACACGTTTTTTAAAAGGCTAGTTTTTATTTAGCCTTCTCATTCATGCTAAATAAACACATTTCATTCAAGGGAGGCAAAACTAGAGGGCGTGGGCTCGTTGCATAATGGATATTAAGGCAGTGTTTAACGATGAATGCTTTGTGACCTCAGAATGAATCAGCGCTCAGGCTACGGAAACAGTTAGTGTGGCTGACAAGACCCCTGCCGTCCCCTGTGTGCTGCCTGCAGGTGACATGGCGGGGCACCTCCCGTCACCCCCGATGTGTGCCACACAGCTGCGTGAGCTTGGGCCCGTCCTCCTTCCGGTCCTGAACTCCGCTCCAGAAGCCGGGATACGAGCCCTCCACGGTCCTGGGGCCAGCACCGGAAGAAGCGGCACCGACGCCGCTGAGCACCTGCCCCACCCTGCAGTTCGTGTCCACAGGTGCTCCGTCCTCATCTCCGGCGCCCACCTGGCCCCAGGCGCTCGCCCCATTGCGTCTCACTTTTCTCACTTTGCACGCCGAGCAGAGGGCAAGTGAGTCACCTGCTCAAGGTCAGAGGGCTGGGATTTGAGTCTTGGTGTAAGATGGGCTTGGTGGGCCGCACCTGCGGTTGCAGCACTCTGGGAGGTTGAGGCAGGAGGGTTACAAATTAGCCCAGCGAGGACAACAGGGTGATTAAGCAAGACCCTGTCTCAAAACGAAAACATGAAAGGGGAGAGGGAATGTAGCTCAGCGCAAAGGTCCTGCGTTCAGTTCCCAGTACCTCAAAAGGAGGACGAAGGGGAGAGGGAGGGGAGGGAGGAGGAGGAGGAGGAGGAGGAGGAGGACCGCACCACTACCTTCATGAGCCTGGTGTGGAAAGGGCTTCCTGAGAAACTGGAGAGCTGGGATCCGGGGCGGCCCCGCTGCCGTGATTCCCAGTGATTATTTTTGTGCTAGTAACGATTGCCTCTTCTTGACGCTCCCTGAACTGTGTGAACTGTGATTCCTTACACACCCCAGATTCCCTGCAACCTGGGCCTTTGCTCCCGATGCCATCACGACCCAGACAGCCCGGCGAAGGTCTTCCTCCGAGTCTGCGCTGCAGGTGTGTCCACCTTCGGCTGGAGCACGGCAAGGACTGAGGGACGCCCGCAGGGAGACCTGCTCCCTCCTGACACCGGCAGGGTCCGAGAGCGGACAGGCAGCGCGGGCCTCCCCCTGCCACTGGCGAACACGTTTCCTAGGCACTGCCCCGAGAAACACTTCATTTCGCACAGCTGATCCAATTAACAAAAGGAGACAAACAAATTAAAAGGCAATCCCGGGGTGGCTGCAACTCCGGAGCCTAATGGATAAACAGCCTCCGTGGAGCTGCCTGCCCCAAGAACGCACCATCACACTCTGGGCGGGCTCTGAACAAGTAGTTCTTGTTTCGCAGGAGTTCGCTAATGCCCTTTCGGACTAGGAGGGAATGCATTCAGAATGGGCTGGTGAGCACTGACACAGAGCTGAGGTAGGACTCAAGGAAGTGGGTTGTGTGTGTTACTCGTCTGCTAAAACTGGAATCCGGGCTCTGAACAGGACCCTGGCGGCGCTCGGGACCTTCCGGTCAGCCAGGGGTGCGTCCCCCATGGTCCACACCGAGCCACGCCTAGAGGGTGAACAGCGCTTAGCATCAGTGCTGCCCGGTACCCGGGGTCACCTGGCTCTCCTGCCACTGATTCAGGGCCCTCTGCCCCCGGGTTTCCTCGGTGTGTTTACCTGACGCAGAGGAAGCCCTCCTGGGTCTGGACTCCCTGACTGCAAAAGAAATGACTTGTTTTCCTACAAATCAAAGCCAGAGATACCTGCTCTTATCCCAGGGGGACCAGGAGTGAAATCACAGTTCATCTAAGGGTGTGATACTGGGCTGCTTGTGTTTTGGTTTTAGAATCGTACGGTCTCCATGGGTGGTGTGAGGGCTCATAGGCACTGGCTCTCACGGGGTGTGGTGATGCACGGAGGGCAGGAGGATCAAAGTTCAAACCCAGCTGGGCAACTGAGTGACTTAGCCAGACCCCGCCTCAAAATAAAAAATGAAAAGGGACAGGCATGTAGCTTAGTATGAAGGCCCTGGGTTCAATCTCTAGTACAAAAAAAAAAAGAAAAAAGATAGCTTTCTATGACAAACCAATCAGTAAATTTAATGCAACTCTTTTTGGGAGGAGATTTGAGACAGGGTCTCACTATGTAGTTCAGGCTGGCCTTGAACTCACTGTGATCCTCCTGCCTCAGCCTCCCAAGTGCTGGGCTGACAGGCGTGAGCCACCATGCATGCCCGGCTTCTGGTTTATAGTTTAATGTAATAAAAGAGAGAAGGAGGAGAAGAGGAAGAGCAAGAAGGTAACAAGGCAGTCATTTTCCTGTCCATGTGTTGATACACGTTGTGAATATTCAGATACACATGTGGTAACTACAAGTGTGACCCCTCTCATTTAGCCAAGTGAAATGATGGCATTCACACAAAATCTCAATGTTTGTAGGAGCTTTACTCATAATAAGCAAGCCTGGAAACAGCTAGAATGTTCCTCAGTTGGGAATGAACTGTACACCCTTCCGTACCATGGTCTACTGCTCAGCAGTGAATATGGTGTAGGCCGTAACTTGGAAGTGGTTCCAAGGGCACTGTGCTGAGGGCACAGAGCTGGACTCCAAAGGCTACACTGTGTGTAGAAAATGCAGGACACAGCAAAGCCACAGGGACGGAAGACAGACCAGTGGTTGCTGGGGTTAAAGGAGAGGGAGGGTCAGAGAGCGGGAACTTGGGGGCTTGAGGGGACTCCTGACATCTAAGCAGGGGGTTTCACCAGTGTGCGATTTGGCAGTCAGAACTGTACACCCACAGACTGATGTTTACTCTGTGTAAACTAAGAACAAAATAAAACACACCTGAAAGGCGGTGGGGCGGTGTAAACAGGACAGCAGACCACAGGGAGCTAGAAACTGAATCAAATACAAATAGTTAAATTCATTTTGCTAATGATAAAGTCTCAAACCCATAGGGAAAAGACGCATTCTTTAATAAACAGTGCTGGGAAAGCTGGTTCTTATTATTAAGAAGAAAAAGAGTCTACCTCAAAGGAAATTCCAGAGAGATTAATCAAAGATATAAACAAGGGAGGGTGAAAATACGGGAGGAAAACACAGATTTCATAATCATCTTGGAGTGGGTTTTTTTAAAAGAATGGTAAGAAAGCCACAAATCATTAGCTTTACAAATTAAAATGAAGTAAATGAATTGACATTTTTTTGAAACAAGGTTTTGCTCTGTAGATCAGGTTGGCCTTGAACTCAAAGGGTGATCCTCCTGCCTCAGCCTCTGGAGTGCTGGGATTGCAATTGGTTTTTGTTGTTTTTAAGGCAAGGTCTCTACATAGTTCATGCTGGCCTTGAACTCACTAGGTAGCCCAGGCTGGCTTCCAACTCACCACAAGTTTCCTGCCTCAGCCTCCCAAGTGCTGGGACTACATGTGTGTGCACCATCACATCCTGGCAAGAGAGCCACGTTGTCTGAAGTCCTGCTTAGGGCTCGGGGAGTTCCTGGTCCAGGACAGGCTGGAGAATAGGCACTGAGGCCTGACTCCTGCCTGAGGATCTCCGTGGGCCAGGGAGGTGAAACTGTGCTGGGTCCTGCTCTTCTGCCCCGGCCTGCCTTCCACACTGACCCTCCAGGACACCTTCAGCCTTCCAGTAAATTTCTGCATGGGAATGTGTGTCCGAGTTTATTTCTTGGGAACTTAACCTAAGACGATGTCTTAATATGTAAAGTTCTCATTATGTAGTTGAGACTGACCTGGAACTCACTATGTAGTCCACGCTGATCTCAAACTCACAGCGATCCTCCTGCCTCAGCCTCCCAAGTGCTGGGATCACAGGCGTGCGCCACCTCGCCCGGCTTCAAATATGTTCTTTAAAATACATTCCACTGGGCTGGCGATTTGGGTCAGTGGTGCTGTGCCTGCCTTGCAAGTGCAAGGTCCTGCATTTGATCCCCAGTACTGCGAAAAATGAAATAAAATAAATAAATAAAAATAAAATAAAATACATTCCACTCTGGCACAGTGGTGCATGCCTACAATCCCAGCTACTCCAGAGGCTGATGCAAGCCCACCAGGACAATTTAGGGAGCCCCAATCTCAAAATAAAAATATGTTAAGATAAAGGGCTGGGAGTGCAGCTCAGCAGTACAGTGCTTGCCTAGCATTTATGAGGCAGCACACACACACACACACACAGCAGATGTCACAATATACAACAAGTGTATAAAAGAAAAGCAGTCTGAAATGTTATAGAAAAAAGTAATTAATTTTTGGGGGGATAAAGAGAGATGGTTATTTTCCTCTTCATACTTTGCTTTATTTTCTGAAAAAAATTTAAATGTTACTCACAGTGGTACCTCAGTTCGTGAACTTAATTCTTCCCGCGAAGTCAACATTGAACCTAAACATTCAATTTGATTTGCTTCTTGTCCAACTCAGCTTGTGACCAGAATCATGGAAAGAATTAAGCTCATGGACTGAGGCACCACTGAATAACTAGAAGAAAAAGAATCCTTTTTTTTTCCTGAAGAGATCCTATTGAATAAGCTTTTCCTGTGAAATTAAGTGTGCCGCTCGTGGTGGCGCACGCCTGTGATCCCAGCACTTGGGAGGCTGAGGCAGGAGGATCACTGTGAGTTCGAGACCAGCCTGGGATACATAGTGAGTTCCAGGTCAGTCTCAACTACATGGTGAGACCCTGTCTCAGAAAACCAAACTAGACATGCTCAAAAAAAAAAAAAAAAAAAAAAAAAAAAGAAAGAAAGAAAAGAAAAAAAGAAATGTTGCAGAAACTAAGGCATCCACTGATTTTCAGTTTCCAATTTTTTAAAAGCCTTCTGTGCTGTAAAAAGATGGTTAGTACATGTTTGCTGTGCAACATTCCTCCTGCGAACACATCTGAAGTCCTCTTTCATCTCCTGTCCCCCTCCGCTCCCCTTGGAGGAGGGGCCATCTCGCTCGCTTACTTCCTAGGCCTTTTCTTCCCCAGGCAGGCCGTGCTGTCTCTGGGGAGCCGCGTTTCTCCCCAACCCTCACCTCTGCCTGGCTCTTCCTCCACCGTCTGTCAGGTCAGGAAGGCTTCACCCGAAAGCCCCTCGGCCCTGGCTTCTTGCATCCTGCGGAAGCCAGGACTCTTTTCCCCTGGGTGTGGGGAGATTGGGCCCAACCCCGGGTTTGGACTCAGATGAGGAGCAAAGACAGGAAGGCTGCCAGGACCCCGTGCGTGCGCTCTGCTGTGCCTGGCTTTCCGGAGGGCGCAGAGATGGGGGGTGTGGCTGGAGGACTGAATTGGGCCTCTCTGGGCCCACCTGCCCAGTGCCACCTTGATTTCCCTGCTGTCACCAGCCAACAGCCGTGGGTGAGGTCCGAGCAGGCCTACTGTGTTCGCAGGCCTAGTGGGCAGGGGCGCCTGGTGCCCTGCTGGGGAGGATTTTTGAGGTTGCAGATCATATCCCCAGAACGGAGAAAAAGCGTCTTCAGCAGATTCCATTAGAATAAGGGCAACTCATGAGGTCATGTCTGGTGATTACAGAATTATCTTAATTATTTACTAATGCATGCCAGGCCCGAGGACGCTGGCACGAGCACCCTGCAGAACAAACTTTCCAACCAAAAACAGAAACCACCTGGCGAAACTGGGCAGCGAGTCTGACCACCCTGCAGAATGAGCTGGAGTCAGGGGGGACGTAGACCCCAGGAAGGGTCCTGACTGAAGACAGCAGAGATTTCGGCAGCCTCAGCTGTTCCAGACCTCAGGAGGCTGAGGCAGGAGGATTGCTGTGAGGTTGAGGCCAGCCTGGGCTACCGAGTGAGTTCCAGGCCAGACTGCCCCACAGTGAGACCCTGCCTCAAAAAGAAAAAAGAATTTGGCAAGCTCTCACTCCCGTGGTTCTGCTCTCGGTGGCGGGGACAGCAGCACCTACTGGGACCTTTTGCCGACTTCGGCTGTCTGGCTTTACCTCGCCTCTGGGACAATCCCAGGAGGCCTAGATTGGGCTCCCGCCTCTGAACAGCCCCTGAGAGAGTGTAGTTTGTCCAAGGTGGCTCCCCAGGGGTCTCTGTGCTGTCCCTTCCGATGGCTTCTACCTAAGCCATGAGGAAGCAAGATGGAAAAAGAAAAACTTGGAGGAGCAGAGCCTGAAGAATCTGTGGGGGGAAAGTACCGGAGGGACAGGCCGTGAATGAGGAGGTGCGGAGGGGGCGCCTGACGAGTGTCACTGTCTGGAGTTCTCCGAAGCTGTCCTTAATTCTCAAGTCGCTCGTAAAGAAAAAGGTACACAGGGAGAATCTTTACCTGACAGTGAATCTGATGACAGCAAATCAAAGCAGAGGCGCAGCTGAGAAGCCGAGAGCAGAAAGCGGGTGTTTCTCGGGGACAGGAAGACGCAGACGCCGACGGGCAGGCGGACGAGGCCAACGTGGAAGGCCCTCAGGTTGCACTGGCTTTTGGTGAAGACAGACCAGTCACTGGTGTGAAAAA
>NW_022900923.1:8962381-8976477 GCF_012274545.1 Fukomys damarensis
TTTGGGGAGTCCTTGGGTTTTGTTTGCTTGGTGTCGACAGCACTGGTTACTCTGAACAAATAAAAGCTTTCGGAGTTGCTTCCTTTATCAGAAAAGAGCATTTGAGACCTGATGTAGTTCCTCGGCTGTTCTACATCTCGGGGAAAGCGTCCATCCATAGTCAAACACAACTGGAAACTCATTTTTAGCTCACATTTGTAAGGGTCACTCTGAGGTTTTTTGCTTGGGTGTAGATAAGATATTTATATAAACATTCATCAGAACAAACACCGGAAGTGATAAGTCTGTGCTTCTGACACGCCGACCTTCCAAGCAGCCTCCGAAATACATCACTTCCAGGTACGCTGAAAGTTTTCCTGAAGCCATAATCTTCCAAGTTACACAGATGACAGATTCCGTGGTTAATTAGACAGTTCAGAGCGGGTATTTTCAAAGCAGCCATATCAGAATCCATGCTCATGTCTTTAGTCACAAAGATACAACGGTTTACTTGCAAGATTCCTGAAAAGAAAAACTGTATCACCACCAACAACTTCCCCACCCGAATTAGGAGACTTGTCAAAGCTGGCTGAGTCAGCCAACCAGGACTTGTTAAGGAACATTTAAAGGTTCCTTTGGGAGAAAAAGGGAGAAAAAGTTCACATGGGAAGGGAACCACGGGAAGGGGGAGGGGGAATGGAAAGAAAGGAAAAGAAAAAATGCAAAAAACGGAAACGAAACTTTTCACATAAGGAGGGGAGAGGGGTTGAGGGGGTGGAGGGGGACGGGAGGAAAGGAGAATCAAGATGGATGATGCTCAGGGACAAATTCCCTACGGAGAGTGTTATTACGCCTATCTAAAACGTACCAATGAAATTAATTTGAAAAGAATAAAGATTGCTCATGACCTGTTCCTTTATAATACTTGGAAATCTGTGGACTCCAATGTCTAAGTCTTGGCCCGTGGAAACTAGGCGAGGCGGTCCGAGGTGCTCCAGGACCCCAGCCAACGTCTGGAATCGAAACTATGGACCTGCACGTCTTTCTTGACCCCCACTCGCTCCTTCCATGTAAGTGTGATCTTTTCAGGATCCGGGTCACTGTTTCAGTCGAGGCCCGGAGGGTGACTTTGTAGTGGTCAGGATGTTATCCTACTATATACGGTTTACTTTATTGTAAATAACGGGAAGCAGTCATCAATAGTTTTATGTTCCTTTAAAAAAGAAAAAAGCAAGCAGGGGACACAGTGCATAACATCAGTCAAGAAATGTGTATTAGCCAAATAGTACTTATCCAGCATCGCGCCAACGTCAAGCTGTGGCTGGAAGGTATTTTAGGGTGCTGGGAGGAAGTGTGAGCCGACGCACAATTCCTATTTGGGAAAGGCAGCTCCCTTATTCACAGACAAACAGAAGAACGGTGAAGTTCAATACTCCTTTGGATACCCTGGAAAACCTTTCTGTTTGAGATAGAGTCTCACTATGCAGTCCAGGAAGTCTTCAAACTCACTGTCTAGGCCAAGCTTGAACTCACAGTGATCCTCCTGCCTCGGCCTCCTAAGTGCTGGATGACAGGTGTACACCACCACGCCCAGTTCTCTGGAAAACTTCTGTCAATCTCTGAAGCACAGCTCTATCTTTATAAGATAAGCCACATACCATTATCAACCATCTCAAAAGTGTCGTCTTGTTTCCTGGAGACCTGGCCACTACAAAGCCTGCAGCTTTCTGGGCACTTGGACTTGTAACGCATTGCAATGGAAAGGAAATCGAGGGACTGAGTAATTCAAGCCCGGACAAGGTTGCCACCACACAGTTCAGAGTCCACAGGAGAAGGGAAACTCGCTGGGCCTCCAGAGCGAAGGACGCTGGAGCAGAAGAGACTTCCCCAGGTCACCTGGTTCGCGCACTGCCCTGCAGGTGGACAATAAAACCATCCAGGGCGGAGATAACTGGGGGCATGGACTTAAGTCTTAAGGGCTGCTCCGGAGGTCAGAGCTCTGTCAGGCAGGCTCGGGCTCTTTTCTGGTCCAGCTGTTTCCTGGACCCACTCTCTCCGGGGATTTCGGCCTGAAGACAAGGCCGAGAGAAGGTCAGGAGAAAGCAGCAAGGACGCAGAGAAGCCAGGCACGGCGGCGTCAGGAGGCTAAGGCTGGAGGATCGCTGCAGGCAAGGCCAGTCTGGGCTACGAAGTGCATCGAGGCCAATCTTGAATACACGGGGAGACCTTGTCGCAAAGCCCCCCAAAGAGAAGACGTGCAGGACCATTATTCACGAGCAGAGAAGCTGGAGGCTCTCAGGGCAGGGCAGTCTGAGGGAAGAGGTTTTTCTAGCTCCGGTTGTGCCTTTCATGGGCCCCGATCTCGACAAAAGCTGTCTCTTTCCCCCGAGGACTTGCAGACGGGGAAGTTCTCACTACGAGGCTGGTTCACAGGGGAGCCTTTCCTGCGACTTCGATGCTATGTGTTTCGAAAGAGCAGTCGGTGTGTGAGGAAACTAAGGAGTCGCCGCACTAAACGAGCGCCCCTTTGAATCAGACCAGCACCAACAAGCCCAGGATGAGACGGGTTCCTCCACGGCTCCAGGCAAAACGTGCAAAACTAACAACTGGCATTTTCTCCTCACTTCTCTCCCACTCTCTGCCTCCTTTAATTACCCATGCGGTGGGGAGAGACGGAGCCTGGATTATTCCCATGCGCGCGGAGTGTTTGTTAAGTCTCCCTTCGGGGTGAACTACGCTAGCGCTGGCACCCATGGAGCCTGAACTGCTACCCAATCTGAAATGCTTCAGGGCCGGGAAGACGGCGCCGTACCCAGCTCTCCTGGAAGGAAAGTGGGATGTTTCAAATCCTGTGCAGAGAGCTTTAAAGTCAGCAGCATGGCAAGGCGACGGCCTGCTCACACCGCCAGCGCTGTTCGGGACACTCCACCATCTCCTCGGGCTGCGAACCACCGCGTCCGGCCGTCCGAGCGTCCGTTTCCCAAGCCCAGGTTTATGTGACGTCTACATGTCTCCAGATTTCCTCCCTCTCTGGGTTAGTTTGAAGCAAATCCCAGATATCCTCTCATCTCGTCTGCAATTGCTGCAGGATTTTACTAGCATTTTGATGCAAGCAAGATCACATTATGCAGGTCAGAGCGTGTTTCAGAACAAAACACCATAAAACTAAGTCTTGGCACCAGAATGACACCCCCAGGCCCAGCCAGTGCTTGACTACTCACAGCGTCATCGCGGTGGCTCAGAAGGCCCGGTGCGCAGAGGCTGCTGCAGTGGGGCCAGGGGCTGTGGGGTCCTTGCAGGTACAGGGCGCTGCCTCCCTCAGGCAGCCTGGGCAGGGGCCGGGGGATCCAGAGGGAGGTGAAACCGAGTGGGCGGGCGGGAGGAGGACGGGTCACCCGCACGGGAGATCTGCTCCCATCTCTGCATCTGCCCCTGGCTGGGCGCTGAGCCGGCAGAAGGCTGCTCAGGGTGGGATGGCGGCGAAGAGGGGCAGAGTGGGAGCTGGGGTGCAGGGTCCCTTCCGGCCCTGCCCTGGTGCCTGCGGCTCCACCTCTTGGTGCCACGGCCCAGGAAGAGTAGGCTGCCTTGTGATCTCGAGAGCACCGTGAGGAACTGGTCAGTTGACAGAAATGGAGGGCAGTGGATGAGGGTGAGGGTGACTTTCTGGCAGCATTAACTACTGAGACACAGCTGGGCGTGGTGGCGCACGCCTGTAATCCCAGCACTCAGGAGGCTGAGGCAGGAGGATGGCTGTGAGTTTGAGACCAACCTGGGCCACATGAGTTCAAAGCCAGCCTGCTGAAACATGGTGAGATCTTGTCACAAAACTAACAAACCAACCACCCAAACCTACATTCTGAGCCCTAACTCACTGCCACATGTTCTGTTATACCAACATGCGTGGGACAACCACGAACAGCTCCTATTCCGTTCAGCTGAAATCCAGGGACTTTCATGAAGTGGCTGTTTGATGTAAGAGCTCAAAGGGGCTTTCACTGCCAAACCGAGAGCAAGTTCAACACCAAAGTGAACTGCAAGCCCGTGAAGAAACAGTGCTTTATAACTCTCTGCTGATAAACGTTGGCAGAAGGCTCCCAGCGGGACACTCAAAGTTGACACCAGACAGAGAGGGCTCAGGAGCAAGAACACTGCTAAGCAATGATCAAGATAAAGGAGGACGAGGCAGGAATTACTGCTGGATCCCAGACCCGAGGGGCAATGGTGATGAACAAGATACGGGCACGGCCTTAACAGTATCTCCCTGCTGCACGCGGTGGCACATGCTATAATCCCAGCACTCTTGGGAGGCTGAGGCAGGAAGGCTCCAAGTTCAAGCCCACCTTGGGCAATTAGATACTAAGAAGGACCCTGTCTCAAAATAAAACATTAAAAAGGAGGGGGGCTGTGGCTGTGGCTCAGTGTGAAGACCCTGGGTTTGACCCCCAGTAACACAGATGCGATGTATCTTCTTCTCGGGACCTGCTTATTAACTCAAGGGGAAGAAATTATACAGCAGAGAGATCGGGTGGCACCTTGAAGGGGTGATAAGAACGCGTTTTGCTGGCAAGGGCAGCTGGACAGGATGTGCCTCCAGCTGTGAGACCCTTTGACAGTCACAGTGTTGATCTAACAGGGTTCCAGCCAAAGGTGCATAAGAAAACACCAGACAAGTGCAAAATATGAATGTTCTATTTATATGTTTTTTAAGTGAGAGGAGCTGGCTGGGTGTGGTGGCGCACACCTGTAATCCCAGCACTTGGGAGGCTGAGGCAGGAGGGTCGCTGTGAGTTCGAGACCAGCCTGGGATACATAGTGAGTTCCAGATCAGTCTCAACTACATAGTGAGACCCTGTCTCAAAAAACAAAACAAAACAAAGTGAGAGGAGCTGGGTATGGTGGGACATGCCTGTAATCCCAGCATTTGAGAGGCTGAGTCAGGAGGATCATCAGGAGTTCAAGGCCAGTCTGGGCTATACAGACCAGCCTGAACTAGAAAGAAAAAAAGTTAAAAAGCTAAAAAAAAGCGGGGAGGGTGAAGTCTACAATGGGTAACTAGGTGAAGGGCACATGGGTGTTCCCTGGAACAGTTTCCAAGTTGAGGACACAGGTGTTCCTTACCTAGGGTGAGGTGTCACACATATCCCCGCTTGGGTGCTGCACTTGGGCAGCGCAGCCTGCTGTGGAGGTTGGACCTGACGGGCACCGCGGTCCCCGTGTGACAGCATGGTCCTGCACGCCGTGAGGCTGGGAGATGTCAAAGCTCAGACTGCCGAGTGGAAAACTTCTAAGCTGACCCGCCAAAAGTCAGACCCGTGTGTGTCCAACGTTCTGTCCCTGAGCCAGTCTGATATCAGGAGGCTGGTGGTGGTCAGATCGCACTGTGTATCTTGGGCTGGCCTTAACTCACAGCAATCCTCCTGCCTCAGCCTCCTCAGCACTGGGATCACAGGTGTGTGCCCTTATGCCCGGCAGATGCTGATTTTTTGAATTGGAGTCAGGAGAACGACTGGCTTTGGGCCACGGGAATAATCATCTTGGAGCAGCTCTGACCTGAGCTGGTGGCCTGGAGTTCAGCAGCTCACCACCCGTCACGGGTGACCGGTCACAAGGAAACAGGCTCACGGGTGAGCACACAGCGGGAGACACCGGGCGCCTGCTTATTTTGCACTCGTGGCCGGGGCAGACCTACCTGTTCAACTCGGGTCCCTGTGTCACACTCCTGAGGGACCCGGGCTGGCACAATGGGGGCAGCGGGGAGGACAGTGTCGGGAGGGTGATGCCGTCTGTGCCAGGTCTGGAGAGCAGGGGCTGAGGAGCAGGCAGGGCAACAGCTCGAGTCCCGACCTCAGGCGGGCAGGGCTGGCTTCGCACTCTGCCACCTGTTTTCAGTTTTCTTGCATTTGTCCTTGCAGGGTACTGTGACAGGCATCAGAGCTCGGAGCCAGCAAACCCCACGAGGAAAAGGAAAACGTGCATTTAGGGTCTGGTAGGAATGGCCAAATGCACTGGGCCTGCATCGCTCTCTCTCCTCTGCTGTAACAAATGACCACAAACTCGGTGACTTAAAAACAACAAGAGGAACATATCACTGCTTGAATGTTCTGAAGCCGGAAGTCAGGATCACTACCCAGCACCAGGGAGCACCTGGCCTGCTCTCCCAAATCGGGGTGTCCCAGGCAGCCAGGGCTTGCAGCAGCTGTGTCACCTTGATATTGGCCTCCTCTCTAGGGTCCCTGTGTGTCCAGGGACACGTGTTGTTGGATTTAGGGCCCACCGAGGTAGCCCAGGATGGTGTCATCTCAAGATCCTTAAAGAAAGCTGCAGACTGCGTTATACCCACATAAGGAAACACATTTCTTTTTTTTTGGTACCGGGGATCAAACTCAGGCCCTTGCGCTTGCAAGGCAGGCAGCAGAGGAATCACATTTCTAGGAGAGCAAGACAGTGACAAGCGGGCGTCGCCATGCAACCTGTCACAAGTCCCTTCCATTCACCAGAGGTCATCATAAGCAGTTTCTCTAACTCACAACTACCCAACGGGATAGGTGATTATTTTGGCCTCTGTTGAAAAAATGGGGGTAGAGTGTCAATGGGTCATTTGGAACGGTCACTTAGGAGAATCTGACTTGGGTGGGGAGTCGTGAGAAAAGTTTAGAAAGACTACTTACTATCATTATTATTATTTGGGGGGGTTGAGACAGAGTTTCGCTATGTAATTCAGATTGGCCTTGAAGACACTGTGATCCTCCTGCCTCAGCCTCCCAAGTGCTGAGATTACAGGCATGTGCCACATTGCAGGCCCAGCTGAATCGGAAATCCTTTGAATACCTGGATACAGGGTCGTGCGCAATTCTTCCAGTAATGGGCACTCGTGGTGCTTTAGATTCTGAGCGGCAGGTGAGATGGGCAGTTGGATCAGAAAGCTCCGCGTGAGGTGGACAGGATCACGGGATTGCTGAGCGCGGCGATGCAGGCCTGGACCCCAGACGCGGAAAGGGCACTGAATGGCTCCTCTGTCTTCTCCTCTTCCCATTAGGCCCAGCTCCTCCATCTTCCTGCCTGTTACCTTCAGGCGAGCGGCTGGCTGGTGAGCCGGCCCCACCAGCCCCGCTGGCGGATGCCAGGCCTCCAAGAAGGGGCCGCGCTGGGGATCTGGAGGCAACAGCAGGCTCAGGACCGACCGAGAAGGCCGCTCCACTGTTTGGGCCGTGGTCACCTGGAGGGCAGTGGCCCTCTGGGGACGGAGCAGTGTCCCTTGTGAGGGTAAGAGAGCGTCAACTCTGGCCATGCAGGGGAGCAGCGCTGAAGCCAGAGCAAATCCCGTCTTTGCCATTTTCGGGAGCAGCAGCAGACCGGAGAGAGACGTCGCCTGTCACCCCGTCCCTCTGCTTGTGACCGACCACCGCTGCCACGGCTTCTGTGTGGTCACTCAGCCTTTCGGGGTCCTGGTATGGACGTGGTCAGTGACCCCGGAGGAATTCCTGTCAGATGATGGAGGGTTGGGGGACAAGACACCCTAGGGAGAGCAACAAAATGTTCTTTTTTTTTTCTTTTGAGAGTCTCACTGTGTAGCCCAGACTGGCCTCCAACTTGCGGTGATTTTTCCTGTTTCAGCCTCCCTAGTGCTGGGATTACAGGGGTGCACCACCACGCCTGGGCAGCAAAATGTTTTGAAAAGCTGGAGTAAATTTTTTTTTCTGACACAATATAAGCAAAAATGGAAATCCTTATTTGCATCGTGGCATTTGATTAATTTTAAGGAGTGCTTTCTCATGCAGAGTTCATATTGACTTTTAATATCGAGGGACATCTGCTCATTTTTAAATAAAATTCAAATAGGGCAGATGATTATAAAAATAAAAAGGAAAATTAACAAATGTTTAAGGGTACTTTCCCCCACCCTGGGAAGATCTTAACTCTATATAATACCCTCCTTCTAGGGTCGGAGAGTGTGCTTTTTCTTTGGTGCTGGGATCGAACTCGTGTCCTTGTGCTTTCGAGGCAGGGGCGGAACCACTGAGCTGAATCCCCGGCCGGGAGTGTGATTTTGAATGGGCTACGGTGGCACGCAGTTGAATCACAGCAGCTGGGAAGGACCGCTTGAGTCCAGGAGTGCAAGACCAGCCAGGGTAACACAGCAAGACCCTGATTAAAAAACAAAAAACAAGCGCAAGCTCACACTGTCTGGGACTCAAAATGCGGCCCGGAGAGGTTCAGATCGCCCGCAGCCTTTGCAGACCTGCAGATCTCAGGAATGAGTCTGCATTCTCTGGTGCTGAAAGAATGAAAACGCCAGATGCGGAAGACATCCGGGTGTTAAAGAAACTGAAGAAAGCAGTCGGCAAAACAATGAACCAGTTCACCCTACAGACGCCTTGTGTGAACGGGGACCCAGTTTGGGAGCGCATCGCTGGAGACTCAGACCTGGGGTGACCTGTGACGGAGGCGTCACTGCCAAATAGGCCGCCTCCCCCGGTCCTCGGCGTAATTACAGAGGGACACGGGAATCGGGAATCGGGGAAGGGCGCGGCGGGGCTCCCGAGCGGGACTATTTGTCGTTGGGCACATAGGGTCCAGATGCTCAGGCCGGTTCGTTCCCGCCAACTCTGTGTATGAAGTTCAAAATGACCGCGTCCGGCAGGGCGTGGGGGCGCAGGCCTGTAGTCCCAGCGCTGGGGTGGCTGAGGCAGGAGGATCGCTGCAAGTTTGAGGCCAGCCTGGCTACAAAAACAAACAAAAAATACCTAAACACGTCCGGGTCGCAGTGCGGGGCTGGAGCTCAGGCTGTGTGCTCGGGAGAGAATTTCTCAGCTGCACCGTCAGTGTAAAGCTGGAACAGAGGACTATGTCCGCCTGCCCTCGGGGAGCTGCCGTGGCCAGCCACTTGGTCTAATGCAGATCGATCCATGCTACAAGCCCTGAAAGGGTGCTCACCAGGGCCTGGAGACTTCCTGAGGAAGTGACCTTTGATCTCAGCTCCCGGGGACAGGCAAGGATTCGCACTACCAGGAGGAGGGAAGAGCAGGAGAGAGGCCAGCGCGCCTGTGAGGAGGCCAAGGGTCAGGGTCTCGCCTGGAGGAAAAGCAGGAGCCCTGCCCCACAGAAGGCCTGTCCTGCACCAGGTGTAGCTTGGCGCTGCCTCCTTTCCAGAGGCCCTGCCCTTCCAGCCAGGAAAAGTGACCCCAGGTGAGCTGGCGAGGATGAGTTATGTGGCGGTGAAATGGTGCAAATGTGGCCGTTCATGCCTCACACCATTCTTGAGGCCGAGGCAGGAGGATCTCAATGAATTCGAGGTCAGCCCGGGCTGCCCAGCAGGTCCTGTCTCAAAAAGCCAACCAAATAAACAAAAAACTGGTTCCTGAATTTGCCAGTTTAAAACAGCCTTGGATTCACAGTGACCCCCCCAAAAACAGGTGGTCTAGCTGGGTATGACGGTGTACACCACCATAATAAGGCTGAGGCAGAATCGAGGGAGGCTAAGGCAGAGTTGTAAGCTCAAGTCTAGCCAGGTCAATTTAGTAAGACCCTGTCTCAAAATAAAAATACATACATACATACATACATACATACATAGAAAGGACTGGGGGGCCGGGGATCTGGCTCAGTGGTTCTGCGGCCTGCCTCGCAAGCACAAGGAACAGAGTTTGATCCCCAGTACCCCAAAAAAAGAGAGACTGGGGAGGTAGCTCAATGACAGAACCCCCCTTTGTTTAATCCCTACCAACCTGAAAAATTGAAGGTCCCAGCTGTGAGCACCCATCATGTGGTTTCTTCCCCTTCAGCAGCTCTTAAATTGGATTAAGAAATCATTTCTCTTTCGTTCCTTTCTTTGGAGACAGGGTCTCACTATGTAGTCCAGGCCGGCTTTGAACTCACTATGTAGCCCTGGCTAACCTCGAACTCATGGTGATCTTCCTCCTTCAGCCTCCCAAGTGCTGCAATTACAGGTGTGTACCACACCAGCACCAAGAAGCCATTTCTTACACCTGCTCACTGAAGCCCAGAGAGGTTTAATAACCTGTCCAAAGGCACACAGTAATTTTTCTACATGTGAAACATTTCATGTTTACTAGCACATGTGTGTGGTACATAATTATATTCATCATTCGGAGTTGGTCCATGTACATAATACATCTTAATTCTTTTTATAGTTTTTATGCAGGAACTTTTAAAAGTCATATATTAACCAGCTTTCCGCTGATGGCATACCCAATCTACAGGAGGAGACAGTTCAATTTGGCTCCTAGTTTCTGAGGGTTCAGTCCGGGGTAAGCTTGCTGCAAGGCAGGAATGCAGTGGCAGAGGGCGTGGTGGGGCAAAACTAATCACCTCACATCATCTGGGAAACTGAGCAGGAAGAGAGACAGTGGCCAAGGACCAGACACTGATCTTCCCAGACAAACTCAGAAGGGTCCTCAGAGTCTCTCTAGCTGGTCAGGTTGACGACTGACATTAACCCTTCGGATCAGCTCCTGAATTTCCCTCATCCTATGTGGGAGAAGTTCAAGCCTGGCGCAGCACTCCTGTCTCCTGAGCTAACTAGGAGACCTTGCTAAGGCTGAGCTAACTCGCCTAGGTGTGTAGATACTGGGTCCAACAGGCTACACCTCCGCCCCTAGTCCGTGACTCCTTCCCCTGGCCCAAGAAAAATCACTCCGCCATGTCTGGCCAATAAGATATTGCCAAATGTTAAACGTTCCTCCCATGGTTCCCTATATAAGCCCGTGCATTTCCTGAATAAAGCAGAGCGTTCCAGAAACCTCCCTGGAGTCTGCCACCTTGTTCCGTCCCGTGAGCGGGCTCTTGGGGACCACAAGATCCTACAGATCAGGAGGTCCTACGCCTTTCACAATGCTGACACTGGTCAGCGTCATCTTTACAGACAAACATGAGTAATACTCTCGTAAAAACATGTTTTAATTTTTAAAAATGATTTTGTTTGTTCGTTGTTGATTTTGAGGCAGGCTCTCACCTTTTAGTTCAGGCTGGCCTTGAATGCATAAGAAACCCAGGCTGGCCTTAGACTTAAGGTAATTCTCCTGACTCAGCCTCCCAATTGCTGGGATTACAGGTATGCACCACGACATCTGTCTAAACTTTTGTATTTTGGCATTTGGGGTTTGTTAGTTTTTATGGTACTGGGGATTAAACCCAGGGCCACTGCATGCAGTGAGCTACATCCGTAGCCCCCCCTCACCTTTTTTAAAAATTTTGACAGGGTGGGGAGGCACACACCTATAATCCTAGCACTCAGGAAGCTGAGGTAGGCGGATGGCTGTGAATTTGAGGATAGCCTGGGCTACATAGTGAGTTCAAGCCTAGCCTGACCTTCACAGCAAGACCCTGTCTCAACGGCCCCCTAAAATATATACATACACACACATATATAAATTACATATTATATATAATTATATATAAATTGTATATATAGCTATATAACATAAAATACATAAATATATAATTACACACACACACACACACACACACACACACACACACACACTTTTTTTCTTTTTAATCCAAGCCAAGGTCTCACTAAGTCTTGCTAAACTGCCCAGGCTGGGCTCAACCTTGCTATCCTCCTGCCTCAGCCTCCTGGAGTGTGGGATTACAGGTTTGTGTGCCAACACACCTGGTGCATTCTTTTTGCCTTGATTACCTTCTCTCACCCTCGGTGAGAGGCTAACAACAGACCAGGCACCAAGTCTGACCCTCGGCACTGACTACCTGAGCCAGGGTGTCCCTGCTGAGGGACACCAGGCCTCACGATGCTCTGGGTCCTGTGCCGCTGTCAGGGCTCGGTTTCTGGGCCGAACTTTCAGACTCCCTGCACTTAGGCCCTCTGTTGCCTCCCGGGGAACGCAGCTCCTTTTGCTGCTGGCCTGGACCGTCGGGTTCTGCTGCCTTTCGACCTCGGCCTGCAGCCCTGCTGTGGCCCTCTGCCCATGCCGGCTTCCCCCACACCGCCGGCCCACACTGGCGCTGGACTTTTACTGCATTGTTTGTTACTTGTTTTGTGCTTGTTCCTCCGGGAGCAGCTTAAAAAATAAATCAAACCTTGGCCCTCGCGTTGTTGGTGACAGATTTCCGTTCATATTTGAGGCAGTGATTCAAGCGTGTTCCAAAGGACAAAACAAATAAATAAACCAAACAAACCAAACCCGATTTCCCTCCTGAATTTTGCTCTGAGATTGAACATCAGAGGGCAACCCCGGGCTGGTGTCCTCTGGCTTTGTTCGGTCATTCTGAGCAAGGCACAGCTTTTTTTGCTAGTCAAAATTCAGAGGTGTTTGTGATTGGCAGTTTCTCCAAGAATCCAGCAAGATCAGTTCAGACTTCAACCGAGAGCCAGCAGAGGTCCGGAGGGCCCAGGCTGGAGGCTGCACTTGACTTGCATTCAAGTTGGCAGCCTCCTTCCAAGAGGAGCTGTTTGATTTTTCTCATCTTTAAAATATGCTGGGTTTAGCCAGTTTGGCTACTAAGCGAGCTATTGGGAGAGTTCTCAATTAGGAAGAAAAGGCCTAGTTATTTCTCTGAACCCGGGGCCACAAGCTCTCAGGGTGTTGGTGAATTTTACAGCATTACTCCTTCCTGCTTCTGCGATAAAATGTCTCACACTCACCTTAAAGGACAAAGGATTTACCCTGGCTCCCAGGTCCTGGCTCCAGGGCAAAGCCTGGGACACAGGGCAGGAGAGCCGGAGAGGGGACCAGACCTGTCCTCAAGGTCACAGCCCAGGACCCGGACAGGCTCCTAATCTCCTAGGTCCTGCTCAGGTAGTCGAGTGGATGGTGAGCACTGTAACCTGGCAAGGACCAGCTGGAAGGGAGAAGCAGAGCGCGGCTCCCCAGGTTCTGCGTCCACCAGCTCAGGGGAAGGAGAGTTTGCCTGACTGGGATCCCACTGCTACATGAACCATCGCTATTCCTCTCGCCGGGGCACACGGTATGGCTTCACTCCAAGCCACAACAGTGACCCGCTCCTCCTGTACCAGAGTACGAAGCTCACCGCCTGAGAACTGGGCTAAAGGCGCATACCGAGTAGGTTCTCATGAGTGGCTACTGAGCAGAACCTAAACTGCTGCTTTGAGTCTAAAGATCTCCCAATTTAGTCTGTTCCACACCAGGCGTGGTGGCACACACCTGTGATCCCAGTGCCCAGGAGGCTGAGGCAGGGGGATCACCTTAAGTTCAGGCAGCCTGAACTACACAGGGAGACCATCTCAGAAAACCAATAACCAACCAACCGAACAAGCAGATAAACACAGCTCCCCACAAGCCTGACATGCACATTTTAAGGCAAAGGCTGGCATCTCACTTGTCTTGGAGCAATCTCTGTCATTCCTCCTGCTCGGGAGCTTCTGGGGTCCAGCTCAGGAATTTCAGTCACCCCCTCCCCCCAATCAGGAAGTCTTCACTTCCAGACTTATCCCCACCTGTACACAGTACATCCACACACCGCATATGCATTCAACCTAAATGAGCGTCGTAACAGTTTGTGAGTAGCTCGTCCTATTTTATATTTTGGAGACAGGGTCCCCCCATGTAGTCTGGACTGAGCTGGACTAGGTATGCCGGGCTAGCCCGGAGCTCTCAACGCCCTTCCTGCCTCAGCAGCAGCCCCTACCCCGGCTTGGCGGTAATGTAAAGTGTGTATTCACTCCACCCGGACGACTTTGTGTTCTTTCGGGCGTCCCCACCTCCTAGCAGCCCTCGCGGGGTTCCCGTGCACGGGCTGCGGATAAAGAGTAAAATCACAGCGCCTTAGGGAGCGGAGTCAGAGGGCCCTGCGACCTCTCTGTGCGACCCTTGGCTGGGTAGCTGGCCACACAAGTCGTGGGGGACTAGGGGACTCGCCCAGAGCGACAGGAGAGGCTCCAGGTCTGGACCCTAACTTGTCCTCAGGTAACCAGGACACAAGCCTCAGCGTCGCACGGGACCCGGGCAGGCGGCGACAGGATCGGTCGCCTTAGGGGACATTCAGAGATCCGGGCGCCCCGCGAGCCTGCCCGAGTAAAGCGCGACATTGAGGCGGCCTCTCAGGCTCGGGTGACAGAGGCACCTCCAGGGCCCCGCACGGGACGTCCCGGTCGGTCGTGTCGCCCGAGAGTCGCGCGG
>NW_022900923.1:8976681-8976966 GCF_012274545.1 Fukomys damarensis
CCGCCTCCAGCGGTTGGCGCTTAGGCCCCGCCTCCTCCCGCCCCTTAGAGCCTCTACCCAATCGGGAGCGCGGATGGGAGGGATACGACGGTTGTCGTGGGGAGTCCCAGCCAATGGAAAAGCGTGCCGGGTCCGGGAGGCGGGACGGAGGGGCCCTTGTGACGCTCGGGTCCGTGTGAAAACTGGGGTTCCGAGTGCAAAGCAAAGTTTTTTTGTAAACCGTCTGCAAAGGCGGGGGGGTGGCAGGCGGCGGCGAGGAAGGCGCCCGAGACCGGGCCGGGTGCA
>NW_022900923.1:8977151-8977442 GCF_012274545.1 Fukomys damarensis
CCACCATGGGGTGCTGGGGCCGCAACCGCGGGCGGCTGCTGTGCATGCTGCTGCTGACCTTCATGTTCATGGTGCTGGAGGTGGTGGTGAGCCGCGTGACCGCTTCGCTGGCCATGCTCTCCGACTCGTTCCACATGCTGTCGGACGTGCTGGCGCTCGTCGTGGCGCTGGTGGCCGAGCGCTTCGCCCGGCGGACCCACGCCACGCAGAAGAACACGTTCGGCTGGATCCGCGCCGAGGTGATGGGCGCCCTGGTGAACGCCATCTTCCTCACCGGCCTGTGCTTCGCCA
>NW_022900923.1:8977943-8986835 GCF_012274545.1 Fukomys damarensis
AGCGCACAGGTGACTGTCATCCCGCCGCGCTCTGCGCGCACTTGGCTGCGCAGGGGACCTGCCCGCTTAGGCTCCGAGGGGGATCGGAGATGCCTCCAATTTCGGGCCAAAGTTCCTTGGCCCTTTTGGGAAAGAGGAAACCCCCAGATCTCCCCAACTCGTTAGTTGTTGGATGTGGGAAACCTCGCTCTGCCCAAGTGGTAGTTAGGCCTATTGAGGAGTTTGAATGATGCGCCCAGAGCGTATCAGTCCTGGTTCAAGGCTTCCTGTATGAACAGCAGTGTATGTTTCAGTTAATTGCTGCCTAATCCTGCAGATCACAGGCTTTAGGACCTGTCTGGGCATGTTCAACATTTACTTCACTTAGAACTTTCATAGGGGTGCTAAAATCAGTGGTTGAGATGGAGTTAACCTTTTTATTGTGTGGTACTGAGGATAGAAGCTAGGGCCTTCCACCACTGGGCTACATCCCCAGTTAATTTTTATTTACTTATTTTCTTTGCCTTGAGACCGCGTGTCACAGAGTCAGAAAGTTGCCCAGGCTGCGTTGGAACTCAGCCTCCCACGGTGCTGGCGTTACAGGCGTGTGTCACCATGTCCGGCATGATCTCTTTTGGGGGGTGGGGGCTTTGTAGTCCAGGCTGGCCTGAACCCACTGTGTAGCCCAGGCTGGTCTTGCACTCAAAGCAGTCCTGTCTCTTCCTCCCAAATACTGGGGTTACAGGTGCGCGCCACCACTCCAGCCCTTGCCCGGGGTGATCTTGTATTTTTCACAGAAACTTTTCCTTTTAAACATATGTTTTTGAAGGAAATGTGAAAAATGTTTAAAAATATGAGAAAGAATTGGCCAGTGCTTTCTGTGTTGAAAGATACTAATAATTTGGTGTGTTTCCTTCTGCTTTTTTTCCATTTCTGTTTGCTTACATAGTTGTGTCATACTTCAGAGCCAGTTTTCCTTCCCAAGTTCAGGACACTAGTGAATCTGAGGTTATGCTTGGAGAAGGCTTGATGCTGGCTTCCTTCTCATCCCGTGTGGTGCGGTGTTATTCCAAGGAAAATTAAGCTACTCTGGTGTCTAATTCTTTTAAAAGACCAATGCTTTGAACTTGAAGGGTTTTAGGGTAGAGATCATTTAGTTGCAGCTTTCCTAATAGTCTTGAGCATGCAAAAAATCCCAGCAGGATGTGCGCAGGACCCTGTCGGAGAAGAAAGTGGGGTGACCGTGGCCTCACTGAGGCCTGGCCACATCGCCTGCTCCCCCCAGAGTGCAGGTCGGTTCATGTTCAAGCACTCTAGGAACAGGCCTTCACCTTTGCCGCATCTTAGAGGAATCAGACAGGAATGTTGATGGAAATGCTGGAGATGCTTTGATAAACCGTTTCTGTGTCTTTGTAGATCCAGGAAAACCCAGGAGTGAGGATGCGGTGGAAGTGCAGGTGAACGGGAACCTGATCGGCGAGCCTGACCACGATGCTGACCAGGACGAGGAGGACCCCGCAGGGCAGCTGAACATGCGAGGCGTGTTTCTGCACGTGCTGGGAGATGCCATGGGGTCCGTGATTGTTGTAGTAAATGCCATTCTCTTTTACCTTTACTGGAAAGGTTGTGGTGAAGGGGATTTCTGTGTGAACCCGTGTATCTCTGACCCCTGCAAGTCGTTTGTAGAACAGATTAACAACACGCACGCACCCGTTTCTGAGGCTGGTCCCTGCTGGGTGCTCTATTTAGACCCAAGTCTTTGTGTTGTCATGGTTTGTATTCTTTTTTACACGACTTACCCATTACTTAAGGAATCCGCTCTTATTCTCCTACAAACTGTTCCTAAACAAATTGATATCAGAAATTTGATAAAAGAACTTCGAGATGTTGAAGGAGTTGAGGAAGTTCATGAATTGCATGTTTGGCAACTTGCCGGAAGCAGAATCATTGCCACTGCTCACATAAAATGTGAAGACCCGACCTCCTACATGCAGGTGGCTAAAACCATTAAGGACGTTTTCCATAATCACGGAATTCATGCTACCACCATTCAGCCTGAATTTGCTAGCGTAGGCTCTAAATCGAGCGTGGTCCCCTGTGAGCTCGCCTGCAGAACTCAGTGTGCTCTGAAGCAGTGCTGTGGGACGCGACCACCAGCCCATTCTGGAAAGGATACAGAGAAGGTCCGTTCGGTTAGCATTTCTTGTTTAGAACTCAGCGACAGTCTGGAGAAGAAGCCCAAGAGGACTAAAGGTGAAAACGTCCCTGCTGTTGTGGTAGAGGTTAAAAAAGTGCCAAACAAACCTGAATCATCTTTGTGAGTCTTGAAAAAGAGGTGGTATTTGACTTTTGCTATAAACTGCAAGAGGAAAAAGACTCCATTGAAATTCTGAGTTTGCCAAGCAGTATAATTGAAGTCCTTGTCTGGTCACATTTAATTCTATTTTTGTAAGAACATAATGGGACTGCATAACAGTTCTATATTACAACTTTGTGATTGTTAGTGCACAGTACAGCTATGCTGTAAAAAATTTTGAAAGCCAGTTTGAACACTATGTTACATTTTTGTTGAAAGTATAAACCTTATAACAATGACATTTGATTTCCAGTTTTCCCATGACAAAAATTAGGGGGATAAATAAAATTGTTACTGGAATTTCTCTGCTTTTCTTTCCCCCATTGTTATATTTTGTTAGAGTTATAATTGCTGGACCTTTAAAATCAACAAGTTTGTTTCCTTTGACGTTTTAGGGAATGTTTACTTGCCCTTTGATATCATTACATAGCATAATGGCACCATATTTTAAGAGTGACTCATGAGTATTAGCAGGAAATAAGATCAGTTACTATTCTGTTTTCTGTATTTCTGAGTAATAAACAGTGAGATAATTAAACTGAATTATAGTTGACACATAGTAGGACATATAAGGGATAACAGCAAGAAAGAAAGTTTACCAGCTGAATATTGATGCTAGTGTTCATTGATATTCAGACTGTGTCTCTAAATTCTGAGAATTTAAGTTCATCTTGTTTTACTAAAGTTAGTCTGAAACGTGGATATACCAGCATTTCTTTCTTTCAAAGATGGTGTTAGAAACATTGAGCTGAAAGTATCCTCACAAAATATAATGCAAGCTACTAACCTTTCAAACTGCATTGTTAAAAACTTTAGCAAGTTAGTTTTCATGGTAATGATTCAAACAGCTTTAAGCACAACCAGCAATGCATGCACATTGCCAAGAGCCACTGATTGGAGACAAGAATATCAGATAGATAATCAATTTGCATATTAAATTCTTAGCAAAAGAATTGGAAAAGATTGTATAAGTCATCATGTCTCAATATTGCTGAGTTCCTCCAGTGGCTAATCTTACGAGATGTCACTATATCCACCCAAAAATTTTTTCTTGGCTATTTCATTGATGCTGTAGCTTTCAGATCCAACACAAATATTTAAGCATGTTAAGTTATATTTTTCCTGATAGAGAAGAGTTATGCTTTGTGAAGAAAATGTAGATTTTTGTCCTCAAAAGAATGAGTACTAATATCAGTGATATATAGCTCTATTTTTCTAGAAACAAGGTATTCTGACTACTTCAGTGACTTTTATAGCTGACTACTTTTGGGATGGCTACCTTTTTGGGATTTGAAATAATTCATTGCTTAATAGGTCTTAAAAAAAGTATTGGGATATGACGGTCCCTTTTAAAAGGGATAATCTTTTGTGGTAGAGATGGTGTGTTTTTCCCTAATCTAAGCCTGTTGCAGGCAATGGGCCTATTTAAGAACAGCCGATTTTTTTTTTTTCCTAATGAGAATGAGGTAATTTTAAGAACATAGTTTGTAAATTCACATTTGCTATAATGGACCAAAAGCATAACCTGCCAATTTGCAATACATCTTAACCTTTTATTACTCATATCTGAAATTGTGTAATTCAGCTCTTTACCTAGTAGTTACTTTGAATTTTGCAAAAAGGTTGGGTTTCTGGTTTTTTTCAAACATGAGATTGAGGAATGTACCTGGTGAAGGAGAGAAAGCTGTGAACTGTACTGTGTCATGTGTATCGCTGGCTTACGCTTCACAGAACAATGTTAGAGTCTTAGAACAATTTGTTATATAGACATTTCAGCAAGGATACACTAGGGTAGCTGGTAAGAGCATTACATTCAGTGGGTTTTCTTAGCAAATGCTCTGGGGTCGGTCTGAAAGGTGGTTGTGACACCGAGGTATAAAGACACTGCCACGTGAGGACGTTTACAAGTGGAAAGAATGGGACGAGGGCTATGGCTTATTTTGCAGAAGTGCTTTGAAGGTTATAGACATTAGGTTTTAATTATTTCCCTTTTCATACTTTCTAAGTAGCTCGTCTGTAGCAGTGGTACCATAGGATTTTCTTTTTTTTTCAAAAGACTTTGTCATAGGAAAATTGGGCACTGACTCATCTTTTGGGTTTTAGCAGAGAATTATTTATTTCTTTACAATGCACTTTCTAACCCATTTTTAGCTATTTTAGCATTATCCTTGAGAAAAAAAGACATGCTTTTGTGTTTAAATGTTGTGGGATTTAAGTGTCTTTTCCAAAATAGCTTATTCCTGAAAGAAAATGTGGGAAATACCCTGATTTACTTTTAGGAGACTCAAGCCCATTATGTAAGTGTGCTGTTCCATGCACTGTGTCTGTTTCGCCTCCTGGCTCCTGAGTAAGGTCAGTGTGGAATGTGTGTCTAGAAACTTGTCTGTTGTCTGCGTTTGTGAGATGAGAAGGAGGTGCTGCTGCTTGTGCCTGAATTGAAACCAACCAGAAACGTTCTCCAGCCAAATGCAGCCTTACTGATGAGAAACTTAACTCTCCGCTGTCAACTTGTCCATTGTGTGATTGCTCCTCTTTTTTCTTCCTGGAGATTATTACAGCAAAAGTATGGACTCAAATCTGATAATATCCTCGTTTTGCTGAAATGAAAATGTTGACTAACTGTATCCTAAGGTATGTAATTTGTATAGGGAAAATTTCCTAATGCACCTTGAAAATATCACAGTACACAGAAGACTGTTAACATGTTTGTTTCTCGTTGACATCCTCTGTTAATTTTGAGTTTGGAAAGTTTTGAGGGAAAAGACCTATGGAACCTAATGTGAAGTATTTAGTAGGCTAATATGTATTGAGTTGAAGAATTTTTCTTTATAAGCAAATATTTGAATGATGAACATGTCATTAACCTGCTGTCTTAAAATGTTCACACATGCACAGGTATGCAGAGTAATTCTACAATATAAAAATATTTATTTTAATACTGACTTTCAGCTAAGTTGACGAAACAGTGTTAAAACTCTTGAGAAAGGTGGAAGGTTTTTTTGTTGTTAAGTTGAAACTGTCGTACAGTGTTTTATGGTCTTCTGAAATGGGAATTGTAAAGCACTATTTTGATGTAGCTCTACCGATAATGTGGCAACGCCATTTTGTTTTACTAACAAGCTTAGAATATTTAGCATTCATTTTCACTGGCACAGAAGCCTTTTGTATGTTATTCAATTTAAACTTTTAAACCAAAAATTTTATGGTTCAGTGACTTTGGCCAAAAGATGCTGAAAGGAATGTAACATACAATTAATATGTAGTTATATATAAAAAGACACAAAACGCCATGTTACGGTTCTGCCTTGAAACAGCACAATGAAATGTATCAGTGTCTTCTGTGATTCTTTACAGAACTCCCACCATGTATTGTTCTTGTGTCTGCTGTTGCCTGCCTTTTGGGCCAGACCTGGTCCGGTCATCTCATTAAGTGCAGATGCAGATAAAATGTCTTAGTGCTGCAACGTTTTACCTTTTTGTATGTTTTATGACTGTATGTTATTTTCCAAAGCTGTTCCTACCTCACCACGAGGCTTTATGGATTGTTAATGTATTATAAATGTTCTATATGAGACAGACTACTGTGTTTCTTCTCATTTATTAAAAGTTAAGTAGAAAAATAAACTAATTTTAATATCCACTTTGTTTTGTGCATACGGCCTCTCCTCTACAAGGGTGGGTTATGCAAAAGAAAAATGGGTTTCAGGTATTGAAAGGAAGTTAGTTTAAACCCATGTTGACAGGAAGACTTGGACTATGGAGTATTTTGTACCTAACATACATGAAACTATGATCCTAAAAGATTTAACATGATAATGTGAACCTTAGGACTATTAAAAATTTAGTTTCATAATTTTGTTAAAGAACTGGCTGGGAGAAGGAATTGAAAAATCAGTGGGCAAATGGCAGTAGGTAATGAGGGCCCTAGGCTTTAACGAGGTGGGGCAGGTGAACACCTCCGGAGAGGCCAGTTGAGTTGGAGTAGGGTTGAGAAGAAAGAGTTGAGGTAGGAGTTGGTAAGAAAAATGCACCATGTCAACCAGTTTGAATGTGGTTTATCGCAAAACAACTTTTGGGTGGACACCTGAGAAAATGGACAGACTACTGCATAGGACGAATTGGGGTGGGTTGGAGGCAGAGACTAGAAGTGTTTGACTTACTCAGTACCCAGAACCTGAACTGGCTCCCAGACGGCCACGTTGACTCCCTGCATTCAAACACAGCCGTTTCTGTGCTCAGGTGTGTGACCACAGCCTTGAGATCAGGATTGCTGTTGGCCGGCTTTTTTTTTTGTTACTATTCTTAATTGGATGTGTCAAAAAAAATTACCTCCTGGGACAGTATGATTTTTCAAAAAGTATCTCCCAACCTTCTCAAAATCATTCTGTGCACTATACATTGGTATTGCTGTTGAATCAGAAAAATATGCTAAGGAAGCCAAGTAGCCTTGTTTTTGAAGAAATTTCATAGACATTCCTGAATCTTCAGAATTGGCACTGAATTTTACCCCAGCTGCACAGGAAGAGCTCTTCTCTCTGAAATTAGTAAGTTGTGACACTGCTGTGCTTGCCTGTTTAGAAACCAATTTTCTTCTAGATTGTGAACTGAGGTCAGGACTCTTCCTGTCTTTCCCCAGACCGTCACCTGGGCGTAGCGCAGTGTAGGTATTTAAAGGTGTGAAGAGCGGAGGAACGGGAAAAGATGTCATGAATAGAGAAGTACACGGAGCGCTTGTTATACAAAGCACATTGTCACTCAGTCCTTACAAACTTCAGGTGCTTTCCACATGGGGAGGCTGAGACACCTCACCAAAGTTACCTCGCTGGTGACTGCGAGAACCCAGAACCTGGCCACGGCAAGGAGCCTGCTCACACCATAATGAATTCAAAATACAGAGTTCTTGGTCCAGGGATTTAGCTCAGTGGTTTTGCCACCTGCCTTGGAAGCTCAAGGGTCCAAGTTTGATCCCCGGTACCAAAAATCCCCCCAAAAATAAAATACGGAGTTCTTTCTAATTTTCACCCAGTGAACACTGGTAGAAACAGCATATGCGCTAAATACTACCAGAACAGGCACCGGAAGAAAGATAATGAGGGTGGGGTTGCTGGAGATGGAGCCTGGGGTCTTCGTACTGTACTACATTCCCAGCCTTTAATTTTAAAAACATTTTTAAATTTTGAGACAGGGACTAAGTTGCCCAGACTTGAACTTGGCATCTTTCTGCCTCAGCCTCCCAGCACACAGGTGTGTGTAACCCCATGAAAAATAATTTTAACTACATTTGACATTACTTTTAAAAATCAAAGTAGTCACCAACTGAAAAATCAGAATTTTTATACCTAAATTAGACTTACTATCTTAAGTTGTGGTTTAGCCTCATTTTTATTTTGAGCTACGTGGTGTAAAGAAATAACACTGTCTTTTGGATATAAACCCTGTCTTGGCTTTCATCCAGCCACGTGGACAGTGGGAATCTTCACAGACTAGTAGTGTTTTCACTTAAATTAGACCTGGTTTGGCGTGAAAGGCGCTACTGCAGCAGGACGATCTTAGCATTCCGCGTTGCCGAAAACTGCCTGAGAGGCAGGGGTGACAGAGGTAAAGGTGGGTGAGGAGATGGAGAAGACTTCAGGCATCTGAGTCCGACACCCTGAGGAGCTCGGCAACGCTGGCCTCACACGTGCCGTGGGCACCTCCCTCTCGCCCAGCGCCCGGACCCCTCACCTCCTGGGGCCTCTTTGACCTGAGCTTTTCCCAGGGGACCCAAAGTGTATGTCAGCCCCGCCTTTTACATAGATCCTTCACTTTCACCCTTCAGTCCAGAAGTCACGGTTCAAACCCCAAAGGCTTGATTTCTGAGGCTGAAGTCGGTGATGATTGCTCTTGACAAAGATGACTGTCCCTGAATGCAAATACAGCCAGCCGAACCGGTCACGGGATCCCCAGCCGGCTATTTTGAAGTGTACAGTAAAAAATGGCTCAAAACCAACATCTACTGCACATTAAATATTCACATCCAAATCTAGAAGGACCAACCATAACATCTAATGGTGAAAAGGTCAAGGACTGCATCAGGCGAAGTTTATGAGAGCTCTTTGAAGCCTACAGCAAGTGTGACCTTTCGTGACCTGCCAGCGCTCTTAAATCACATTTTAGATTCCTCTGGGAGGTGCTGGTGAGGAGATGGTGTTTATTGCTAAACCTACTGGGCCTCAACTTTTTATACTTTTATTTATTTTTGTTTGTTTCAAGGTAGGGTTTTGCCATGTAGTTCAGGCTGGAGTTGAACTCATGATATAGCCCAGGCTGGCCTTGAACGTGTGGCGATCCTCCTGCCTCAGCCCCCAAGTGCTGGGATTACCTTATGTGGCAGGGGATTTTGAACATGTCATTGTAGATCTCAATAGGACTGTGGGTAATACAGGTGGATCCAATGTAACCATGGGAGTCTTTGGAGGAGGAGGCAGGAGAGTTAGAGAAGATGCAGCAGCTGAGGTAATAGAAATGAAGACTGAAATGGGGGTTATGGGGAAAGAAAGAAAGAAAGAGAGAGGGAG
>NW_022900923.1:8986847-9005346 GCF_012274545.1 Fukomys damarensis
GGAGGGGAGGGAAGGGGGAGAGGATCCACGCCTAGATTTAAAGATGGCAGAAGGAGCCATTGGCCAAAGAAGGCAGATGGCCTCAAGCAGCTGGAAAAGGCAAAGAGCTCACCGTAGAGAGTTATTCACTGTCCAAGGCCTTTCTTTTTCCTCCTTACATGTATTAATTTAGGTTGGATAAGTAAGTTTATATGACGTTGATCTATGGCTTTAAGGCAGAAAGGAGAGGCTAAGCTGAATGTGAAATATGACAAGCAACTTTCCTTAACTGTACTTGTGGCCCATCCATGTGCTGAGATGTTGAGCTTTAGGGGTAAATAATTCCTTAAGGGGTTTGGTGGGGGTCTAGACTCCCACGTGTGTTACAGAGGGAACAAGTTTGAACTTATGCAGAGGTGGGGGTGATTAATTCCGGAACCTCAAGGCCTCTCAGGATGTGTTTATTTTTATCTTTATTACTATTTTTTGAGACAGGGCCTCACTGTAGTTCAGGCTGGCCTTGAACTTACTATGTTGCCCTAATCAGTGACCCTTAAGGACCCCTAGGGCTCAGCCTGTTGACCTGTTCTCCAGGACACCGCACCTCTCCTTTCCCGGGTGCTCTGGCCCCAAACCCTACCAGCGCTCCAGAGGGCCAGCAGGTGTTTTCCTCCTGACCCTGCTTCTGTGCAGAAAGGGCTGGGGAGGAGAAGCTGGAGCTCCTGCCTCTGGAGAAACGCAGAGGCTCCAAAAGGGAAAGACCTCTCAGACTCCCTGTGTAGGCTGCCGGAGGCACGGTGGCCTTTGGGTGTGTGCTGCCTGCTGTCTTGCCAAGGGAGCCCTGCTGTGGTTTCTGCTGAGTGCAGAGCGAGGACGTGATGGCATTTTGAGACCGTCCCAGCTGGGGCAGAATTTTATGAGCCAGGGGCTGTGACACACACAGAGGAAAGCACCCGAGACCGGGCGCCCAGAGGCCCGGGCTCTGGTCCTCGCCCTTCCCTAAGTGGCTACAGCCGGCACCAGATGGCCGTCCTCTTTCGGCCAGTTTCCTCCTCTGGAGGATGAGGGGCTGGACTCTGTCACATGCAGGGTGTGTAAGATCTCTGTCCCCCGTCTTTCTCAGACCAGGGACGAGGTAACCATTGTCAGTGTGGTCTTTATTAATTTTGCTCAGAATGTACCCACATCTGCCTTCCAGCTCCAGCTTCCAGCCCACTGCCCTGCTCACTCCAAATTCTAGAACGGATTGTGAGTCTCCCTGTCCACCATCCTGCCACCTCCAAACTCCTGCCAGATGAGTTTTTTTTTTCCTTCCTTTTTTTTTTTTTTGGTACTGGAGATCAAACTTGGGTCCTTGTGCTTGTGAGGCAGGCGGCGGAACCGCTGAGCTAAATCTCTGGCCCAAATGAGCGTTCTAAATACAATCAGGTTCACTCCTGAAGAAATGCTTCTGGGGCTGCACTTAGGAGCCGAACGCTGTTCAGCGCTGGGTTTCCACGTGTGCATTGCTCTCGGTCCCTCGGTGGCTCCCTACTGCCTTGGACTAGCACACAAGAGCCTGCTGCCACCACCTTCTGCCCTTCTCTAGTCCCCCCGCCACCTCTTGACCCCCCTCTGCCGGACAGACTGGACGCTGTCCCCCAGGGCTGTGCTGCACCGGGACTTCGGGATGTCTGGGGAAGGGGCCCCAGGAAGGGAAGAAGGGGCAAAGGCCCCTGACGGGGCCACAGCTCTAGTGCCAGGAGGAGAAGGTGCCCTGGGGAGGTCCGCATCCCACAAACAGGGCCTTGGTCTCAGAGCGGAAGCTTCCGCAGAGCAGACGTGCGTGGCTTTGCAGCCTTCTTGACTTGTGCACTGACAGGGACTGTCCTGATAGCTCACCAGGCTCTGCAGCTCTGCGACGGCAGGCAGACAGGGCCGTTCCTCTAAGCCTGGCTTCTCATCCACACCTTGCTCCCCAGACTCCTGAAGCTTGGCAGAAGTTTGATCGGAGGATGAGGCGTCGATGTGAGCTCAACCTCGCAATCTCTCCCCACTGGAAAAGGACAGCCTGCTGCTATGGCGAGGGAGGACAGGGACTTTGGAACCAGGGAATGGTTTCAGCGCTCACACTGGTGTTGAGTTGCGAAACGGTGAGCGAGCTACTGACCTGGGAAATGAGGACCAGTGGGCGGGGCGCAGGGGTTGGCGCTGGCCGGAAGCTCGGGAAGGACATCTGCGGCTGTGCCCACTCCCTGCAGCCCTCTCGGGCTGTCCCTGTCCTCATCTTCAGCCGGACCTCGCTGACCTGTGATCAATCTTGATCACCCATCTGACTGGCTTGAGCCATGCCATGCTTAGGAAATTAGTAAAGACCCTCTGGGAGTGCCTGGGGGTCGCGGGGTGTCCGCTCCCTGCTCCTGCCTCCCTTTCCCCCACTCTCTGCTTCTGGGGTGCCACGGGGCCAGCAACTTTCCTCCCACGCACCCTTCTGCCACGGCGTTGCTGCCCTGGAGTCAGCTGACCACAGACCGAAACCTCGAAAACCGTAGCCAAAGGAAATCTCTTTTCCCTTACGTTGCAGGTGTCAGGTATTTGTCCCAGCTAAGGAAAGCTGGGGATTTAGCTCAGGGGTACCAGTGCCTGCCTCACAAGCACAAGGTCCCGAGTTCAATCCCTGGTGCCACAATAAATAAATTTAGAAAAATAAGGAGAGCTGACTGGTACCCAGGACTCCCAGAATCCACCTGGAAATGGGCCAATGATCTGCTCCCCAGGGCACCGGAGGAGCTGCACTGGAAGGGAGGCAGAGCTGTATCCAGTAAGTAAATTGAGTTCCATCGTCAACTTCTTCCTAGAGCAGGGCCCAGGTATTGTTCCCACATGACCTTCAGACGTGGTATTCTCTTTGTGGCATTTTAGCGTCATGTCATTTACAGGCGGATTTGGCTAAATGGAAACCTCTCTTAAGGAGAGATCATTACTTCAGGAAGATCAATATGGTAGGTGTTTTAAGAATGCAGAATCAAGCCAGGCACTGTAGCATAAGCCTATAGTTTCAGCACTTGGGAGGCTGAGGCAGGAGGATTGCCTTGAGTTCCATGCCAAACTGTGCTATATAGTGAGTTAAAGGCCATCCTGGAACCCAAAGTGAGACCAGACCCTGTCTCAAAAGAAAAAACAAGAAAGAAAAGAAAAGGAAAAGAAAACAAAGTATCTTCTAACAATTTGCTTTACTAACCCAGATTTTGATTTGTGTAGCTTTGTGTTTGCGGAGTCATTTTCCACCTCTGAAATACTCCTGTGGGTGTGGACAGAGTCATAGAATTCAAGGATTTTCATTACCACTTTCCTTTCCTAGCATGTGGGGCTTGCAGGTGCTGGCTGGCTTGGGGTCAAACTTTGGCTGGGGAGACACCTGCAGCCTCGGCTGTCACGGGATCTGAGCTTGTCACAGCAATCTTAGTGACACTCGATCTGCAGGCACGGAAGCCCACACACAGCTGCCTCCTTGTGCCTAAGCCCTTTGTGTGGCCAGGGCAATCTTCTCAGCTCTGGGATTTTAAGAAATAAATTGATTTTAGTTATACAAGTTATACCCAGATACATTCATCTAGTAAACAATTAAAATCATCCCGCCGAGGCTAAGGAAGTGTCCTGTAATTATTTTCAGGGTTGTTTTGTTTTCTCTTGATTTGTTCTCATGGTGCGGTCTTCTAATGTAATCGCCACTCTTCTGGGGTCATCAGCGGGAGCTGTAAACCTCGAGACCTCTGTGTGTGTGCCTGTGCACGTATGTGTGATGAATACCTGTACAAATTCGTGCAGGATTTTTTTCTGGGGAGTGGAGGCTTTCTGAATCTACTTTTTTATTGATTTGTTTGTTTATTTTTGAAGCAGGGTCTTTGCTGTTCATTTCAGGCTGGCCTTGAACTCACTGTGTAGCAGGCTGGCCTCCTAGTCACTGCAGACCCCCTGCCTCAGCCTCCCAAATGCTGGCGTCACAGCCGTGCCCCACCATGCTTGGCAACCTGAATCCATTTTGCAACTTATTTTTCATTCAACAATACAGAGCTCACAGAGAGTCACTTTTCCATTTGTCACCACTGCCCAGATTTCCCTAGTGAGAAATGTGTTTGATCAGGTTCCTGCTGGTAGAGACAGTGCCACAATGAACACTGGCAACCGAGTTTCCTTGTGCTTGGGCACCTGCTTCTTAGGAGGCTGATTTTCAGTGTCACAGGAGCCACAGAATTTAAATTTAACACACATCGTACTGTCAAATCTCCCCACAATAGAGCGACCAGTGGTGCACAAGAGCCCTCCCTCCCTCCCTCCTTTCACTACTGAGGGTTAAACCCAGGGAGCCCTGAGCTACAGGGAGCCCACCCCTGTTTTTGAGACAGTCTGCAGCCAAATCGCTTAGTCTGCACTTGAATTTGCAACCCTCCTGTCTCAGCCTACAGAGCTGGGATTGTGTGTGCCACCACACCTTACACATTTCCTTTTCACAATTTTTATTTTATGGTTTTGATTTTTTTAGTGGTGCTGGGAATGAAATCCAGGGCCTGTGTATGCAAGCTAAACAAGCTATTACTCTTTTTCATTGCTATTTTTTGAAGTAGGATCTCACTAAATTACTCAGGCTGAGGTTGAATTTATAGTTCTCTGGCCTCAGGCTCCTGAGTAGCTGGGATTACAGGATTATAGGCCTGCTGTTGGGTAGAGCTTTGGTTAATACCCTTTATCAAGGTTAGGAAGCTGGCCTCCTAGTTTTCTATTTTATTTTTAAAATCATGAATGGATTTTTAATTTATCAAAAGCTGCTTTTTATGTACTGATGGATTTTTTCTTTAATACAATAAATTTCACTAATAGATTTTTAAATGTTGAGTCATCTTTGAATTTTTGGTTCAACCCATAACTTGTCTTTTAATACAATGCTGGGTTTGATTTCCCAACATTTTCTTTAAGATTTTTGCATCTGTGTGAAAAATGGTATTGGCTTCTAGATTTTTTGTGGTATCCTTCTTTGATATAAGAATCAATGTTATGCTGGTCCTTAAAATAAGCTCAGTAGCTTTCCAGCACTTTCTTATGCTGTTGGAGAAGTTATATAAACCAGTAGTTTGTTTCTTGATGATCTAGTTAGAACTTGCCTTAGAATTATTTGGGTTTTTTTTGTTTGTTTGTTCATTTGTTTTTTTGAGACAGGGTCTCACTATGTAGTTGAGACTGACCTGGAACTCACTATGTAGCCCAGGATGGTCTCGAACTCACAGCGATCCTCCTGCCTCAGCCTCCTGAGTGCTGGGATTACAGGTGTGTGCCACCACGCTCGGCCTAATTCATTTGTTTTTTAACTTCACAATGATTTAGTGTATAAGATTACAGATGTTCTGGCTACTGATGTAGCTAAATCCTTGCAGATTTGACATGTACTTCTCTCTCTCTGTCTGTCTGTCTCTCTCTCTCTCTCAATAGGGTCTCACTATGTACCTCAGGCTGGCTTTGACCTCACTATGGGTCCAAGCTGGCCCTAAACTTGTGGGGATCCTCCTGCCTCAGCCTCTTGAGTGCTGGGATTACAGGTGTGCCCCACTGTTAACCTGGCCAATATGTACTAATTTTCTCTCAGATCATTTTTTTTTTCCCAGTCCCAGGGATCGAACTTAGGACCTTGTGCTTTTGAGGCAGGCGCATTGCTACTGAGCTAAATTCTCAGCCCATCACTTGGATCATTTCTAAGTAATGTGTCATCACCCCTTCCTCTTTAATTCACACATAGGTAGCATTTTGAGGAGCTTTAATTTGCTGCTAATTTTGTTATATTTCGATGAGTCAGTGAGACTGTATAACGTCAACATTTTGGAGTTTGGTAAAATTTCCTTTTTTTTTTTTTTTCGGTACCGTGTGTTGAACTCGGGTCCTTGTGCTTGTGAGGCAGGCAGCAGAACCACTGAGCTAAATCCCCAGTAAAATTTCATTTGTGGTCAAAGCTGTAGCTCTGCTTTTGTGTTTGCTTTCTGTTCCATCCCTGGCCCTTAACACATTTTTTAAGCATGCTTTTTTTCTAGCAATATCTGGTTATTAATCCCCTTAAATAGGATAGGAATCGCTGCGCGCTCGCGCAAACACACACACACA
Source organism: Fukomys damarensis (assembly GCF_012274545.1). Taxonomy (NCBI): domain Eukaryota; kingdom Metazoa; phylum Chordata; class Mammalia; order Rodentia; family Bathyergidae; genus Fukomys; species Fukomys damarensis. The sequence goes on from NW_022900923.1 coordinate 8,992,953, forward strand.
CACACACACACACACACGTGTTCCTCATGGATTGTATTTTTATTCTTATTGGATCATATCTCCATTTAATCGCTTCTCGGCCTTTTGGCTAAGATCAAGTGGAATATATCTCCATTTCAGAAAGGGTTGTCTTTTTAAAAGAAGCATAAAGGGATTTAGTAGGCAGGCCCTCAAGACAGAGAGGCACCTAGACAGGGCCACATTCTGGAGAATGTGTACAGTTATTTTGTTTACAATCACCAAACACAGGCCATCGCCCGCGAGCGCACCCGCCGGTGAGCGGATGAACAGACTGGGACACTTTCAGGCAACCAGCACAACTTCGGCAGATAGGGAGCTTCCCATGTGGTGTGCCCAACCCAGATGCCCTCAGAATGCCGTGCCCCATGAGAGAAACATCCCCCTGGTCCCCGCTATGACCTTCTGGGGACAGGAGCCAGCAGCTGAGAGTGCAGGGCCAGAATCGCCTGTGTAGGGGCACGCGAGAGCTTTGGGGGTGATGGAAAGGTCTTCTGTCTGGTGCTCACATGATTATATACACTTGTCCAAAGCCACAGGCTGTCCACAGAAAAAAGGAACGAAAATTTTGTATGCAGGTGAGCTCTCGATCAATTCTGACATTAAAAACTGTTCTTCCCCATGCTCATCGGGGGACTTGAGCCAAAGGAAAGAGCTGTAGCTGGTGCTCCATGGGTTGCCTTTTTTGGGTTTTTTTGTTTGCTTGTTTGTTGTTTGTTTCTGATGCAGGGTCTCACTATGTTGTTCAGGCTGGTCTTGAAATCACTATGTGGCCCAGTCTGGCCTCAGACCTCCAGCAATCCTCCTGCCTCAGCCTCCTAAGTGCTGGAATGACAGGTGTGCACTCCACGGGGCAGCTTTGTGACAGCTCAGCTTCACTCAGGGTCCCTCTCGGGGCCACGTGGGACAGTCCTGCTTTCCCAGAGTGACAGTAAACTGCACGCGGGCACTCAGGCCACCGAGGGCATCTAGGTCCCTGGGATGGGAGGTTTCAGTGTTGAAGTCTATGTAAACGGGGGCTCTGGGAAGCTGTGGGTGGAGTCAGCTCACACAGAAGCCACACAGGCTGCCACCAGCAGAGCTACGGGGCCAGACTGCCAGCCCCTGGGGCCCATATTAGCCCCAGAGCACCCAACAGGGAGTCACAGGTGCAGTGTCTGTCCTGCTGGGTTTTCCCTTTGCTTTGGTCCCATCCTCCCTTTCTGTTGCCCTATTCGTCCAACTGGGGTGGGGATGCACGCCGAGGGCCATTGTATCCTGGAAGTGTGCAGCTGCTTTTTGATTTTTACAGGGGCTCCCAGCTGAGTTGGCCCTGAGTCTCTGAGGAGACCAAGGACTTGGACTTTTGAGCCATGCTGGAACAGTTCAGGCTCTGGGGACCCCTACAGATGGACTGAAAGCATTTAGCTCTGAGAGATGACGTGATCTTCCGGGCCGGGAGTGGAATGCCATCATTTGGGTCTCAAGTGTGTCCCATGCGCCCAGGTCCTAAAGGCTTGGTAAGGCTTGGTCCCCAGCTCGGCGCCATGAGGAGGCGGTGGGCCTTAAGAGACAGGGCCTTGTGGTCTGACATCATTGGAGGGTGGCCGAAAAGTGGGTGTGAGACCCCAGCCCTTCCCTTCCTCCTCCCGCCTCCCCAGCCTTGAGGTGAGGAGGGCTTTGCTGGGCCCTGACACCCACCTCTCAGTGAGCTGCCTGGCCACAGCCCCAGGGCAGTGAGCCCCTAGAACAGGTGCTGAATCCCCCCATACTGTGAGCTGAAACCAGGAATGGGTACAAACATGAGGCCAATTAGCCATTGAGAGAGGAACCCATTAGGAACCAGGGTTCCTGTGCCCTACAAGCTGTGTGGCCCAAAAGTCCCCAAGAGCCAGAATCCACCTTGGCAAAACCCAGCTCCTGCATACACCAGAGTCTTCCCCGGGGCTCCTCCTACCTGGTCCCCTTTGACTGGTCCCTGACAGAGTAAATCCGGCCACCCTGGCCCAGCAGGGCGGGAGAGGCAGCACAGGCCTGGAACTGCTGCAGGTCGGGTCCTGGAGGTGCTGTAAACCTGCAAGTGAGAGCACCTGGGGATGGAGCGCGCTTCCTGTGAGCTGCGACTCCCTCCTGCTTCCTGCTGAAAGCTGGAAGAGGTGGGAAAGCGGGATTCCCAGCAGCACAGCAGGATTTCATTTCGCTCTGCAGGAAAGTGGGGAGGATGCGGCCCCTGGCTTGACTTCTAGGTGAGTAGAAAAAATGGACTCTTGTTCTCACTGGCAGGTTATGAAAACCCTCGTGGAATGTGCAGGACGCAGATGTCCTTTGAGGAGTGCAGGAGGCCCAGCCATGCTGAAGAAAAGCCCAGTGTTGGGCCAGCCTGGGTGTGGGCGAGGGGCACTTTGGGGTAAGAACTTCTGGGGTGCTCCCTGGGGCTCCTGGGGGTCCGAGCAACCCCACTGGCTGGCCTGCTGCCCCTTGGTCGTGTGATGGCTACAGGCTGAGGAGAGCAGGAGGGAAAGGTGCAGTGAGGCTAGGGGGCAGGGAGGTGCAGCCGTCACATCCCCTGTGCCCTGAACTCTTTCTGGAGACAAGAGGCCCTGTGGGCGGAGCGGGTCATGCAGGGCAGTCCGGGGAGGGAGGCGCTGCCACCTGGCACCACGAAGGCCTGGCCTGAGTGGCTGAGTCAGAGGCCTGGGCTGCGTAGCTATAACGACAGGCTCAGTGGCACCCAGTCCCGTCCAACACAGAGGCTGCCTGGCCGGAAGCTTCTCCCAGTGCCCCTTCCAGTGGGAGAGAACCTTCTAGAAAGTGCAGCCTCAGAGCTCCCCACACGCAGCCCCACGACACAGCAGGAATCACCCCAGTGAAGGGCTTCTCCTGCAGCAGGAACTCTTCCACCGCAGCCACCACCACACCAGCCCTGGCTGGTGTGTGGCAACCTGCAGGGCCTGCCGGGCCGGCTGTGGGGCGCTTGGCCTCCTGTCGAACCTGTGACTGCCACACCCAGCCCTAGACGAACTGAACTGCAGATGGACTGAACCCATCATGGGCTGCCATGACTCCCGCATGGAGGCCACTTGGGCCAGCCACGCGGTGTCCCTGTCCTGTATTGCTCGTTCTAATGGGGGACAGGCGTGACGTGTGTAGCCAGTCTGGTGGCAGAGTGTCAGGGACAAAAATAAGACAGGGAAGGGAGAGGGCTTCTTATTTTACAAGGTGAGCAAAGCAAGCATCACCGCAGGGTGTGCCGTCTAAGGGAGGACCTGAAAGGAGAGCAGAAGCCGGCGTGGAGGTGCATGCCGGCGATCACAGCACGCAGGAGGCCGAGGCCGTGGGTTCAAGGCCAGCCTGAACTATGTGGCAAACTCCGCTAAGGCAGCTGGGTGGGAGCTCCAGGCTGCTCACAGTGGTGCTGGCCGAGAGCTGGAGTGGTGACAGAATCGGGGACCCGCTAGCAGTGAGGGGTGACAGACACCTGATAGAGCTGCCGGGGCCCCGACAGGCTGGATGTGGGCACTGGAGAAACTGAGGCAGTGGGGAGGCACCTGTGGCCAGAAGCACCGTGTGTCTTTGAGGAGGCAGAAGCGGGCTTGGGAGGCAGGGAGCTTGCTGGGTGCTGTGTGAGCCCCGTGTCCCAGAGGACCAGGGGAGTGGGCATTTGGGGTTCACAGTGGGAATTTGGGGTGATGACCTGGCTGGAAACATCCTGAGCACAATCGCTGGAAGAGTTGTGGAAAGCCGCCGCCTGGGTGACCACTGGTCTCACATTCAGCGCTGGTCTCACATTCAGCACTGGTCTCACATTCAGCGCTCGCTCAGCAACCTCCAGAGGCCCCCTGGGAGGGTGGTGAAGGAGCTGAAGGACAAGGAGGGCGCTCCGGGGAACTTGGGGTCAGGAAAACCAGGAGGTGGCGAAGGACACCAAGAAGGAGTAGCCAGAGGTCAAGGCAAATGAGTTCAGAGGTTAGAGTCCTGGAGGCCGGAGGAGGAAAGAGTCTCAAAGAACAAAAAATCCTGAGGCCTCTCGTCACCCCAGCACTCAGGAGGCTGAGGCAGGAGGATTGCCATGAGTTTGAGGTGACATAGTGAGTTCAAGGCCAGCCTGGGCTGCACAATCTTGTCTGAAGAAAACATAAACAAGAAAAAGGTCCTGCACATCCAGGCGAGATGGGAACTGATTCTTGGGTGTGGAATTGGTTGCTGGGAAAAAGTCTGTTTTGTGGAGCTGCTGGGGGAGAGGGCGTTTGCAGCGGGGTGGGGATGGAAGCCGAGCAGGGAATGCATTTGAGGAGCAGGCTGTCAGGCCGGGCAGAGACTTGGGCCTGGCCCACGGGGACACGGAGTTCGGAGGGGCTGGTGCTGCTTCTCTGCTGGAAGAAGTGACTGTTTGCAGGGTCTGGTAGAGGGAAACCTTGATGATGAAGGAGAAGGACCACAGCTCCCAGCTGTCTCCAGGTCGGGTTCACAGTAACAGGCTCAGCGACAGTTGCAGAAAATCGAGAAAAGCAGCCCGAGGGGCCCCTGCTGATCTGAGGAAGGACAAACACCTCACGTCAGGGGCTGGGGCACCAAGGTGACCAGGGGAGCTGGGCTTCTGCACAGGGCTGCACAGCAGCTCAAGGACAGTCACCCGGTCCCTGCTCAGCTTCATTCTCTTCTGAATGCAACCACCAGAGCACAAAATTTTGTGATGGGCTCCCACAGGCCACTCTGACTCATTCATTTGGCTCCCTGTGTACCCAGGGCCTGGAAAAGCAGCTGACATGAAAGTTGTCCTGTGAACTCATATGGAGGGAATATCAAAAGGTGGGCACGACTGTAATCTAAGCACTTGGGAGGCTGAGGCAGGAAGATCTCTGGGAGTTCAAGGCCAGCTTTGGCTACATTGGGAGTTCAACATTGGTCTGAATTACACAGCAAGACCCTGTCTCAAAAAACCAAAAATGAGACAGGATATGGATGAGGCTCAGGGAGCGACACGTCTTATGCTAGGTCACAAGTAATCGAGGAAGTAGGATTAAGCACATGTATAATTTGGCCAAAAGTGAGCCAACGTATGTCATTTTGGTATAAAAGCCATTCCTTAACTACTCTATGGCTGTTTTATTTGTTTGTTTGTTTTACTTTCGTTTTGAGGCAGGGGTCTTGCTATGTAGCTCAGGCTAGTCTGGAACTCAAGGCAATCCTCCTGACCCAGCCTCCTGAGTCCTAGGATTACAGGTGTGAGCCACCACACATGGCTCAGGTCTATCTTAAGACTTAAAACTTCACTTGTCAAAATCAATTTCCCTATACAATATTATAGGAAGGAAGGAAATGGGTTTTGGTAATCCCTGTGACACATGACAATTTCAGTGTTCTAGTCTAGCTCGAGCAAAAACATGAATATTGAAATGTGTGAAATGCACAACTTGGACCTCTGTGGGTAAACAGTTACGGAATCCAGGCCAGGAGGGCGAGTAGCTTTGTAACCCTAGCTTTCTCTGGACCAACGCAGCTGTTGGGAACTTGGGTTCTTCCTTTTATTTGTTTGCTTAAAGACCTTTGGGAGCCTTGACTGTTAGGTGGTTTTAACAAAGACAATTGGAGCATGGTGTGGTGGTACCTGCCTCTAATCACCAGCACTCTGGGAAGCTGAGGCAGGAGTAACTCAAGTTTGAGCAGATTGAACTGGGGTTCAATATCCAGTACCCAAAACAAAACAAAATGAACAAATGAAAAAGGGCTCCTGGGGCCTGCACTGTGCTTGCGACTGGGAGCAGAATTTCAGCAGCACTTCCTGGTGCCCCTTTCATCTTGAAGCTGAGCATCCACAGGTGTCCCCACCTCGACACCACCTTGGGTCACACAGTGGATGCTTGGCCCAGATTTCTAAGAATTCGTTTTGCTGAGCAGTCCCTGTGTGCCACGTGCAGGGCTAGATCATTTGCAAACACAGTCTTTAAATTATTTTTTATTTGGGGTATACTGAGACAGGATGTGTAAGCTTCTCCTGGCCAGGTCAGAGCAGGCACCTTTGAGCTGTGTGAGCCAGGACAGCCTGTCATGCCCAGGCGTTTGGAGAAGCGAATGGGAGGAAACAGGTTGGGGCAGTTGGTGGGCACAGGCTACAGGCTCAGTGCCCTAGGCAGGGTAGATGACAGGCTCATCTGGGCCCTCAAGTTTGGGACAGGGGGCCAAAGAAGGAGCCAGTATACGCAGAAGTCACAGCCGGACTCATACAGCTCAACCCAGCCTGTGATCCTAGCACTTGGGAGGCTGAAGCAGGAGGATCTTGAGTTCCTGGCCAGCCCTGGCCACATAGTGAGCTCAAGGCCAGCCCGAGTGACATAGGAAGTCCTTGCCTCAAAAAAACAAAACTCGGCTGGGGATTTAGCTCCGTGGTTCCACTGCCTGCCTTAGAAGCACAAGGTCCCGCATTCAATCCCCAGTACAAAACAAAACAAAACAAAAACCAAAACAAACAAATTTATTAAGAAAATAACCAAAACAAAGCACAGAGCTCAGCCCAGCCTGAGGGGTGGTGGAGAAGCCAAATGCCTCAGCAGCTTCCTGGCTTTCTAGGGCCTCTTTTCCTTGTTCCCAGGTCACTGGGCTAAGAAAACACAGTGGGCTTCCCTTCAGGCTATGTGTGGGCCAGAGAGAGGAGGCCCAGCAGGCTGGGGTTCAGAGATAGCACAGCAAGGTGGGGGTGTGTGGCCGAGGGCAGGAGGGGAGGGTGGGGCTGTGCGTGAGCTCTGTGTCTTGGGGCCTGGACGGAGCCTGAGCTCCACCTGCAGCAGGCAGGCTGTTAAGTGGGGGTCAAGTCAAAGGCAGGCGATGCTGATTCTTTTTTACAAAATTCTTTAATCGTTTTAAAGTTTTAATTGTTAACAGTGCATAACTTTCTTAGCCCTACATAGCGGAGACATTTCTCACACGGGGTTGGCGCAGGGACGAAACACATCTTAACTTTTCTTTCATCCCTTTCCCTCCTTCCCTACTCCCTCCATCTCTCCACTCCATTTCCTCTTGGGAAAGATCTTCCTCACCACCTTTTTTTTTTTTTCTCCTGAGACAGGCTGGCTTGAACCAGTGACTATGCTCCTGCCTCAGCCTCCTGGTTGTTGGGATCACGAGCGTGTGCCGCCACACGCAGCTTGCTTCCCTGTTACCTGTTATCTTTTCCTCTTTGTTTTTTTAGAGGGTAAAAAGAGAATTTAAATCTTCAATGCACAGTGACCCAGATGCCAAGGAGGAGGCTGGTGACACACGGGTGGGCACCGGGCCCCAAGTGGAAGCCTCTTGAGAAGGATCAGGGTGTCAGGAGTCTGAGGGACGTAAGAGTCAGTGACACTATTTCTGGTTTTTGTTTTTTGTGGTTCTGAGAATCAAACCCAGGGCCTCCTTGGTTTGAGCTACGTCCCCAACCTCTTCTATTTGGAGTTTTTATTTTGAGACAGAGTCTTACTAAGTTGCTGAATTGCCTGGGCTGGGCCTGAACTTGCAGTTTTCCTGGCTTTCTAGGGCCTCTTTTCCTTGTTCCCGGAGTGCAAGGGTCACAGGCCTCGCCAGCGACCTGTGGTCGGGACCCCACATACCCAGGCATGGAAGGATGGATGTGCAGGTGCACAGGGTTAGCTGAAGATGCCCGTGGACACCTGGGCCTGGCATCTGGGGAGTACCTGCCGGACACCGGGACACCAAGAAGAGCAAGCACAGTCCCATGCCCCAGGAGGTCGCTGGGCCCCTGGCAGAGAAACAAACCAGGCAGCTTGTGACCTCTGAACGCGGGAGGGTGAGGTGGCTGCAGCTCACCTGTGCCCGGTGCTGCTCCAGGCACTTTCCACAAGGCAGGGAGGGGACAAAGCCCCTGACCCAGCCCAGGGCTCAGGGTGCAGGGCCCCACAGTCTTGGGATGTGTACCTCCAGAGGGAGTCGGGGTTCAGCAGCCCTGCAGCTGGCCGTCTTCATCCCGGGCCCCAGCCCATCCTACCCTCGGGCCCCAGAGAAAGCAAACCCTGAGCTGAGGCGGGAGGCCCGGGGCAGAGGGGAGGGAGCGGGGTGGGAGGCGGTGCTGTGCACCCTGCCCTGAGGACTCAGAGCTGGGTGAGGCCCGCCCCGGCCCTGCTTATTTGTCTGAGGTTCAGATTTAACCTGGTTCTGCTTGTGTTTGTTGGTGTAAACGTGGCAACTCTGCTCGGGGCAGGGCCCGGCGTTCTCCCTTCTCACCCTGTGAACTCCCCGGGGGTCCACCCTCCTCTGCCTGCCAGAGTTACCTCACCAGGCGCCTGGCAGTGTCCCTAGCCTCGGTGCCCCAGCAAGAAGGGGCCTGGCCGCGTGCGGCATCCACACAGAAGCTTAGCTCCTGGTCCCCACCCGCTCCAGGGTGACAGCAGCTCCCAGTTGTGGTGTCTCGAGGGCAGTGTCCACTTGTCACCACGTGTCCCCCTCACTGAAACTTCTCAAGGTGGCCGCTGCGGATTTATTGACAGTCACAGGGCACAGGCTCTGCTGTCCCCCTCTTTAATTGTATTTTGTTGTGATTTCGTCGAGACAGGGTCTCCTTATGTGTCCCAGGCTGGTCTGGAACTCACGGTGACCTTTCTGCCTCAGCCTCTGTGGGCTGGGATCAGGGTCTATGCCGCCACGCCCGGCTGTGTCCCTGTTTGGACCACCGTCCTCCCAACGGCCAACTTCAGGGCCCTTCCAGGTCCCCTGGCACTGTCCTCTCCCCTCTCCCTGGCCAACCCCTCCCTGTCCCCAGCACCTGGCCCTTTGTTCTGCCTCCTTCTCCCCAAAGGCGTCAACACTGCCCCCGGCTTGTGCTTCCCCTCCGGAATGCGGGCTGTGGAGAGCAGAGGTTTTGGTCTGCTTTGGTTCCTGCCATGCTCCCTGTGCCTAACACGGAGCCTTCAGTCCATGTGGTCAGCCCACTGTGAAGTCGGGATGGCGGTGTAGAGCACGCGCTTCGCACACAACTCTGCCAAGCGCTCTGCACACTCTGGCTGGCTCGTGAATTCCTCCCAGCAGCTCTGGGACACGGAGCAGGCACACGGCTGGTTAGGTAACTTGCCCGAGGTCGCCCAGCTCGTGGGCAGCAGCGCTGTCTGCTGGCCCGATTCCCAGGCATTGATCTTTACACACGCTTCTGTGCCCGCCACCCTGGCACTGCTCCTGTCTGGGGCTCCACGGTGGCAGTCCCTTCCTCGTCACAAGGCTGTGACCGCAGCCCGGCAGGGCTTCGCTCCCCACAGGCTTGGGCTGCTGCCTGAGGCCCTCATGGGACCTCGATTATCAGAACCAGGCGGAGTGGGAGGACACAGAGGGGACAAGGCTGGCTTTCAGTCGCAGCTGGGGCTGCTCCCTGGAGCGGGAGTGGGCGCCGTGCAGGGCCCTTACCAGGTGCACTTCTCGCACACAGCACTCGAGCGAGGGGAGACTTAAGCCTGCGGCTGCGGTGGGCCAGCCCACACCTCCCGGCCCTGAGCCTCTTCCTGGGAATCTGTTCCTCGGGAAGGGGCAGTGGAGGTTCAAAATGTACAGAAAACTGGGAGACTTGTGGCTCAGTTGAACCCAGGAAGAAACATCACAAGTATAAAGTAAATAACGAATACGTGGCAGTTGGAAACAGCTTTGTCTGTCCTCACTGGCCCCCCGAAGGCATTCTGGGGGCAGATTAGTGCTGGAGCGGGGCACGGTGGGGCGGGGTTGCATCCACCCCTCCATCCATCTGTCCATCCATCCGTCCGTCCGTCCATCCGTTTATGGCACTTCCCTGTGCCAGGCAATGATGGAAGTGCTGTGAGTCCAGCAGGAACAGCAGCGCGCCTGGTCCTGCCTCAGGATGCCCAGCTCGCTGGAGACCAGCATGCAGCCCCCGGCTCTTCCTCAGCTGGGCTCTGAGGATGGGCTGGATTCCCTGCCAGCATGGAATGAGGCAGGCATTGTGGGGGAAGTGGTGGTTGAGCCACTTCCTGTGGGTGTCTCAGGGCTCACCTGGCTCCTTTCCCAGGGCAGAGGTTGAGCAGCAGCACTGCGTTTCATGCAAAGACCCGGGGGTTCAAAGCCGCGTGGCTTCTGCGGGTCCCACAGGCCGGGCTGTGGTGCGGCTGGTGTCTGTGTGCTCAGCTGATTCCGAGATGGCCCCTGCTCAAGTCTGCTGGCAAAGGCGGCGGAGTTCGGCGCGGGAGCTTTTTACCAGCGCAGGGATGTGGAGGGGTGAGCTGGGCAGGTGCCTCGCAGGACACTTGCTGGAGAAGCCGTGTCTGGGGTTTGGAGGTGGGAGGCGTCCGGGCTTGGCAGAGGGTGTAGGAGTTTGGAGAGCTTTGGAAGGCTGAGGAAATGGGGACCCACATACTTTGGATTGGAGTAGGAGGTGGTGAGTGACGCGACCTGAATATGTATGTCGGTCTCTCCAATTAACCCTGATGCCTACTGTGTGTTTCACAACCACAGAGAGAGCTCAGCAGCGCTGGTCCTGTTCATTCGATCCATTCATCAGTGTTGGAGAGAGGCGCAGAGGATGCAGGAGGCTTGGGGGTTAAGGAACCTGTCCAAGCAGCATGGAGAGGAGGCGGTGCCACCAGGAATCAATAGTGTCATTTTGGGGCAGGGGATTTAGCTCAGTGATTCCGCTGCCTGCCTCGGTACCCCCCCAAAAGTGTCATTTTGGAGTTCATAAACTTCACCATGTTTGCCTCTCCAGTGACCTCGAGTCGTAGGGATTTTCCCTGCCTGCTCTGGGGTTTGACACAGGGTTTAAGACCAAGCAGTGCACAAGTGTCAATCCGTAACCCAACCGTGGTCAGCAGAGCTGTTTGCGCATCCGGCCCACAGGGGGCGCAGCTCTGAAAGCGTGAAGTGGGCAGGGTTAGGGTCTAACCCTAAACCAGTGTCTTCTGTAGGCTGCGGCTACCACATTAGCCTTAACCACCATCCCTAGGATGTGCCATCCCTCCACGATGGCAAGGATGCTGGTGTTTCGTCCCCACATCCCTGGTCACCACAACAGTGCCGGCCACACAAGGCCCGCAGTGGGCCTTGTTGAACTTAAGCTGTCCGCAGGTGGCACAGGGCGACATGGGAGTTCTCACACACACCCCTGGCCATGGGCATTCGTCCACTACCTGGACACGCACACGTGCATGCACGGCAGCTGTGTCTGAGTCAGCAGACGTGGGGGAGAGCTATGCCCTGGCCGGACCAGTGTGAGGAAACCGCACTGGTTCACAGCAGGGCGCACGTGAGCCGGCCAGCCATTTTTTTTCCAGCAGGGAAACAAATTAGAAACAAAAACCAAACTAAACTACTTAATACCTTTTGACTTCTTTTTTGTGAGTGGGTGGAGGTAACATAAAATGGAGTTTACAAACCTCAAGTTTATAGCCAGATGGAGTTTTCCACACTGTGCCAGCTAAGTTTTTTGTGGCACTGGGGATTGAACCTGCGGACTTTGCCCTGAGCTATATCCCAGCCCTTTGTTTGTTTATTTGCTTATTTTGAGACAGAATCTCAGAGTGGGTTGGGTTCAAACTTGCCACCCTCAGCCTCAGACTCCTAGAGTGCTGGGTTACTGCTGTGCTCCGCCATGCCCCATTGTGCCAGTTAACCTGGGCAACCTGGCTGGATTTAGAGTCCTGGAGAGGCTCCTGGATCGCGGGGGTGGCACACTCTGAGTGGATTCACCCACTATGTTCACAGACGAATGTGCTGTCAGGAGGTGGGGCCCAGCTGCCGGGGGTCACAGGTGGCTGTGGGGCACATTGGCTCTAGATGGTGCTCTCTGTGTCCTGCTTCTTAGCTACCATGAATGAAGCAGCTTTGTCCTCAGGCTGGGGATGTAGCTCAGTGGTGCCACACCTGCCTCGCAAGCAAAGGTCCTGGGTTCAATCCTGCTACCAAAAAATACCACAAAGTTTTGTTCTACGGCACTTTCTGCCATGATGTTTCCGTCTTGGGGCCAGCCAACCATAGACTGAATCCTTGGAAATGGTGAGCCAGATTGGAACTCTCCTTTTTTAAAAATTGTGGTTGTCTGGTGTTTTGTACCAGCGATGGGAAAACTGAGTAATACACATATGTGTCAGACACACACACACACTTTTAAAACCTCAACCCCCCCGCCACACGGACAGCATTCCAGCACAGGGGTTCTCATGCGCACTCCCAGAAAAACATGCTTCCCTGAGCTGCTGCAGTTCAGCGTGCCTGGTCTTGACCTTCATAGAAAGGGGGTTCTATAGGAAGTACCACTGTGTCTGGCTTCTTTTGTCCAGCAGTATGTCTAGAGGTTCATGTTTATGGCTGTGTGTGGTAGTTTATTCTTTTTCATTGCTGTATAATATAATATATAATATTATATGTAATCTATCTCTCTCTCTCTCTCTCTCTCTCTCTCTCTCTCTCTCTCTAT